>NW_005842190.1:94993-129082 GCF_000455745.1 Alligator sinensis
TCCTACCTGACGGCAGGCTTGAGTTCAGTATAAAGCAATCATTTTTTCATCATGGCAGTGGCTGCCTTTTGACCAATAGCCAAGAGATACCTGCCCCTGCTCACTCTGAGGTGTTTAAAAACCATGTCTCAATATCCCAGGGGCATATCCTTCTCACTGAACCACAAAGATACACTTCCTCTAGCTGAATCCATAGACCATTTATGCATTTTTTCATTTGATCAACATCGGTTAAAAAAAAATGAAATAACCCTAGCAAACGGGGCCAGAATCTAAGACCCACCTTTCCCAGGGGAATGCCTTGATCCATTCACAACAGAATCAAAGTTCCTCTTGCTTGACCTCTTGACTTGCCCCATAACATTTGCACTCTTGGCTGACCAGTGAGCTGGCTTCAACAAGAAGGGCAGAGGGGGCCTACCCAGCCTAACCCATAGTGTTGTGGATGGGGAAGTGTCCTGGAGTGGGAAATTGAGTTTGAATCACCTCAGGAAGGGGGAACCCCTGACTTCCTAGACAAATAATATTTCCACTAGATTACTGGGCAAAGAAGTGGGCAGCTGGCCACTTTGTAATGAGTTGTATACACACTTTCAGCGTCAAACAGTCACTATAACCTCACTTAAGGATTTAAGTGGGGGTTAAGTATCTTGCAGAACTAGAATTTAAGCAAGGTAAGTACTTAGGTGGCCAATCCAGATAATTTCTGATTATGCATAGCAGCCCAAGTTTAGGCATGTTGAGGTTCTTTCAGGTAGAAACAGAGGTAACTAAATTATCTAGGAACCTGAAAAGTTTTGCAGCCACCAAGCAGGATCAATTTGTATTGTTTCTTGTGACTTAGCTCCCCACAAGGTCAATTTGGAACTAATCTTTAAACAGAATTTTCTTCTTCCTTGATGGCAAAATCATGGCTATTTGACACTCTAATGTACTCTTCTTAAAGAACTCTCAATTTTCATTCATATCTTCCTATTTAAATTTTTGCTCGTAGTCAATTTTAATTAGTTAATTATGTTATTACCTCTGTGAACTAAGTAGGTGCTAGATTCAATGCTGTCAGGTCTGTATTTACACAGCTTTTCTATCACTATATCAGTCTAATAACCAATATAGTTAAAAGTTGGACAAACCTAATGTGGATATAGTTATACAAGGATAAAGGTGTATTTGCCTTGTATAAACACACCCTTGAGGTGCTTCTCAGTGTTATAAGTAAATTCATATTCTTTTTTATAAAAGCAAACAGCTAGCAGAACAGGGAATCTTCTCATTTTGAAACCTACTGGCCCATCTACACATGCAGTTAACTGTGGAGTAGACTAATTAGCTGTGAAGTAAAGCATCACTGTCTACACATGCAATGCTATTAGGCCACAGTAAATTAATTAACACCACAGTGGAGGTATCTACATGTACCATTAGTGTGCAGCAATAACCTGCGGAGCTTATTGCTCCTGGGAAGCTCCTGAGCACATTGTTTACACGTGCGCCCAGACAGCAACACATTGAGTGCTGCTGAGCATGAAAAAACTCTGCAGGGTAGTACTTGAATTTACAAGCACTACCCTGCAGCAGAGTTTATTTGTTTCATGCACTCTAATAGAGGCACATGTGTAGATGCTGAGACATTTACTGTGCAGTTAATTAGTCAACTGTGCAGTAAACATCTCATGTAGACACACCCTGTAAGATAGTACTGTCAGGAACAGTACTATCTTATGCTGGGATAATTAACTGTGATTAAATGCACATGTAGACGCTGACCGCAGGCATAAATTGCACCCAGTCAACCCAGCCAGCCAGAGGCCAGATTTCTGCCTGCTGCTTAGCCACCCAGCTCTGCACTTTCAGCACCCTCATCCCCAACACAGCCCCTCTACCACCAACCAATGCCACCACCAGAGTCCAGGGCTGAATGGCCCTGGCATAAACTGCTCTGCCCCAGCTCAAATCACTGCTGTCCTAGGCACACACGTAAATTCTGTGGCTTGGGGGGGGGAAGTTTACTACAGCTCAAATTGCTCTGGAGTTTATTGCTTCAAGTTAATTGCACTTGTAGACAAACCCAGTGGGTCATAAAATAAAACCTAAGATGTAAATACTACTCTGTCACATAAAATGTTTACCAGTCAGGGAGAAACAAGAGACACTTGAACATAAAAGAAGCTGGCTATAGAAAGAGCAGCAAAAGTATGCTAAATATTTATGATCTGATTTTCAAAGGTGCTATGTCCCTTAGCTCCTATTGTATTAATGTATGTTCTAAAGATTCAGTTCCTGAGTTGGAACATAAGAAGGTGACAGCTTACTTGTCTCTTTCTTCTTGAGATAGTGCTCTCCAAGTAATTAGATTGAGGCGCCTATTACAGAAAACAAAACAATTTCTGAGGGAGTGCAGTCAGAGTGCAGCTGATTATCATAACAACAATAAAAGAAAAGAACACACAGTTTTAAAGATGTCTGCAATAATTTGTATTCTGCGAGTGCCACAATGACAAACTGTATCCTTATCATTCAACTATGAAATTATCATCTGAAAAAGGAGATGGAAAAACAGCTTCTTCCATCAGTAGCAACATAATTATTTCAGGGTCACTGAAGGATTAGTAGCAATCACTACTGTTTCCTGTAGGGATTTCAATGGAAAGTTCAGTCCATCACCCAGCAAGCTACACTAAGTAATTGGGCTGATTTAATATCAGACAACTTAAGCACTTCCTCCCCCAAGTAAACAGCTTCAGAAAATTGTAGCATGAGACATTTGAGAAACAATGTTCATGATTTTGCTTTTTTCTGTGGGACATCATGCCATTCCACTCCATTCTACTCTGGCTACTGAGAAAAAACACTGTAGTGAAAATAAAACTTACCCAGAAGCACTCTTACATACTGTTATCTTTTAAAAACATTATAGCCTTTTGTCTTGCATTTGTATTTTTTTTTGACATACACGTTTCCACAAGTCAATTTAATCTGACAGTTTTATCATCAACTGTCAGCATTCAAACAATTAAACCATCACATAACAATTTCATTTTTTTTGCACTCTAGGGGTTGTCTAGGGGAATCCTAGTTGCCATCCACAAGATAGAAAACTGAGCTCCACTATAGGCTCTTTCCAAATGTACAAGCTGGTTCCAGCACATTGCAAGAAAAACTCAGACCTATTCAAACATTACTCTTTTGTCAGTTTTGAGCAATGAACTCTTGCATTTAAGATGAAATAGCTTACACAAAACTGGATTCTGAGCATGGGTTTCTGACTGATTCAGTTCATCAGCTAAGGGAAACGAGAACCAGCGCCTTTAGAATGTAAATTACTTAGTTCATTCATAATCTGCAGTCTTGGCATGTTCATCTGTCTATTTCACACTTCTAAATGCTACACTTTCATATCTAGCTCATTTGTAAATGCCTCTGGTTATTCAAGATCACACACTTTGTAGCTCCCAGTTTTTTTTCTCCATCAGTGTAGGCTATTCCTTCTGTACACACATGAAATTACTATTATCATCACTTTCCTCTCTGTTAATTTAGTGCTAATAGTCAATCTGTATATGGTGCCATTATTGTCCTAGTTTCTTTCATTCTTCAGATCTGCAACTTCTGACATATTGTCTGTTTTATAGTTGTAAAAATAAATTTGTGACCAATCACTATTCACAGAGCTGACCTGTAGTTCTTTCAAATTTAATTACCAGAAATGTAATGCTGCATTCAAGCATAAAAGACACAGCTGAGTTAGTGTTTCAGCTGGAAAAGTGTGTGATAATTTGACAATTAACATCCACTACAGGTTGAAAATGTGGCATCCAGATATTTAGGCCAGGAATATTTTCACTTTCCGATCCTCCAAAACAATGTTTGCTCAGACTGATAACAATTTTATTGCAATATTGCAACTAGATCACTATAGTTAAGTATCTATCAGTACTTCTGTTCTAAACACTTAAGTTTCAAGGATTTGCAATTTAGGTATTTGGATTCTCAAAAAATCATTTTTAATGGAAGTTAGTGTGTGTGTGTATTATATTATATTGGCTTTTGCATGGTGAATACTTTGCAAAGTTTAAGCAATTTTTTGTCACAAAAACTAAAAATGAACATTATTTTTAGTTTTGAATAACCTTTTACTCACATCTAGTAAGGGCAAGGCCACACGCTCCCTTGGAGCAATTTCAAAAGGTGTGGTGGGGTAGAGCTACTGCTTCTGAGCAGGCAGAAATCGTTATGCTGTAACTGTGAGCTTTGGCAGGAGCCTGTAGTAACATAACAGTAGCAAAACCTCTCTAACTTTAACCCCCATCTCACCCAGGGTTAAAGTAGAAATTAGTGCTCTTGCATCATTACAGGCTCCTGCCCACCTATGTGTTAGAGCAGGGGTGTGAAACTCATCTAGCCACATGGACTGGATCAGGACCACAGCACCTGCCTCATCCTTCCCAGTATGCTGGATCATGTGTCTGTTCTAGCTGGTATGGGACCCGCAGTGTGTAGTGGCAATCCCAGAGTATCCAGAACAGGCTCCACGTAGGAAACAGTCCAGTTGGGCTCATACAACGCAGATCCTAGACTGGCTGACATAGGTGCCATGCTACATGTAGCGCCTGCCCTGGCTGTAGGTACACCACATGTGGCACCTGCTCCAGGTACCATGTCACACACAACACCTGCTCTGACCAGTTCAGGACCACATGTTTGACACCCCTGAATTAGGACATAACAGATGATTTTCTAAATTCAGAAGTGGTGAATTTCTGAAACAAAGACTTACCTTTCATAAGATTTAACTGCTTGTTCCAGCTTCTCTTTGTAAGTATCAAGATTCACTGCTTGAGGATTAATTAATGTGATTTGTTTCTTGCCATTGCTAATGTGGGCAAGGGGGAACACCTACAAAACAATAACAAGCAAAGACTTCACTGAATATATGACTGTTTACACAACCAAGTAAAGTCTCAAAGAACTTCAGTAAGAAAAAACAAAGCACTTCATGTAAGTGATCATACAGGCACAAGGTCCCATGAGAGTTATCAAACCTAATGGGGTTTCAGTATTAGGATACAATTGTCTTGCAATGTATTTCCAGAAATCCTATATATAAATATGATCCCTAAAATAAACATTGGAACCCTGCAAATGAAGCATGGGAAGGCAAAACAAAATAATCTTGATATTTTACAATTTATTTCTAACCAAAATAAACAATATCTCTCAACATTACTAATGAAAGCTAAGACAGAAAGTATGCAGGCAGATACAATACAGATTGTATTGCTTTAATAAATCACTGTGTTATTCTTCTGTATACAGCACCAGGTTATTCCAGAGATGCATATAATATACAAATAAGAAATTTATTTATTTATATGCGTGAAATGCCATAACTTCTATTGCAAGAGCCAGATTTTCAAAAGAACTTAGGTGCCTACAAGTGCACATAGACATTTTTACAATCATACTGGGATCAACCATCCTTGATGAAGCACCTTTGAAAGTTTCAGAGGCACCTATTTCCTTCTTTAGAAATCTAAACGTCTTCCAAAATCTTCATTACATTATCTAGGTAATGCACATTACATTATGAAACAGAAAACCCAGGCACCCAAATAACTGATCTTTAAAAGAGAAGTAGGAAAAGAGAGACCATCCCTCACTTAAAAATCCATATACAATATCACCCAATATAAATTCCTATGGACTTTCAATCAACAAGCCAACGCAAGATTATGCTGGAAAAAATATTTCTTTCTTCTAAAGCATGGTAAAAAGAAAGAAATATGAAATGGGAGAAGGGTACCACTGTATTAAGAACATATCAAAGCATATTCTGCACAATTCTACTTCTCTCTACAAAATTCTAGTGCAGTAAATGCCTTTCCCACTTCCAATCCAGATAAAATTGAAATTGATATTGGTGCTATAGAAAAAGTTTTTCCAATTCTACACCAAACAGTTGAGATCTCCTGTGACACTCAAGCTTGAGAACCTTCAGCCCAAAGGTATAAAGAGTTTTTCTGCAGAAGGCATCTTCTACCACTATCTTCACTCCAACTATACAGCTTATAAATATTCAATAATATTTCTGAATGAGTATAATATTCTAAGTGGAATGTTAAGAATTGGCAAAAATATATTTACTATTTTGGCATTAAACTCTAGAGACTATGACTAGGGAATTCTCTTTCATGGAACAGGAAATTAACCAAAAATGCATTTTCAGGAAGGCAATTATTTGCAAAATCTGGTCAGATTTGGTAAGTAGTTTAAAGTAGTAAAGGAAAAAATTAAAAGGTTAAATGTTTTATCTCAATTTAAAAAAAAAAATTTCAACATTTTGTTTCAAAATGGTGATTTCATTTCATAATTGACCTGAATTTTAAACAGAGAGAGGTAAATAACATGGGTAAAAAGGGAAAATCACTTCATATTAGATGAAAATTTGTGGGGGAGGGGTCAACCTGAAACCAGTGTTTTTCTGAGTGGTTTTTTGGTTCAGTTACTAATCTATAAATTCTGTTTTTCATAAAGCTCTATCAAAGACCATGCAATCTGTGGAGCAGATGCACAAAAGTATCAGTAGAGAAGCACTGCTCTGGAAATATGGTACAGAGAATTAATATTAGCTGAACACCTAAAATTTTATTCTACATATGAAATTGATGGTTAGTGTAATAATTAATCTCTTTGCAATGGCTCAGGTGAAACTGTCAGGTCACACAGAAATTAAAAGAGCAGGTCAGCATCTTATTAATGAAGAGTTGTCATGGTAACCTTTTTACTTTCTTCTTTATTTCCAAGGTGAGAGAACTGTTGTTAGTGCATCAATGTTAGCAAAGGGTGAAAATCAAAAATAATGCCTTCCTCTAAGTAAACAAAGGAACATATCTATTCTGCACAACAAAACCCAATATCTTAGAAGAATTGATTCCAAAAATGTTGTAAATACTTATTCTAAAAGGGCGCTTCAAAGTATAGGGGCAGCCAAAATTTTAATGCAATCTGTTAATCACTCTTGATCAAGCTTTATAATTAAAGCCACATCCTATTCTCAGTTTTTCCCTGAAATACCAGCATAAAGCCAAAAGAAGAATGGGTTCCACATATAATAGAGATAATTCTGTTAGTTCCACTTGTCTGCAGTCCAGATTGTTGTCTTTCCTTTTCGTGCCACATATACCAGAGCTTGACAAACACATGCTCCAACTTAGGGTCATACCTTGCCACCAGTTATAGGCATGAAATGCCTTAATACTTTTAAACTGGAAATTTCTGCATGAAAATTAGACATTAAGATATAAGTATTCAATTGTAATTGCTGGTATTACTGTTGAAATGCTGTTCAGAAGAAGCACCTTATGAAAGCAAACAGCCTTTTAAAATAAGCTGTGTACAGGGGTTCATTTCTATCAGCCCTGCCAGTGCTCCTCACTCCCAAACCACAGCCCCCTGATCCCACCAGCCCCGCCAGAGGGGGCTGCCAGCTGCCCCTGTACCAACCAGGTTGGGGCATGGCAGCTCTGATTCATGCAGGCAACGGTTGAGTGAATCCGACTCCAGAGTAGGTGGGAGGGAAGACAAGGGGATGCCTGTAGCACAGGCTGCCTAGGCCTGGGGCTCCAGCACTGCGGCAGGCAGCCTGGCCACATCCCCCCAGGCAGCATCTCCTGGGGCTGCCCAACCATGGAGCCCCCCGCTGCCCTCAAAGGGCCCCTTGCTCCCTTCCCCCACTGGAGGGGCAGGTGCCTCCCCTGCCCTGCTACAGCCCACTTACCCCAGCACTGCCCCTGCCCCTAGTCACCCTCCCTTCACTCCCACCAGTGGAGCAGAGCACCAAACATTAATTCATATTCCAAAAAACTGCCTAGACGGATTGGAGGACTCAAAAAGTGAACATGTCCAGGAAAACCCAGATGCATGGTAACCCTAAGCTAGAAAAAGCCTCTACACACCTGCTCCCAGCCCCTCCAGCTCTCTCTTGCCACTCTGCCACTCAGCTGAGTGAGGGGGGTGGCTATCTACTAGCTGGGAGTTGGGCATGAAGAGGCTCTCCCAACCTGACTCCCAGCTCCTGTACATTCTTCCTTGCTGTTCTGCTGCCCAGATGAGTGGTGGCATGGCAATTTAAAGGCTGGTGGCTGGGAGCTGGGCTTGGGGAAAGCCCCCAAGACTGGCTCCCCCTTGCTGGTGTGCCACCCAGCTGACCAGCAAGGCAGCGATTTAAAAGCTGGCAGTGGGGTTCCCATTCCCAGCCACTGGCTTTTAAATTGCCACCCTGCTGCTCATCTGGACAGCAGGGAAGGCATGGGGGAGGCCAACAGGAGCCAACAAACCCCCTTTTCTCTTCACAACACCAGGTAATGCCTCATTTGGGGAAGAGGCAAGGAAGAGTGGTTGCCGCTCCCCTCACCTTCTAGTCGCACCAGCACAGGCTTTTTTAGTGACACTATTGCACAGTAGACTAATTCTATTGCACATTAGTGCAATAGTATGACTATGCTAATGCGCAGTCGAATTAGTCTACTGTGCATTTAGCATCTTCTGTAGACATGCCCACAGGCGGCACTGAACACCTATCAAGCCTGGACCCTAGATTATGTTATTCTGTTCCTTTTTAAACATACTCTAGTGAACATGTGTAAACCCTGAGAACTCATTGATATAAGAAAGCATGACCAATTTTCCAATTAGCTTACGAAACCCAAAATTTAGCTCTCCAGTGATTTAACGTATATCATTAGTGGCTACCAGCCAGAAAAAATCTGAACACCTTGTGGCTGCATGCTGCCACCCACTGGTAAAAAGGCAAGAAATGCAAACAGCATTAAGCTCCCCAATTCCTTCCCTCTGCAAGAAACATAATTAATTAGCAGTTTTATTTTCTTATTGATTGTTGCAAATAAAACACTATCAAATCTCTATGCTGAGCATCACTTGCACTTTATCACAATCAAAATAACTGTTTGATATTTATATGAGTGAACAATAAAATTACTTTAAAAAACAGTAATACATTTTAGATCTGTCCCAAAATAAAACAAAAGCTTTACCTCATCAAAGACTTTAGAAACAACATGTTTTTCCAGAACTGGGATGTATTTAGTACTGTGAGGAACAGCTGTGGGGGCTAAGGCATCCATTATGGTGAGTCGCCTAGCAACTAAACCATGAGTCTTTAGCCAATGAGATGAAGAGATATCTAGAGAACTGAAAATAAGAATCCTCAAGATATAGCATGAGATAGAAACAGTTTTGGTACTTTTGGAATCATTGAAAAAAATTATAAACACTTATCTTTTTGTGATATTATGTACATACTCTTTAGATGTTCTTTTTGTCACCTTTTGGGTATTCATTTCTGTGGGAAAACATTTACAAAACAACACATAATGATTCTGCATGCACACAAGACACAACTGTAGCAATTAGTCTCAACAATTTGTCTTAACCTATTAGAAACACCATGAGGGTTGTACAATAATGCTTGTTCCAGCCGCTAAGCTTCTTTGTGAACATTAATCTCTTTTGTGTTTCAGTCTTGGTGTTTGATCAATATTAACAACATTCCCACCCACACTCTCCCAAGACCTAATTAACAGTGAAATCTTAAAAAGTAGATAGGGACTAATTTAAATCTTTTCAAAATTATTTTAAACTTCATTTTGATTTATAGCCTATAACTAAGGAAGAAAGATTCACCAGTTTGTTCCCTAACTCAGACCATAACAACATAATATACTGCCCCTGGCTGGATGGCCAGCTGTGTTTCATTTAAGGTTAACCTGTATAAAGAGCTCATTAATCAAAAGTAGTAGCTAGAGAACTAAAAACAAGACAAGAAACCGTGAGATGTATAAATGTCAAACACATTTTCAAATATCATGTATACGGTTTTAAAACAAATGAGAGCACCTTTAGCATTAAGCCCAGAGCTATAAAAGTCATTGGAAAAAAGGAATATCTGCTGGATATCATATCCAAGTTTCTAACAAATTAGTTTCATTTCACTGACCACTTATCCCCATGTGCTGAGTGCAGCTTTTCTTAAGATCCTTGGCATATTACAGCACAGAAGTCACAGAAGACGCTCTGTTTTGAAACATCTTCATCTGACCCCTCATACAATGAGGGTTCAGATTTTCACCCGATCGGCCATTTTTTAAGCTGTTTGCAGCCATGCACTTGTGTTTGGTCACAGATATAGATCGCTTTCTGTGGCCAGATCAGCCAAAAACTGTCACTTCTGTCTGCACCCATATAGTGAAGCTGGGCTTCTTTCTAAAACAGCACATCAGGATTTAGGCTAGAGCTGTCAATTTTAACCTTGACCTTTAATACAACCAACAATTAACATATGACTTCCTTTTTTCTTTTACTGAAATGAGCATCTCTTAGATAGTCACCCTAGAACAAAAAAAACCTGTGATTCAACTCTTCCGTCAGCAGTTTCAGGGCATGTCTACCCCCACACTTCAGTTAGATATATTCAAAATAACTTTAAACTAGATATTTTGGGTACCAACAGCAGACTAGTGATAGAAACATGAGACCCAGTGCAGAGTGCAAACACCCCAAAGAAGCACACCGAATGGATCCAGACCATGCTGGGACAAGAAATGTAAAATCTGCCAACACATCTCCACTACTTCCACAATAACTCCACTTCTTCCACAGTATTCTCCGCTTCTTTTGTAGGAAATGACCTTGCCAGAGGTACAGTATACAGAAAGCATGCAAGAAGATTAAGTTATTTCCAAGATGACTAAGACCATGACCATTTTTCCTTGCAAGAGGAAGAATAATAAATGGAGTCTTATTTATAAATCTGTGAATTTTATTTAATCTTTCCATTTGTATTAATTCTAATTTAGTATCTCAAATTTTAGCATTACCATCCCACTGGACTTCCTTCCTTGACCGTGTCAGTTAAACACAGTCCTGGCTCCTCTTGACAGCAGTTTAAAAGTTAATTTGCTCATTCACCCTGACCTCAAACGTGGCACCACCAGATTCAAACAAATTAAAAGAAAAATTGTTCACCTCACACAGTTGTGCTACTTGCCTTTAAAACTGGCTGCAGGGTTCAGTGTGTTTTTGAGGTGAAAATCCTTTCTTTCAGGAGATATCTTCTCATCTGGACTTCCTTTACAAGACTTTATTCCATGACCTCGAGTTCTGAGCAGACTAGTCTTTGTTTGCTCTGCAAGTGTTCAGAAGAAGGCAAAGGAACAACTCATCTACAAATCAAATGGATGCTCACAGTTCTTGAACACAGAATTCTTCTCAAGTATCAACCGTCTGTTCTATTGTTCTAGTGTATTACTGCAGATCAAGTCTTGCATGTAAAAATACTTCAACTAATACTCATTTATTCTCTGTATCTTCCAAGGTTAAGATGCTGAAGTATTTTTTTTCCAGATGAGCCAAGTAAATTGTTTTTCAAATGATCTCATATGTTGCTTCACAGAATAATTTAGTTGATGATAAATCAAAAAGTGAGATTTTTAAATGAATGCTATAAGTAATAAAACATACATGTTGGCTCTTCACTATTATCATGATTTCTTTGTTTACATTAATAAAAGAGAGCGGGTGTTAAGCCCCCTACTATTAATAGCTTTTTTTTTTCTTTTCTTAAATCAATCAAGATAATTAAAATTTATCATTCCACTGCAGAAAGTGCTACACAAACACCACAACAGATAGTAAAAATAACTACTATAAGTATCCAAGAGGAGAGAAATGCAAAAAAGTCATGAAAAGTAAATCAGAGATTTAAGATTATTTCCATGCAAAACATCAAACTTTAATTATGACCAAGATAAAGAATTGTCATTTTATTTTTGGCAAGATCACTTCAAAGCTGATGAAAAAATTCTAATATCTACCTTTCAGTTTAGATAGTTACCTGCATACAGTGCCTTTTTCCTTATGGCTGGACTGTCATAACAAGTTTGCCATGTATTTAGTATCTGGTGATGTGCAGTCAATGTTGGCTCTTCTAATGTACACTGTGGTCTACTGGCGGGAGAAGCATTCAGCTCCTGGATGTGCATGGTTATAGATGAAGTAGTAAAAATCTGCTTGTGAGGACTGTTCATAACAGATGAAGGAAAAAAAAACAAGCAAGTGAATGCCTTCAAAAGTATGAATACTTTTATTAGAAATCACTTTTCCAGTGTTATAAAGCTTAAATTGAACACTGATTTCAAATGTTAGACAACAATTAATATTGTTTTACTAGTGTCTAAGTGTCCAGAGTGGCTTAAAAGTTGTTAGTTTTGCTTTAAAATGTTCAGTTATAAACATCTGGATGTAAATATGTAAACAGTTTATTCTTTACTGGAACCAGAATGTTCTAACTCTAGCTGGTCTGAATTCTGGGGGAAAGGGTAAGCCATCCTATCAATAAGCAGTAAACAATATGCCTGCACAAGTGCTAATAAAAATTAAAACCTGCTTTGAATTGGGGATGGTCCTGTTTTGAGCAGGGGGTTGGACTAGATGACCTCCTTAGGTCTCTTCCAACCTTAATTTTCTATGATTCTATAAAATAAATCACTCTGCCTTTTAATATGGAGCTGCTGATCTTTTTTACCACACTTCAAACCACTCCAGAAGATATAAATCTTCTCATCTCTAACCACAAACTTTGGCCTTTATTCGGGTTGTTTTGAAAGTGGGAGTCATTTTTATAAAGTGTTTTTTCTTATTTGGAATTATTGTATAAAAACGCACTAAGTATAATCATTTATTCTTTTTGCTTCATACATTGCTCCTGTAAGGCATCAGATACACCTAACGATCCAAGGTTTGGCCACATAACAGGAACTGCAGCAGCAGCAGCAAAGCAAACTTTCCTACAGTAGCCCAGAAATTAGCCTCCATCAGGACTTGGAAGGACTAGTTATAGCCTTGGAAAAGACGCTCATTCTTTGTTGTATTATACTTCCAATTAGCTTTTTTTTGGGAAGGAATCACTTGGTCACCAGTTTCTTGGAATGTCACAGAAATCACAGGGACAAACAGCATGAGTGTATGGATATGTTTTCAAAAGATCACCACTTAAAAAGAAAAAGTATGTCCGACCCCTAAGGTAAGTACCATTATGCTAACGGTTGAGAAAACACATGGTTGTAGTTGCTGTGCATTATATTCTGGCTAAATGAATTAACACTTACATTCCCCTTTGTTTATTAGCAGCTAAAATAATCAATAACTACTGCCCAAGAACTAAACCCCAAGCAAACCTGAGCAGTGGCTGGGTTAGGCAGTTCAAGTGATATCCTGGATGTCTGAAAACCCACATGTGAGTCAAAGACTGATTTTGTGCTCTATATAGGGGAGAAGAACACCAAAAACACCATGGAAGCAGGCAGAGATGAGAGCAGAAAAGCTAACACGTAGCCAGAGACACACTCCTAGTGTAGCCCCAAGGGCAAAGCTGAGAGAAACAGTCTGAGGAAAGTGCTGATCTGAGTGAGTCTTCAGACTCTCTGCTGACCAGAGGAACTCACTCCTGTTTGTTTCCTACTTCGTTCAGGAAAATAAGACTTTATGTACTTTCCTTGAAAATAAACTATAATGCATCAGAGAAACAGCTCCCTCTAATGGGAACAATCTGTAAGTAAAACTATATGGGGAAAAAAATCTACAGATCCCATGAAAAATTCCACAATTTCAAAAAAACTTCTTTTCCAAATTAAACCAAAAAGCTTTCAAAGATCTCTCTCTCTCTCTCTCTCTCACACACACACACACACACACACACACACACACAGGTTTCAACCTTGACTGGACTTGAATTTCAGCCTTCTATGCCCCAGCACTGAAACATATGAAATAAATGGCTCATGTTTTCTCTGGTCCAATGGATGTATAATTACAAAGACAAACAGCTCCACAGAAAAGACCATTTTAGTTACAAAAATTCCCAGCCAGCTCCATCCAGATGCTACAAATTTTAGCTAACCAGTCAGGGCAAAGAGAGCAAGAGTCCCATCTGCTAGAGGCAGCAAATACTCCTGATCTGGGACAGACATTGCATAAACTGGTTTGCCCAAAATCAGTTAAGTCTGATACTACATTCAACCAGGTTTATCTCAAACCGGTTTCAGCCATTTTTAGACTTGTTTATGTGCACTAAATGTCTGTTCTGTTACAGGTTTAAACCAATTTCTCATCACTTAAAAGGGTTTATGTGTAATGTCTGTCCCTAGCCACAACGTGCACCTGGAGTCAGCAACCTACAGCACTCAGGCCAGATAAGGTCCGATCCAGCATGGGGGATTGGTGTCATAGAGCCATGCCACACAGCCCCTTAGTTCCACGAAGTTTCCCTCTATTATATAGAGCCTGCTGCTCTGCAGCATATGAGCCTACACTTGCTGCAGAGAGGCTGGAAATCTGGCAGTCAGCTACTTGGAGCAGGAAAGGGAAGAGACTTCTGGGAGAGAGCCCAGGTGGCAAAAAGCTCCTACCCCTGGCCTACACTGATTCTTGTTATTGGTCCTGATCGCATTCCATTTTATTCCAGTTCACTGTATTACATTTTTTAAATATATTTTCCCAGGCACCTCTTTTCCTACTATAAAATAGTTTGAGTTTGATTCTTTTTTTCAATTTCTCCTTGCAAATGGAAACTGTTTCTGGGATGTCATCAGCTGGAAAATGTGGAACAAGACAAAAAATGCAACAGACTGCCAGAGTCACCCAGAGAGCATCCTGAGGGATAGAGACAGTTGAGGACATACTTGTTTTCAGGCTCTTTTTCTCCATTACACCAATCTATCATCAAACATTCAGCATGGAAAGCCTTCACTTTCTCTAGATCTTTCTTCCCCTGTTCAATTTCTCTTTTTAAAAGGTATATATCTTCACTCTGACAAAATACAAAGCAAATGCATTATTGCAATTACATTTAACACATGCTTCATTTCTTAACTGAAACAATCCAAATTCTGAAAGTAAGTTTGGGTATTTATTCAACTAGAAAGATGGGATTATGTTTTGGATGTGCTGAATTATTTTCTTTACAGACTCCCTCACTGCTCACATTCTCAGTATAATAAGCAAACTGATGGCAAAAACAGGATAAATACAACACATGCAATTTAATTAGATTTAATTAGAAGAACAACACTGGAATTTCCTAGCAAACCGCTTGTCCCTTTGAAACGCTCTTATATGGTCCGAAGAAATTTATATAGCCATATTATAAACAGTAGAATATCTGATTTAGTTATATATGCTTTGCTTTATCTGTTGTTAGTTTTGACATGGGCCTGGGTGTCATCCTCTACCTGAAAAAAGTGTGTGTGGACTGGGTACAAAACACTGCCAGATCAGAACGATAGAATTTTAAACCAACTCTGCACAGACACAAAGTAGAAGGCAGTGGAGAATCTTCCATAAATCATTTCTGATGTAAACTACTGCCACATTCATTTACTCATTCTTCATTGTTAATTTCCTACATTTCCATTATGAACATATGCATAATATTCTCATACCATCTCATTTCTGTCCTTTAGATATTCTTTAGTACTGCCCATTTATATTAAGAATAATATAAAAAGGCAGGTGGAAAGGGGGCTAAAGCCATCCTAGACCTTACCACTTCTAATTTAAATAAAAGCCCAAGGAAACAGAAGATCAGTAGAGTCCCTAAACCTTAACACAATAAATCAGTAACCTGTAAGAGATGAATACCAAACCGTTCCATGAGACAAATCCCACCTTTATTACATACCTGTCTCTCCAAAAGCTAGGGCAAAATGACAGGCCATAAAGATAGCCTTGAAGTGAGCTGATTTTGACTCTTTTGGGACAGGTAGCAAATCTGATGATGACCTTAATTGCCGCACTAGGCCAAAAGCACAAAATGTGGCCATCCTTCCCACCTCTCTGCCATGTACATAATCACATAAACTGACTCCGTATAGTAGGGTGTTGGCACAGAACTGACATTTGTGACATATGTAGTTAGCAGAGAACTGACATTAATCATTACATGTAATGGGCCCTCTGATGCTGGAGCTACATGACAGACCTGAGCAGGGGAAAGTTACCAAACTGCTTACTTAAACAGGAAAGCAAGAAACTACATTTACATTTCAAGGTAAAACCTGTAAGACGTGAGAGACTGGGCGCTTGTACACATGATGCCATTACCATGTACATGTGACAAAAATGTAACTTTGTGTGACTTAATGGCATCATACTGTAGATGTGCAAATGTTTGGGGGATTTTAAATGAGTTTGCATCATTGCAAACTAAAATACATCCTGATGTAGCTTAGTTTGTAATGTTGCAAACTGCAACAATGCAGCTGTCAGCTTGCCCTCCGGCCACAGGAAAGGCAGGCATGTTCCACAAAAATAAAGGATCAGGCCCCTCGCTGCTTCTGCCTTCAGCAGGCTCCTGCACGTGGAAAGACTCCTAGGGCTGCCCAGGAATGGGCTGGCTTGCCTGCAGAAGCGTGGAAAGGTGGCATGGCTGGGTTTGCTGGTGGCTGGAGAAGGTGGAAGGGATGGTGTATGGGGCACAGGAAGTCCAAGCAGGCTGCTAGCTGGCCAGGTGCTGTCCCAGCTCAGAGGCACCTGATCCAATGCTTTCCCAAGCCCATCCGGGCTTCCAGTGCCCCATGCAGCATCCCCACCACCTTCTCTGGCCACCAGCACACTCAGATGCACTTCTGCCACCTCCCCGCACTGGCCCAGGGGCAAGCTGGGTATACTGGCCACCAGAGAAGGCCATGGTGATGGTATATGGGGTGCTGGAATCCCGGGTGGGCTTGGGGAAGTGTTCAATCGGGTGCCTCCAAGCTAGGGCAGCACCCAGCCAGCCAGCAGCCTGTCCAGGCTTCCAGCACCCTGTGCACCATCCATCTGCTTTCTCTGGCCTCCAGCAACCCAGCCGCCATCCTGCTGCCTCCCCACACTGCCCCAGGGGCAACCCAGCCCATTCCCAGGCAGCCCCAGGCATCCTGCCAGCCACATGCACCTGCTGAAGGCAGAAGTAGTAAGGGGCCTGATCCTTTTTTTTTCCCTCCTTCAACAGAGCCTGCCCACCTCTCCTGCAGCTGAGAGGTGAGCTGCCTGTGGGCCAAGCAGCCCGAGCTGCAGGGGCCCTGGTCCCTCCCTCTGCAGTGGCAGTAGTCCCTGGGGCTGCCCAGCTATGCTCCTAGTGGTCCGGGTGCTGCCCCAGCTTGGGGTTGGGTGAAAAGTTGGATTAGGCCGGGTGCTGCCTTCAAGCTGGGGCAGCACCTGGCCTGCTAGCAGCCTGTCTGGGTGGCATCACGGGGTGCCACCACCACAAAGGGAAGGATTGGGGGGCCCCACAGCTCAGGGGCATTCTCCAGCTCAAAAAAAAAAAAAGGATCAGGCCCCTCACTATAACATGATGAAAAAATTGAAATGGTTTAGTCCTCCAGGTTTTATTCTATGCCCTGCCATTTCAATCCAGGGGGCATAGAATAAGACCCTGAGGACTAAACCCCCATCATGTATATAAGTGCCCACCTTGACAACCATAAATAAACACCCTACTCTAAAGGGAGTGTTGTGATATGTAAAAAGTAGAAACACATTTATATTTAGACAACAATCTGTGGAAAACAAGGGACTATCCAACCTTACTTATCTATTAACTCTATTAACATTAGAGAAAAGGACCAAATGTAATGAATGTTATCGTCTTGCTAACAGTAGATGCTTAGATATAAGAATGCAAATCATGCCTAATCATAAACTAAAGTGAAGAAGTAACAGACCAGTATAAATAAGGAATGGAAGAAGATAAGAAACTTGTTTCCCTTCACCCTTTTTGCATTTGCAGGATATGTATCCCAATTGTGACATCTTCCAGGTTTGTAAAAAATCTAGTTTAATCCAGTTCTGAAAGTTCCAGTGAAACAAAGAACTTTAAATAAAGCCAATCAGAGATCATTCCTTAGAATACTGAGACTATGATTACCATCCATCTATAAATACTGGACACAGGCTGGAGGGCATTTGGGAGAACTTCTAAGGTTAGATAAGCTCTGACTGGATACCCACCAGACTGTGCGTCTGTTGGACTGCTGAAGAAACCCCCTGCTGTAGAAGCAGAAGCCTGGCCAGCCTTGCTTTGCAGCAGTCAAGACCCATCTCATAAGATTATGATTTTCCTCAGCTATTGATCTGGTTTTGCCAATTAATGAAAAAACTCTTTGCATTGGTTGAAATGACTCAAGAGTCTATTTGAATGTTTTAACCCTCACCATCCTACTTAAAGCTTGTTTTACACAGCTTTAAGTGTCAAACAAAAGGCCTGAGAAACAGTGTCATCCAGCATACAGGGCTTCTCATGGCTTCTCATGGGATGGACCACCCACCTCCACAAGCCAGATTCTGCCCACAGGGCTCATCACCACAGCTACCATAAAAGCATTTATCTCCACTGTTTCGGCTCAGCTCTGGAGTCCAAGGAGTTAATTCCCCTCTCACTCACCATCAAAATCTGGAGTTTGAATCACTCCTGATAACTAAGATTGGTGGCAGAGGAAAAAGGGAGGGAAATGGCAGTGCTGTCAACTCACTGAGTTTCAGAGCTGTGTCGAAACAATGCTCTGACAGCTGTGTGGATTAATGCTGCCACTATCACTTGTAGTCTGGATCTGGCCCCTGAGAAGCTCCACAGTCCATATTCAATTAGTTAAACACCCCTGCCTTAGAGCATCTAGTACCTCCTATAGAATATTTTAAATTGTGTTAGTTCTAGTCTAGCATCTCTGACTTACTATCTGTGAAATTCAAAAATTACTACTACTGTCTTGTTCCTAATTGTAGACTTGGGTTGGCTTACCCTTCTCCTTGAGTTTGGAGAATTAATTAACTGAGAGCACTCACTTTAATTAAAATGACTGTTACTGTGAATCCATTAGGAAATTTACTATTGGGGATTTTTAGGCTAAGCTTGTTAGTTACACTTGATGCGTCAGTGCTACTTTATAAATGTAATGGTTACACATGTCTCCCCAATGGCAACTGTACGTCAAACTTTTAGGGCTTCAAATTCACTTTAGCTCTCATTAATTAAAACAATACTGTTAGCGTACAAATCTTAGATTCATTTTAATCCAGCTGTAAACCAGTTTAACTCCTTTTTGAGATGCAAGGAATTGCATGCATCTTTTCCAGAGCTAAATATCTCCTTTACACTGATTTTACACTAGCAGCAGCGGTATATGTTTGACCTTGAAAAGTTTTGATATGACTTAATAAAATTCTGTTGCTGTGAAATTGCAGACTAAGTACTTTAAAATGCTTTAATCCTGAATGGAAAGAAATTATTATACTCTTGTTTTACCAGTACACTTACAATACCAAATTGTATCTTTGCAAGCCCTTTTGTCTCTCATATGCCATGAAGAATCCAACTCTCATATTTAATTTGAACTACTCACCACAGTTGGCTCTGGAGATTCAGGATCCCTCAAATAAATGTTATAATAATGAAACCGTCCACCTGTCTCAGTAGACAATTCATGCAAAAATTTATTAGCCTCCGTATCATCGCAGTTGAAAGATATGGTATGAATAGGAACCTTATGATGAAGATGAACTTGAGCCAAAATGGATTTTGGTGGCTGTAAAAAAAAAAAAAAAAAGGAAAAAGCACAAAAAAATGTATGAAATATGATACCTAGCAAACTCTTTATAGAATGTGTCCAGGATTTCTTAAGCAATATAGTTGCTTGTAGGCAAAAATGATAAAAATATAATATTTTAATTGGATTTTTAACATTTAAATTAAATACATTTTTCTTTTAAAAAATGAACTATCAACTAAATTTACAATTATGACAGCCTAATTTCAGATATAAATTAACTATAGGCTAATTAAATTTATATTATTTTACTTTAAATATATATTTTGCAAGACATGTAAAGCAGTTCATGTTTGCTCTGGAAGTTTTGAAGAAAGCTAAACCACTGAATGAAGGAAAGTCACTGGATAAGCACCTGAACCCAAAGTTGATGAAATGCTAAACTAGCTTTTAACAGGGGTAGGCTCTTCTGTAAGTACAGAAAAATACATTCTTTGCTTTAGTTCAATCAATTACTTATATTTAATTACTGGGCCATTCAAAGTTAAGGCATCAGATATGACTGGGACAAGCAGAAAGCTTTTATTTTTCTTCCAATCTATAAATTAAGACTGGGTGCGCAAATAAAAGATTGCTCATTCTGAAATTTTGAAGGACCTAGTAATCTGAAACTACCAGTTCAATTCACTACTGAAAACAACACTTCCTATGTTTAAAAATCAGTTTTCAATTAAAAATATGTTTGAAACATTTAAGGTAGCTTTATTAAACTAATCAAAAAAAATTAAGTGCTGTTTAAGTGAATGCAAATTCACACCCAGGCATACCTCATGGTAACTCATTCATATACCCATAACCACAGCATACATTTTTGATGTCAGATATGGACAACATACATTTAGCTACTTCATAAAAGGAGGAGGTACTGTTACTGATCAGGAGCACACAACAGCTGTTATGCCTGTAAAATCTACATGATACTACAGCAGTACAAATGAGCTAACTCACCCTAACCTGAAAAAAGTATGGCTAAAGCTGGAGACATTTTAATATGGTTTAGGGCTGTGTGAAACAGCACTGTTCTGTTTCGCCTTGAGTTTCGGTGGTTCGACAGAACAACATTCTGTTTTGAATTTCAATTCGATTCGAAACAGCTGTTCCATTCTGTTCTGTTCCATTGAAACAGAGAGGCTGTTTCGATGGTGTTTTGATGTTTTGCTGGGGACGTGAAGTCAGCCCATTCCTATCCCCAGTGCTAGATCACACTGGGGTGGGAAGTCAGCCCAGCTGGGCTGCCTCTCCATCCCCAGCACTAGATCACACTGGGGATGGGAAGTTAGCCCAGCTGAGCTGAGTTCGTTTCCCCAACGCTATGGTCAAAACATTTTTACTTTCAAAACGTTTAGACTAGCCTCGTTTTGTTTCGAGGCTGTTTCTCAGCCCTTTGTTTCATTTTGATTTTGCTGTTTTGACCTTGAAATGAGTCGAAACAGTGTCGAAATGAAACGGCCAACAAAATTTCACACAGCCCTAATATGCTTGTATTGCTACTTGCACACTTGAATCATGTAGAGGAAACAGCTGCATAATAACAGCTTTGTATGGGTGTGCGGGCTGCGCAGGTGCAGTTTTTGTAATGGGTTATGATTTTTCTTTGTGGAGTGATGCTCGGAGTGTAGATATATATAACTCATATATATATTTTTTTTTCCCAAGGAAAAAAAAAGCTTATTAACAGTATCACATAATCTTTTGCCTGTTACAGCAGGGGAAACACTATGTATCTGGGTCCATGAAGGGAGTTTTCCTTAAGCATTCCCAGGGATAACTGTTCTTCTGGCGTGGTTTAGTACCCACTGAGGTGTCGGCACTTAAAGCCCATTTTTTTTAAATAAGGGGCTCCTCCCTAGCTTGCTCTTGTGGTCATATCGCTGAGGGCAGGTAAAACTTGGGGTCATCCGAACCCCAAGCCTCCGGGTTTGGGCCTGCATGTAGGATGCCTGCCAAAAGACTTTGGAAATATCTGAAGCCCCTGGTGGGGATACAGGATGGTTGCCGGTTTGTAGGGCCACTTATGGTTCTGGACTGACTCATGGATTTGGACTTGATTTGGCTGATTTGGCTTGGAACACAAACATTTTCTTTAAAAAGAAGCAGCTTATTAACAGTATCTTGTAATATTGCTAAAATTGTTACATCTATCTGTGGTGAAAAGGTTTCAAAGATAAGGTTTGTGGGCTAGATCCAGCTCATGAAGCCATGCCATCTGGCTTGTGGGACTGCCCCATGACAGC
The DNA here is from genome assembly GCF_000455745.1 of Alligator sinensis. NCBI lineage: Eukaryota > Metazoa > Chordata > Crocodylia > Alligatoridae > Alligator > Alligator sinensis. The sequence goes on from NW_005842190.1 coordinate 116,883, forward strand.
AGGGCAAGCATCAGCAACTTTGGCAAGACTCTGAGACCTGCAGCAGCCACTGCTCATCCATCACCAAATTCCCAACCCACAAGCTGAATCCAGACTGTGGAACCATGTCATCTGATCTGCAGGGCTGCTCACAGGTCAGAAATTTGGCACCAGAATGAGTGGTGCTTGCTGTGTCTCTGAGGGCATAGGAATTAACACAGCTGTCACTTGCCCCACCACCAAAATTTCTGGCCCGGTGGGCAGTTCTTGACTGACATGGCTCTGTGTTCCAGATCTGGCCTGTAAACCGGGCCCACACTAATCATCCAGACAGAGAAGCTAAATGAGTTTGATGCCCATGTTATAATGCAATGTTTACACTTAGTTACAATTCAGTGTTTTGAGAATGACCAATCATTTTTAGGAAAATAACTAAAAGTTAAAGCACAAAAGATTAAAATATTCAAATTAACCCTTCTTGTTTGCTGATTTAATCCCTATTAAAATCAGCAATTGAAATCAGCAATTGAAATCTGTCTTGTGGGTGGGACCAAGTCATTCTAACCAAGGCACAGAGGAGAAACAAAACCAAAAAAACACATACGGAAGCCTTTAACACTTTTTCCTGGGTTTCATTTCATTTTTGCGATTCACTTTATATACCTTTTGCAGCAGTTATTAATCTAACTAAAAGCAGGATTTTGCCATATGCCAAATCCTGCCCCTGAGATGAATTTTCCTAGATAAATACAGTATTTCAAAAACACTCATATCTTGTAGCATAACTAGGGCAGGGCAACAGGGGCAACTGATTGGGGTAGGGGTGTAAAAAACAGCTTTTGCCACAACTATACAACTGCTGCAACAGTTGCAACCTGAAGTCATCAATGCCCTGTATGAGACAGCCCACTCCCCCACCCCAGCACCTGCTGTATTCTTATGCTGTTGTCCATATCAATGTAGCTGGCTTTCACTATGAAGTTTAAAATTTCAATTCCGTCTCATTTATAGCACTTATATGTTTCTAGTTTTGGCCACTATAGCCTATCAAACTCTCAGCTGGTTTGAGTTTAAGATAAACTGCATACATAACATGCATTCTAGGCAAAATTTTGATCTCACTTCCATTTAAATTGAGAGTTAAATCCATTTAAATGAATGTAGCATTCCAGAATTATGATGGTATGAGATGATAATTTGACCAAATATGAAAAATTAGAACTATTCTATATAATATGAAGGGATGATCACTTGATGTGACAAAATACTTTTAAAAACTCCAGGAAATTTTTACTCAACAGTTAATTTTCTGCCTACAATTACCAGTAAAACATTTATTTCCTAGTGTTTAGGGGTGGAATATCCCTCATATACCTGCCATAAAGGGACGAGAGAGGATACACAACTATACTCTTATGTGTTATTTGGAGGGAAAAGTGTTGTACTGAACTGTTCATTAAGTGTAGTACTTTACATTTAAATGTAGTACTACGTTTCAATATTTCTCCATTTAATTAATTAGAATAGTTCTATCAGCAGTAGGTCAGGACACTCTTCAACAAAGAATCTAAATATGGAGCTTAGGATGCCCTTTTAGTCCTTTTAGCAATTACCAGCTGATTAAAAAACTTCTTACAGATTAAATTGTAATCCATATCTCTTAACATGAACTGCTGTAAATGAATTCAGAACATAACCCCGCTTTACCACCAATGTCATCACTAGGTTAGAGGCATAACTGATCAGCTCTATAACAGACAACCGCCAAGGCTGAAGGTTAAGACAGAAGTGCCAATTTTTGCCTGATCTGGCCACAAAAAGCAGTTTATAGCTGTGACCAAACATGAGTGCATAACTGCAAACAGCTTCAAAAATGGCAAATTGGGTGAAAATCTGACCTTTCATTACATGAAGCATCAAATACAGATGTTACAAAATGTAGCGTCTTTTGTAACTTGTGTCTGCAAAGCCCTGTTGCTGTTTTCAGAATCATTCTGATTCAAAATGGGAGGGGGGAAGGGAGCAAAGGGAGTTCCGTCTGGGGGGTTTTCAGCCCCCCCTGGAGGGTGGGGCAGGTGTATTGCAGTCCCCCCCACCCAAGGTGGAGCACTCCAATTCACCCACCCTACCCTTCAGCACCAGCTGGGGAACCCCAAGAATGACCTCCATCCTCTGCCTTTCCCCCCTCCCATTCTGAAAACAGAGAGCACTGGCAGAGAGCCTTGGCCATTGCTATGGGAACCTGGCTGCAGGCTCCCAAACCACAGCTAAAGTCCCCTCCTCCCTGGAACTAACAGTGAACTTCTGTTTGGTCTGGGGTAACACTGTAACTCAGAACGCTTTGCAAAAATCCTTCTAAGTTACATCTAGGATCTGCACTTCTATCTGAACCCTGATGAGATTCTTGGATTTCATGTGCATTGTATTCACTTTTGTTTTAGCTTCCTGCCACTATCATCCACTCAACACACCACTCCTATTTTCTTAATTCACAAATACCTGATCAGGCCTCCCATCCGTAAGAAGATAAATGGCTTCAGCATCACGATCAGCAAGAGCAATTTGAAGAGCACTGAGTGTATTGGTAGAACTTCCAACCTAAAGACCCCCCAGAAAGAGAAAGCACACACAAAATACCATTAAACTCCTAAATGGACTGTTAACTCTATTCTTCATATTTTAAAACAGTGCATGGCATAACTAATCTAGGGAAGCAGTTACAGTAACATTCTACAGTGACAGTATAAATATTAGGTGCCCATCAGTCAGAAAATAGATGCATGTAGTCAAGTAGCATAATTTGCATTAATTCCATGTTCAACAGCTGTGCAAACAAGCATGTTATGAGATGTCAAACAAGTAGGAGTTGTACGAGGAAAAGCAAGCAATAGGAGACAACATAGAGGCAAGAAGGTCCAAGGTAGGGGATGTGGTTTTATTAAACCTTCCTACTCCTAGTACCGGTTGCCTTTCTCCTACAACCTCTGTCTGCTCCCTTAACATATAGCATATTTTCTTGCATACAACCCACCCCCGAATATAACATGCACTTTGTTCTTAAAGCCAGAATGAAGAAAAAAGATTATTTCCAGGGTTATGATGACAGAGCAGGGACAGACTCTAATCTTCAGGTGACCACCCTCCTTTTCCTGCATAACTAAAGCTGGAATCCTAGCTGTTGCTGAAAACTTATCTCCATGGACAGATCTAGGATTCTGAAAAGAGCTGAAGAGCGTGCTAAAAAGACTGTGAAATAGGCCAGGAGTAGCTAGCAGACAGCAACAGTGCCCTAAGAAAGGTTAGCTTGATTAATCACACATCAAGACTACTAAAAAGGAGAGGCACATCAAGACTATTAAAAAGGAGAGGCAATTGTTAACATCTGGGGACCCAGAAGCAGAGGTCCAGGCACCTTCCCAGATGGCCATCCCTACAGAAATTTGCCTTAAAGCGGCAGCCAGAACCAGAGACCTTGGGCAACCCCTGAAGCACTCAGCCCCCATTGGAAGGGAGAAGCTGGGCTCCAGGCATCTCCCCAACCAACTGGCCACCCTTTTATCCCCAAGTCAGTCAGTGATGCCCCAAACCCTGAATACATTACCAGGAATTGAAAAAAATTGATGAGAGTGGCTTAGGGGAAAGTGCTCTCAAGAAAGCTGTGACAGCCCCAGATCACTCAGCTCTAGGGGACCCAAAAGCAAGGGTCTGGGCAGACGCTCCCCACACACACACATATCTGGGCACCTGCAGGAGGGTACCACCACACAGATTTTGGTAATGTGCAGGAATGTTCTTTATTGAACTCAATGTTAGTGAGTAGAGGGGTCAGAAAATTGCAACTGCAATTCCTTCCTTGGCGTCAGCCAATTGGAATCTTCCTCCCTGACTAATGGACTACCGGAGTACTTGCCACTGGAAGGTATGCTGTCAAACCCCTCATGGGGGTTTGACAGTATTGCACTTCCTAGAACCCTTAGTGGTTTACTTAGAACCCTTGGCAGTTTATGTGCAGATACCTCTAAACTAGGACAACTGTGAACTGTTTACCAGTAAATGACATGTTTGAAACAGTTCAAGTATTATGTCTGTCCATACCCTAAACCAGTATAGAAGTGGATGGATATGATAGTTAGAACAGCAAAATGTACATTCCTGCAGGAAGTTCCCTCCTCACCTTTTTAAATAGTTTAAAGTTATATCTGTCCACAGATGAATGTAATTCCAGAGAATATCAGGAAAATACCTTAGGAGTAAAAGCTCTACCATTTCTAAACCTCTGAAGTAGCACTACACTAAACATGTCACTAGACATGTCTACAACTGCCCCTATGGCACTGTTGTTACTGTGCCGTCATTTAGTACTTTCTTTTGGAAGTACTAAATGACAGCACAGTAACAGCCCATACTGTGGCATGCCAGTGGCGCACAGTTATTTTTAGCCGCTATGTGCCATAGCAACACGCTATACCAAGGGAGTGCGTTACTATGGCAATGCAGCAACAGTGTCATGGTTTCTGCCCAAGGACGCTACATCACCATAGCGTGTTGCTACAGCCACATAGCATCACGTGTAGACGCACCCACCGATACTTTTTATGTGTTTTTGCTAGCAGATGTGATAGCACAATCATTCAATTGTTATAACTTGTATCAATTGTTGTTACTTAAGATATAAATGATATCATTAGTATAAGAGGGTTTTTTGAGAATCGTTACTGTTTACAAATCACCCTTCTCTTGAGTGCAAGCTCAAGGGACCCAAGAATAAGACAGGAAATCAAAGAATCTGTTTGATTAATATTCACAGTGATCTTCTGTTCATTTTAACTTTATTCTCAAGCTGGCTTTCTGTTATCAGATTTAATGCATGTGCTGTTTTTAATATATTAAGGGTCAGTAACAGATGTGATGTTTGGCCATCAAATCTCCTTATGCAATTCCCTCTGCTTTTCCAAGACCGAGAACTGACTGCATGGAAAGAAATGTAGTAAGTCAACCACTGAGCCAGCCCTACTCAACAATGGAAAAAGGGATATTCCTAATCGCATGAAAGATTGCTAATACTCTATATATGCTATTTCAAGATATTCTCAATCTTGCAAGATTCTGTCTCACACACACGATTCAAATCAGTGATCTATCAGCAAAGACTGGAGAAAGCTTTGAAAATTCAATTTCCTACACTGTAAACAATCAGTACCTTCTTAGGCACAATTTAGCAATGTATCCCCCCCCACTCCATGTATTTACCTGTGCTTTGCTCTCATTTGCTAAATACATTAAATTGTGTTATTTATATTGGTCTGAAGCTTCAGAATCCTTAGGTAGTATTCTGAACTCTTTCATCTCCAGCATTTCATATATAAATCACTGGAGTAGGAGACATACAGTGATATTTCTAATGTGCTGTATTATAAAAGTAAATGGCTTTGCTTGTTATATAGTGAATTCCTTACAAACAAACTCCAATAAGGCTGACATGACATGCCAACACCTGTCTTCCAGATCCAAATGTTATTTAACCATTGAATCTCAGTGCTTTCCAAATGCCTCATGACAGATTTCACTAATCAAATATTCAGTTATAAAAGTTATAGAATCAGGGGATGCAAGTATAACTTAGTCAGTACAAGCTTCTTGATACATTCTAATTTTTACCTCAAGTCCTTTTATCCAAAGCCAAGCATCCTGCAAATTCTCTTCATTAACTTCAGCAAGTTTGTCTTGCCAAGCTGCTGCTTGAGCATCAAATTTCACAAAGTTAAAGCTGCTTTTGTGTCTAAGCTGCTCCTGCAAGAGACAGTCCATTGATTTTTCCCAATATGTAAAGCAGACTGACATGTTGTCTTTGCACAGCAATAATCATAAGAATATTTTTCATTCATGTTTAGTTGATGATATAATATAGTACAGTCATATTATTTTATTCTATATATTTAAATATTTATACATCAATAAGCTTCCAATACTACCCATTTAAAAGCATATATTTACATTTGCTTCATAATTTTATCAAGATGTATACTTTTGGACAAAAATTTGCCGTGACAAGTGTCTGCCTCAGAGCCTGCAGGCTGGCAATACAGAGGAAAGTAAAACTGGGACTAGAAAATTAGAAGACACTTTTAACTTTAATCTGTTCTGTGTATCCCTTTTCCATCCTTAAAATGAGGATAATAATACCCATTCAACTCACAAGAGTGTTGTGAAAATGAATTCATTAATATTTGTGAAGAGCTGGATATTATAATGATAAGCATCATAGAACAGCCAATGAGAAATTTAATAATTCATCTTTAGAGCAGGTTTTGAATAGAAAACAGCACAAGGAGAAATACACACTAAACAATGAAAAAAAACCGAATTATTTAACAGCTATTCATTAAAGTGAGCACTGTCTATTGTGTGGAATGAGGCAGGGGTGAGAAAAATAACATGCAATCATGTAATTAAAAACAGTATTGTAAACCATACAAGGAAGTTGAATTAAGGCAATACAGGTTACTATATTTCTGTTCTCTCCTAGTATTTGAGTATTTAATTTTACAGCCTCAGTAATATTCTCTAAACATAAATGTATCTGTATTTCCTTCTAGATTCCTTTCAAATGAGCTTAGTGTGATAAAGAAAAGAAAGAAAAATGACCAAACGCCAAACGTAGGAGCAAGTTGTGCTCATGGCATGGGGGGGGGGGCGATGGGCGCGGCCTGATAGCGGCGGTCCTGGCCCATGCTGATTGGCAGGGGGCGTGCAGATGCAGCCCGTTTAAAAAGGCGAGCGCGCCAAAAGGAAGTGGGACCCGCGCAATATCGGAGAGGCTTGATCACCCTCACCGGAGGTCCTGCGTCCACAAAATCCCTTCCCCCCGGACGCCCCCATCACGACTGGGTATACCATCCGAACGTGTTTAAGAGCTCTCGAGTTATCAGCGAGTTTAATCTTGAAACAGCTGTTAAGAAGTTTTTTTCTGCCTAAACTGTGAGTAAAGTATTTACTTATCTCACCGCCTCCTTGGTGTTTTTCTGTCGACGGAAGGAGAGACAGAAGAGGGAGGAATAAGGCCCCGAAACCCTTTTGTCCCCGGCCTGCTCGCATAATCTGGGTCCAACCACCCATTGTCAGGTTGAACATGGCATCACGAACAGGATCCCTGGGGCAAAGGGGGAACGAAGGAGATGTTGACGAGTTAGTCAGGCATTGCCCGTGGGGAAACCATCACCGGCCCCCGACCACGAACGCTGATGATTTATGGGTCCATGTGGCATATCATCAAGCTGGGCAGGACGGAAAGATGGGAGGCTATGTTTCCATCTGCCCGACCGAGGGCAGCGAGGAGCCGCTTAAAGAATGGGTCGTGTCCAGCCTCAGCCCAGCAGCCCTAGGATGCCTCCTTTCCAGTCCCGCGGTTCTTTACCACCTGCCCGACAAAAAACCAGGGGCGTTACTTAGCCGTGTCAAGCCCACAGGCACAGATGACCGTACTCCCACAAAAGAGTACGCTAGGTGCATCCAGTACCTAAAAGAGGGGAGCAGCTGCGAAATCCCTCCCGATAAATTCAAATGCCCTGATCTCAATCCCAGAGGCGCTGAAGATGAAATTCTAACGGCACTCCGTGAGAGTCTTGAGACTGATGGACGGGATGCCACAGGGTGGACAGGGCAAAAGTGGAATAAAGGAAAAATTATTAATATCCTGTTTCGCTCGGTGACCACCTTGCTACAACACGTGGCGAACCAAGCCAGCATAATAGATACGCTGACTAGAACGGCCGCGCAGCAGAGTGCCGCACAGCCCGAGCCACTGCTTAAAGATGGCGCCGCAGGCAAAGAAGAGGACGTGGCCAAAGAATCCCGGGCGGGAAACCCCGATGTTAGAGAAACCCCATCGGCCCCGCCCGAGGAACCACCTCCGTACAACATCCCGCCGGAGCTATGTTCCGTCCTCCCCACCGACGCAGGCGCACCCGTTCTGCATGCAAACCCTGTAGCCTTAGTGAAAACTGTCATCGATGGCGCGGGAACCCACACCCTCACTACCTTCCGTACGCGCACCAGAGGGGAACTCCAAGAGCTGACAAGAGACACCCGACTAAATCCGGGTGAAACACTGGCAATATGGCTAGGATGACTGATATTAGAGCACGGGTCAGATTTAGTAGACCCGGAGGAGTGTGCTATCCTAATGCGCCAACCCGCATGGAGTGGAGAAGCGTGGAGAAGTACTGCACAATCAGGCTTGGCCAATCCCTTTGTGTGCTGCCGCGGTCCCAGCGCTGTTGAACCGAGCTCACGCTTGGCATGCGGATCCGCCCAATGATCCATCGCCCGCATAGCTCCTGTATGCAATACCGGGAGCCAGTTACTTAACCTGGGACACCGGACGGTATCCACTAACCCTGACTCCACGCCAGGCAAACAGTATTTGGCTGCATCACTGGTGTAACGATCCTGGCAAGGTTCCTGTATCTGCGTCAGCAGTGGAGGCCTGCGTTGAGGTTTATGGAGGTATGAATACACCCATGTTCCGCTTGTTATTACACCCACTGGTAGGGGGGCTGATAGGGAACGTTCTAAGTAGTCTGGGAAAGCTCACCACAGCGCGCAAAGTAGAATCCAAGCCCACCCCGCCAGCGGTGGTACAGGCAGTAGGAGTATGGAAAGCAACGCCTAGAAAACCCCAAACTGATCGCTCACCGCGTGGACGACCACCAGACCGCACACTTAAGGAACGTGCTATGTTTAGCTTTCTGCTAAGCAAAAGCGATCTGACAAAGAATCAGCTTCGTGGGTTAGGGGATGAGGGGCAAAAAATACTGGCGCTGAACCTAGGCTTTAAGCTTAAAGAGCAGGAGCCAGACAAAGAAAAAAACGAGTAGCGGCCGTCGATACGGGTGACGACGGCCGACCCACTAATGACGAACGCCCGTACGCAACTTATGATGTGAGCACAACTGCAGATTCTAACCCTATTTTGCTAGACACGGGAGCCCAAGTAAACGTGTTGAGATCCGAAACGCTCCATGTTAAGACATCCAAAGTCATCTTTGTACAAGGGCTAAACGTCATGACATCTGCGCCCGCAGTCAAGTTTTGGATCAACAAAAGGGTGCTGCATGGAGTCTTAGCGGGAATAAACATCTTGGGCATCCCCGCAATAAAGGCGCTGGCCTTGAAGAATGCCATATATCTAGCACTCCCATTGACTGTGACATCAGGCGAAAAACACCAGCCAGCGCTAGCAAACCCTACACCCTGGTGGTACCAGCCAATCCCGACACGCACTGACCTGCAGTCCCAAATCCGAAACCTCTTGGCTGACTTGTTCAAGCGAAAGTGCGTTCAGCCCATAAAATCTTCCACCTACCTTTCGGCCGGATGGGGAATTCCTAAACCAGGAAAGCCGACGGAAACTCGTCTAGTGATGGACTACCGACAAGCGAATCGTCGCTGTAAACCGCTCCAAATGCCCGCCGCACAAACCGTCTCAGACATCCTCGATGGCATGACCGAAATACAGAGGGGCAGAGAATGGTTTGCCACCACATTAGACTTAAAGGACATGTTTTATTCGATCCCTATACATGACCCGTATGGGATCCTTAATATGTGTGTAGGCAGACGAATGTTTTCCTGGAAGGTTTGTCCACAAGGTTATCGCAACGCACCAGCCCTAGCAGTCACAGCGATGAATGGGACGATTGACAGCTTTGTTTGTCCCCGCCCAAAGACCACAGACGTTCACATCTGGACGTATGTCGACGATATTGTCATCATGGGGCATGACCGTGCCACGGTCCGCGCCACCACTGCGGACCTAAAGGACCACATGAGCAATCAAGGATGGACAGTAAACCTGGCTAAGCCCATGAGCGAGCCATCCTCAGACATTAAGTTTTTGGGGACACGATTCACAGGACAATGGCAATCAGGGACAGCACACAATGCTACCCCTGAGTTGTCCTCACCTTGGCCGACCACGCAGGCGGACTTTCAAGGCCTGCTAGGCCAGTTAAACTGGTTCCGCAATTTTATGATGCCATCACATTTAAAAGTTATCCACTGCCTGCAACACCAAATTCGCAAGAAAACACGACGCAGAGTCCCATGGAGTGAGCATGACCCAGCCACATTGGAAAAGGTTATGACAGAGGTTAAAAAGATGCATCTGATCGCACCCCCTGCCGGCAGTCTCCTGACAATTCATGTAGGCTACACCATGGAGCATATCTGGTTTACAGCCAATGACACCGAACAGGGGGAACTCGCGTACACTGGTCACCGCACACTCAAAAGCCACCAACATCGGTATGGTTGTCTAGGGAAGGTTATGCTCGCGGCTCAACTAGGGGAACACCTCGTGGCGAGCCCAGGTGTACTTGTTGCACCCGGCGGCACCACACTAGGATTGCTTAATCCTAGCAGAATCCACCCAGAGTATCAGGGCACGGAGAAAACTTGGAGCGCCCTGGTCCTTCGTTACCAGTATCACTGGTCGGCATGGCAAGTCGCTGACGGAGAACTAATTCCGATCGCTGAAGAGGATGATCCCATTGTACTGCAATTGTATGGGACCACATCCCCGGCATGGATAGCTTCAGATGGTACATCCCGTGATGGCAGAGGATATGGATATTATTGTGACCCTTGTCACAACTATGAGCTCAAAACGTCCCATCCAGGAGAGTCAGTTCAAGCATCTGAACTACGAGGTTTTCAACTAGCTCTTGAACACGCTTACCGTCACCACGACGGGACGCTTCTGGTACCTGTCATAGCTGTAGACTCAGAATATATATACAGGATTGTTACCAGAAAGGCACAAGTTACAGAACACACAACCCTCTGGGACGATGTCAAGACCATTTTATCACATTTCTCTGTTCGCCCTTTAATCAAGCACACACGCTCTCACCAACCTGATACGGACCCTGTACATGTCATCATAGATCAGCTACTGGCACATCGAGGATCCATAGATGAAAAGGACATACCCCAGTTACACGTCACTGACATTATAGACGACCCCTTTCTCGCTTGGCTCCACGAACATTGGGGACACCTCGGAGCAAAAAGAGCGCAAGCTCGTTGGAGGGAACAAGGCAACAAAGGACCAAGCATAGAACAGTGGAAGAAAATAATCCAAGCCTGCTTTGCCTGTGCGCGAGAAAAACCGGTGCACCACAAGCACCAAAAGGGCGTCTATGACCCAGAGCACTTTGCTCCAGGGAAGGTGTGGCAAGTGGACCTGCTCGGGCCACTCCCAGGAGCCAAGGCACCGAACAAGGGGCTAGTAATTGTAGACCTGGGAACCCGTCAAATCCTCGTTCTCCCCACGAGGAAGACCACTGCTCCCGTGATTCAAGGATTTCTACAGCTTGCTTTCGCCCATTGGCAAGTGCCCCACTTCATACACTCCAATGGAGGACCACCCTTCAACTCCAAAGGCTTAGAACGGTTCACGGTAGAGCATAATGTTCAGTGGCATCACCATCTACCTTATCACCCGGAGTCCAATGGCGTCGTGGAGCGCCAGATAGGATTATACAAGGAACAGTTAAGGTTGAGGGAAAACGGATCGTTCAAGAACTGGACCAAGTGCAACAATGATGTACTAACTGCCATGAACGCCACTAAAGCTTTATGGGACGAACGCACTCCGGTGCCACGTCCGCCTTGGAAGCCATGTTACTCATCCCAAGAAACAGTGTGACTAACCATTCCCACAGCTACTAGTAAGCGCCCGACTCCAGCTCCCGGTGTTGTACTTAAACTCGGCTAGTACCCGAACACCTATTTTGTCTCCCTTGCAAACGTCTAGTGAATCTATTGGCGACGGCCCCAGCAAAAACGTCGTGCTGCATCCGGACAGACACAGTTGGACTTACCCTTGATATCATTGTTTAATGTTTTATTATGTATTTGTATTAGATGTTGTATTTTGGCTTTGTATATATATATATAGGAAGGGGAGTTCTTGAGCCTAAACATGTTCGAGATTGGCATTGGTCAAGGGGGCATGTGATAAAGAAAAGAAAGAAAAATGACCAAACGCCAAACGTAGGAGCAAGTCATGATCATGGCATTGGGGGGGGGGGCGATGGGCGCGGCCTGATAGTGGCGGGGTCGGCGCCCTGCTGATTGGCAGGGGGCATGCAGATGCAGCCTGTTTAAAAAGGCGAGCGCGCCAAAAGGAAGGGGGACCCGCGCAATATCCGAGAGGG
>NW_005842190.1:129092-134291 GCF_000455745.1 Alligator sinensis
GGAGGTCCTGTGTCCACGAAATCCCTTCCCCCCGGACGCCCCCATCACGACTGGGTATACCATCCGAACGTGTTTAAGAGCTCTCGAGTTATCAGCGAGTTTAATCTTGAAACAGCTGTTAAGAAGTTTTTTTCTGCCTAAACTGTGAGTAAAGCATTTACTTATCTCACCGCCTCCTTGGTGTTTTTCTGTCGACAGAAGGAGAGACAGAAGAGGGAGGAATAAGGCCCCAAAACCCTTTTGTCCCCGGCCTGCTCGCATAATCTGGGTCCAACAACCCATTGTCAGGTTGAACACTTAGAAGCAACGATGAGGGCAAAGGAATCCTTATCACTGATTGAGCTTCTGTGGTCTAATATTCAATGATCGTGATTCTTTGGTTTGTGCCTTCTGCAACTGGGATTCTCAGGAGTCCTCCACCTGAGTACTGTCCAGGCCTGCCAGTTTAGCTTCTGAAACCACACAAGAGCTGATACAGCCAATCAGGCCTGACCATATATATGCATAATGTATATCTTAATAACTTATAGCTTACCGAATACAGCATCAAATTCACAAGACATTTACACATACCCTTAAGGTTACATGTATCGCCCACCCCAATGAACTCTGAAAACTGGAAAATTTCTTATAGTGTTGTGGCCTTTGTTATTTGGCCCAATCAACAAATTTGTGAGACTGAAACCAGAATTCAGTAACTATGTAAGAATGTGCAAAATTACTTCTGAGTTTAGTTGCTCTCAGTGAGTGAAATAAATATGCATAAATGAATGAAGTTAGATATGTACTTCAATGGTTTCAGGAATGACCCAAAGCACACAAAAGCCCATAGATTTCCTAGTAGCTGGTGCCTTCCCTTGATTTTTGTATCCTGTAAGACACAGGTTTTCAAACAGGGGTATGCCACCAGCACTGGCATGCTCGCTGATTGGCAACTGCTCCCCGCCCCCCCCCCCCCCCCCCCCCCCCACCCCCTCTGCGGTCCCCCCACCGTCCAGCTGCGGGGGGACCTCCCTCCCCTGCTCGCCGATTGGCCGCCAGGGACTCCTTCCTTCTCAACTGGCCACCAGGGGTACACTGACCCAAAAAGGTTGAAAACCCCTGCTCTAAGATACAATCAAGCTTTGAATATGTTAACCATACTCATGTCATGAACAAAGCAAAAGGTTTCTATAATGGTACAAAGACAAAGTCAAGAACAACAGTTGCAACATTTTTATGGTAGATATGCTTTTTAAAATTAACCATAATGAATCTTTCCATTTTGGAAGGAAGCATGTTAGGCAGACTATTTTAATTTTCAAAATTTTCAGAGGTATTATATCAAATATTTGCTTTGGGGCATCTTTTTTAGAATTATTTTTTTCAATACTGAAATGGAATCTATTGTTTTCAATAATTGTTGGTTTTGAAAAAAATGCAATAAACAAACCAAATCAAAATCAACAATGGGGAAAAAATGAAAATGAGAAAGAAGGCAACTAAGAAAGTTTTCACTGAAAATGAAAATTTTAGATAAATTAAAGTGTTCTGTTTTTAAAGGTTTCATTTTTATATGGATACATTAAAAACTTTGAACTGGTTATAAATGCTAATACTATTATGCAAATCACCAAGTCTCTGGAATTGCAATTTTATCAAACCTGCATGAGCTGAAATATTTTCTCTTTCACCAATGGCAGTTTGTCTATCATAGACTGAGATGTATCGATGAGAATACAGATGTGATCTTCAAGCACATTGCCAAAGAGTCCTCTGCTCCCTCGCTGGAGCCACTTAATCCTGAAAAAATATATCAACTGAAGATGGAATGTAAGGCAGTATTTCAATAGGATTTGGGATACCAAACAGGTAGCATAAAGCAATAAGGTAACACAATTTGAAAAAAAAGACACCTGCAGACTAGCTGTATGTCTCAGAGACAGCTGGCTGTTCCTGTTGGTCTGTGAACATATTCCTGTCCCAGGACAGGAAAGCTGCTAGGGTGACTGTAGATGTGTTAGGAGGCTGCTCCAACACACTGTAATTGAATCTGCTGGAGCATGATAATTACCAGGGATCCTAGTTTTCTCTGATAAAAAAATTCCCCAATTTTTGTAACCCCAAATCCACATTTTTCCAGGATTAAAATGAAACACCAGTAATACATACATACATACATACATACATATCTATATCTATATCTATAGCTAGCTATAGATATATCTATATAGCTAAAATAAAGTAACCCCTGAAATTGGGATCTTTTTTTTAATCAGAGAAAACCAGGATCCCTGGTAATTACTGCACTCCAGCAGCCTCACACACCTCATGTATCAGCATCTCCATGCTTCAAAATGGCAGTGGGGGGCGCATTTTGAAGCGTAGGGAAACTGATACACAAGACACTGCAGCACTTTAATTAAAGCAGCTCTCAGAGCTGCTCTAATTAAAGCATCGCCCCATCCCCCACACCCAGAGCACATGTAAAATTGCCTTTAAGTACTTGCTATAATCCTTCCCTAATCAGACCACTAAAGGCCTTTGTTCAGTAAGGAATTTAGGCATGTAAAACAACCTCAATGTTATGCACTTGGTTAAATTCCTTGCCAAACTGGGGCCCTAAATACATGCTTAATTATAAAGCATAAATAGGAATTATAAAGCATAAACAGGATTTAAGTGCTGGCTTAAAGTTAATTGTGTTCTTAAGTGTTCTCTGGAACAGGAATTTATTCCTCAATTACAGCTAAACTCTACAGTTTTTCCCACAGGGCTCATCTACACGAGACATTTACTGCAGAGTTGCCTAATTAACTCTGCAGTAAATGTCTCAGTCTACACATGTGGCCCTATTAGGCTGCAGGAAACTAATAAACTCCATGCAGGTTAGTACTTGTCAACACAAGTACTATCCTGCTGCAGAATTTTTTCATGCTCAGCAATGTACATGTAGACACTGACAGGGCAGACTGGGGCACAAGGGTGCTTTACTGTGAGGGCTGCCTGCCAACTAGCCCCACACTGGAGCACCCTCATGCCCAACCATCCCCTCCGCAGCACATTGAGCTGAGTCAGAGCAGCCTGGGGCTGACAGGCTGGCTCCCCTGCCAGCTGGGGCTGCTCCAACCCAGCTCAATGTGCTGCAGTCCCAGGCACACATTCAAACGGTGTACCCGGGATCAATAAAATCCAGCATAATATGTTTTGAATGAATTGCACGTGTAAACGCACCCACAGTCTCCTTACTACCCGCATACATTTCAGAGCAGGATCTCTCTCCTGGGGTGGAGAGTATTCCCTGATATGGAAATTAAAAAAGAATGCTTCCATAGAAAACAAAAGGATTCTGTCATGTTTGTTGCTGAACAACATTTTTGCATTAGGTATTACATAAAAGCATTTGAAAGACTAATATGATTTTGTAAGAAGTGCACAAAGCATTCAAGAGCAAATTTATGCTAATGCTCTTGGATTTGGAACATCACAAAGTCAAAGGTCCCCTAAATCTCAAATACTGATTTTTGGCACCTTTCACTGGAATGCACTACAATACAAAGAAACACAACAAGATGCTGGATTTTGCTAAACAATACTCTGCAATGAAAATTTGAGTGGGGGGAAAAAAAGACAGGACTAACAAAGTTAGTTCCTGTTACAGCAGGAAAAGTTCTCAACCACCAAATACCAATAGGTTAATCATTAGTCTTCAGCAATGGAGCAGAGTTACACCACCCCAGGAGAAGGTTTGGGAAGTGCTGTGCTTTAGAGAAGCAAAATGCATCTTAGAGACCCTTAAGGGTCCTGCTGCAGGGACCATGGCATAGCGGATAGCATCTGGCTATCCAATCCAGGGCCTGCCACAAGATTAAGTTAGAGCACAGGTGCTCAACCTCTGGCCTGCAGGCAAGATCTATCCTGTGGATCCATGTCATCTGGTCCATGAGGTCCCCTAGGGTGCAGACATTTGGCAAGGGAGAGTAGTGGCAAATTTCCAAACCCCATACAGTGGCATTGGGCCCCAGGTGGGCTGCTGCTGCGTGGCTGCATGTAGCCCCAGATGGGCCACTGCTGTACAGTGGGATTGGGAGCACCAGACTAGGCCCACAGACTGGATCTGGTGCACAGACCAACCTGACACCGCTCATTTGGCCCCCGGCATAAAAAGGCTGGGCACCACTGAGTTAAAGCAATGATTCTTAACCGGGGACACCAGGACATCCTTTAAAGGGTGTTACAGCATATGGGAAGGTAAAGCACACGTTCTTCCTTACCTGGCCCCTGTGTGGGGAGGTAAGCACTGTACTAATAAGTTTTGGAAATGAGGTGCCACTCAATTCACAGGAATTACAGAGGAGTACCTGAAGTCTAAAAAGGTTGAAAAACACTGATATAGAGAGTGAGTAGGAGAGTCAGAGAGAAGTGGCTTAACCTCCTTCCTAGCCCTTCAATATAGGGTACAACTAACAAGAGCAAGCTGTGTTCAGACAAGCTATGTTCAGACAAGCAATGGATTGCAATTGAGGCCAGTGCCACCATGAGGAGGTATAGTGAGATAATCATAGTTCATAGTCTCATAGTTTCTAGGGTCAGAAGGGACCTGAACAGATCATCAAGTCCAACCCCCTGCCCTGGGCAGGAACGGGTGCTGGGATCATAATACCCCAGCCAGATAGCTATCCAACCTGCTCTTGAAGACCCACCAAGGTAGGGGAGAGCAACATCTCCCTTGGGAGCCTATTCCAGAGCCTGGCAGCCCTAACCGTAAAGTAATGCCTCCTGATATCAAGCCTGAACCTGCTCTCAATCAATTTGTAGCTGTTATTCCTTGTTATCCCAGGCAGTGCCTGGGGGATTCTCAGATTCATAGATTGTAGAGTCAGAAGGGACCACAATGGATCATTGTGTCTGACCCCCTGCCCCTAGCAGGAAAGAGGACCGAGGTCAGATGACCCCAGCCAGGTGACTATCTAGCCTCCTCCTAAAGACCTCCAAGCTAGGTGATAGCACCACCTCTTGGAAGCCCATTCCAGATCCTGGCCACCCTTACTGTGAAAAATGTCTTCCTAATATCTAACCTAAATCCACTCTCAACTAGTTTACACCCGTTATTCCTAGTCACTCCTTGGGGCACCTTAGTAAACAGCGCTTCCCCTATTCCCCGTTGACCTCCCCTAATAAATTTATAGGCAGCCACAAGATCTCCCCTCAGCCGTCTCT
>NW_005842190.1:135745-139897 GCF_000455745.1 Alligator sinensis
CATTGCCTATACATCTCTTTCTTTGCCCCCAGACTCTCCTGGAGTTCCCTGTTCAGCCAAGGGGGCTTTTTTGCCCCCTTACCTCCCTTCCTACCTAATGGGATAAACTACTTTTGAGCCTCAAGGATCACTCCCTTGAGATACCTCCAACCCTCCTGGACCCCCATATGCTCTATGTTCTTGAGTTGTATCCCCTCACTAACTAGCCTTCCAAGCTTGCTAAAGTTGGCCCTTCTGAAGTCCAACACCTTAGCCCCACTAGTTACTTTACCCACCCTTTGCTGGATAGTGAACTCGACCAAGGCAACTCGACCAAGTCACTATCTCCCAGACTACCATGAACTCGCATGTTCCCCACGAGATCATCCCCTGTTGCTAAGACCAGGTCAAGCAAGGTGCTACCCCTGGTGGGACTAGACACCACCTGGGTTAGGTGGAGGTCCTGCACACAGTGTAAGAACCTGTATGAGTGGCTTGTTTTGGCTGTCTGCTCCTCCCAGAAGATATCTGGATAGTTTAGATCTCCCATGACCACCACCTCCCTCGCCTGTGTAGCGTCTGCTAGCTGCCCAGAGAATACATCGTCTAGCTCTTGATCCTGATGAGGAGGCCTGTAGTAGACCCCCACAACCATGTAATGTGCAACAGAAGTGGGAGCAACTGGGAATTCTCTCTCTTCACTTAAAATATATTATTGTAGAATCTGATTTGAATAAAATAATATTTTGGCATTTAGATAAAGGGAGTACATGTCTATCCTGTTTCACTACAGAGTCTCAGTACCTTAGTAACTAATGCTAACATACTTTTTTGTAACTTTTTACAGCAATATACTTCAAGAGCAGGCATCAGTAAGCTTCCTACAGCATAAAGCAGACTGATTATCCTCTTTCCTCACTGAAGTAACAAAACTTAAATCCATGCATCAGCCTTTCATACATGAGTACTAAGTCCTACACGTTAGGCTCAGACCTAAACATAAGTAACTAGATTAATATTTGTACTGGAAGTATACTATCTCCTTCAGTAAGCCCCAGAATTTAAAACATTTCTGTGTTACTACAAAGTAACAGAAATTAATTTCATTTGGAAGCACACTAACCTTCCTTCCATTTGTCGAAGAGCATTCTTCATTTTCTCTTCATACTGCTTGTACTTTTCCACAGTGACATACACATGAACCATAGAGCCATCTTTCCAGTAGGTATGTACAAATTTGTCACAGTATTTTGCGTGGATTACTTTCTTCTTTGTTTCCTACAGAGCAAGAAATTCCAAATTACATGTTTCAATTGCAGTCTCTACTAGATACTATACCAAAATACAGTTAAATACACAGAAGGTAGGGTCCAGGACTGCTACAGTTGTATAGTAACAGAAGTGGACCCAGAATGCTGTCCTCCACAGGATATTTGCTCCTTATAAAAGGTCAGTAAAAAAAGTTTTCCTGGCCCCTTAGGTCTGTTCTTGACTAAGAAGAGTAGAAGTGTACTGAACAGCGTTTTGGAAGAACTAGGAAAGAGTAAGCAGAAAACAAATGAATCCAATACTTAGCTTCAAAACCCAAGCAGCACCAAAACAACTGGGGCCTATATCAGGGGTGGGCAATTATTTCGGGCAGATGGCAGCTTACCCAGTTTTGGTAAGCTGTCCAGGGCCGCAAGGGTAGCCCTGCCCCATGACAGATACCCCACCCCCTGGTCACCATCTTGGGACCACTGTCCAAATGTCTTGCCAGCACTGGTGGGGCCCAGAGCAGGGGGCAGGCTGGCAGGGGTCTGTAGAGCCAGGCTGGGCTGCACCAGCAGGGAGAGGGGGGAGCTGGCCCGGCTCCATGGAGCCCCTGCCGGCCAGGGCCCTGTACTCCTGCTGCCCTGCTCTGCTCCTGCGCCCGCTCACTCCCAGCGCCTCCCAGCCCCGCAGTACAGACAGGGGGGCAGCGGACAGCGGACAGCCCCAACCCCCTGCTTGCTGCTGCAGCCGCTCACAGCCTGGGCAGGGCTGTCCTGAGCAGGCACAGGCAGCCCCACATGGGCTGCAAGCAGCTGCAGCGCAGGGTGTCGGCCACAGGGTGGGTGAGGGACTGCTTTTCCCCCGCACTCAGCACCAGCTTGTAGCCCGGCCCCACACTAGCTCCGGGCTCACCCATCGGGGCTGCGCCACAGTGGCAGCAGCTGTGGCCCTGCACAAGCTCCAGGTGGGCAGCAGCAGCAAACACTGCCCAGTGCAGCAAGTGGGAGGGCCGCAGCTACTGCTGTTGTGAGCCCAGAGCTGGCGCGGGGCCGGGTTACAAGCTGGTGCTGAGTGCGGGGGAAAAGTGGCCCCTCGCCTGCCCCGTGGCCAGCACCCCTGCTGCAGCTGCTCGAAGCCCACGTGAGACTGCCTGTGCCTGCTCAGGACAGCCCCGCGCAGGCTGCAAGAGGCTGCAGCAGGGAGCGCCAGCCACGGGGCAGGCAAGGGACCACTTTTCACCAAGCTCCACACCAGCTCTTCCCCTGCCCTTCCCCCACCATTATCTGAGCTTGCCGCGCTGGGGTAGCCACATGATCCCACGCCAGAAGCCCCAGCAGGGGCTTCCGACTGGGGGGGCAGAGCCGGGTGGGCCCTGCTGTTGCAGGAGCTTGCCAGGCTTCCCCTGGGTCCTACTGCCTCTGGTTCCTTTCATTTTTGACAGGAACCACGGACAGATACATTTTAATTTTCAAAAAAATTTTAGGGGCCCCGCACGTTGGATAGAATCGCCTTGCAGGCCAGATCTGGCCCGCGGGCTGTATTTTGCCCACCCCTGGCCTATATGGTACATCTCCTAGACCACATGGAGAAAGAAGATAAGAAAATGACCAATAATCTTTCACCTTGTCTCACTTGGTCAGAAAGACAAAGGAAAATACGAAATTGTTGAAAGACAACCCTTCAACACTCCTGCCAAATAACATGCTGGATAGGGGAAGGAGAAGGAATGCCACCCTTCCTCTGCAGAGAGAGATCTGCTTCTATACTGCTTTATTCTTTCTGATGGTCCTTTAACTTTATTTTAATCCTCCAAGTAAAAATCATGTTAGACACGGACCACATACACTATTATAGTATATATATATAAATGTGCACTGTAAATCTCAAAATAGAAAGGTAGGAAAGCACCAAAAACACTATAGGATTTGCATGAATCCCAGCAATACTTACAGCATCAGTTTGTAAAGATTCATCTTCTGGCTTGGCTTTTATGTCAACAATGCCATCAGCATGGCGAAAAGTACAGTCAGCAAGTGCATCATATAATGTTAGCTTCTGAGCTTTCAGGCCATATTTCTGCAACCAATCTTTTGAATTTACATAATCCTCAGGTTTTGGCTCAGGCACTGGAAGATTCATTTTGAATGCTGATTTGGAAAAATATACAGATATATTACATATATATGTATACAAGTGCATACTATTCTACGCATACATGCATACTTGTATGCATACAATTACATATATACTTATATACAAGTATGATACAGAACAATGTTGAACATATTCAGAAAAAAAGAAAAATTGATATAAGGATACCTGGGCTAAAGTTTTCAAACTTAAGACCAAATTTTACCTCCTAAATCCATATTTAAGCATGCACAAATTTTACTGAAATCAATGACAGCCACTTGTAGCTCAGTACTTTCATGAATCAGGCAGCTAATTATAGATTAGTTGAATTGTAAATACAGATTTGAAAGTCTAACTTCAGACAGCCACTTCTGAGCATTCTGACCATAACTTAAGTTGCAAAACTCTAAGCAGAATCACTGGAGTAATTACAGGCAAATATTTAAAATTGAGGGGGGGAGGGAAGGAATGATGACAATTATGTGCCCCAAAACTAAAATGGTGAATTATTACAAGAAGCTATGCTTCTTATTAAGGTTGCCCAACATGTCTCATTACAACCCCTGGGCTAAGTACAGAGTCAAAAAGCCCAAGCCTAAATCAATTCAATCTTTGCAGATTAGTTGAAACTGAGTACATTGAACTGATAAACAGATGAATAAACATTCACTTTTGTTTCCAAAAATGCAGCCACATGCCTGCAGTGGCCCAAGTCAGAAGCCAGGGGACACTAGAACACACGGACAACTGGTGCCTCTTGAGTCGAGGTGGCAGGTGCCCCCCCCC
>NW_005842190.1:139934-165197 GCF_000455745.1 Alligator sinensis
GTCCCCCCCCCCCCCCGCCCCCCTGAGCCGGGGGGGGGGGGGGGGTCCCCCTGGCAGCCAATCACGCTAACTGGGGAGGGTCCCCCGCGGCTGATCTCACTCACCAAGAAGTAATACGGCCACTTTTGCTGGAAGCCCCGCACCCCGGCAAGCACTAGCGGGGGGGCACTGGTGCTCCTGCCTGCCCCCCTGCCTGCTGGCTACACAGGGAGCGCAGCCTGACAGGGGATGCACTGGTACTCTCAGGGTGTGCACATGCACCCCCTAAGCATCACCACTGCTAGAACACAGCTCCCTGCTGGGCTGGAGCAGAGAGCTTTGGCCAAGACTAGCCTGCCCACCCAGTGAGGGGGAGTTTGCAGAAGAGATTCAAAGCATCCTGGAATGCAGGGGAACTGTGAGTTAACTTGAATCCAGAGGGGAGCTGGGACAGAAGTTCAATAAACTGATTTAACCTAAATCAGTTAAGTCTGATACTACCTCCATCCAGGTTTAACTTAAACCAGTTTCAGCCATTTTGGAAGTGGTTTATGGGCAGACCCTCCTCGGGAAGGGCAGTACCTGGCCAGGTGTGTGCATTCCCTCCACCCCCTCTCACAGGCATAGGGCTGGGGAGGGGACAGGGCTGAGCCAATCCTGAAGCCCTGCTAGCCAGGCTGCAGTGGGGAGGGGTGAAACCCCCCCCCCCAGTGGAGGCTCTTCCCATGCCAGGCATAGCTAGGGGACCAATTAGGGGACCAGGGCCAGGTGAGGCATTCTGCCCCTCCACTCCCCTCTCAGAGGCAGGGGCTGAGAAGAGATTTTCTGCCGGCTCTCTCCTCTCTACAGCTGACATTAGGGGAGAGAGGGGGTGGCATATATCCATCAGCCAATCAGGCCTGGGATGCTACTGGGCTGGGTTTAGCAGCCTTAGGGAGCTGGGCATGAGGGGTCGTGCAACCCCCACCTCCTGGCCTGGGCCAGTGCAGGTTTCTGCCTGTCTTGGCCACCCCAAAAACTGAATGTCAGTTCAGTCTGTTATTGGTTCAAGCTACCCAGCTTATAAAAACCTGCAAAGATCAAACTGATTCCACCTCAGGTTTTTTGAACCTCTGTACTTAGCCCTGTTGTTACAGGTCTGAACCAGTTTCCTATCACTTATACCAGTTTATGTCCCCAGTCCTTGTCAGTTGCTTGTAACTTTGCCAAAATCAAACCATTTGGTCTGAAATTTTCCAGGCTACAATTCTGCCTAAAACTGAGTTTTTGAGGAGGGCTGTTTTGCTAAAACAGCGTTGGTGTTTCTCAGAACAGGACTGGGAAATTGTGTTTTATCATGGCAAACAATTATTTTAGGTATTTTTGCTGGAAAACTCTCCAGCCCCTATACTTGGGAGCAGAGACTCTTGAGTTACCAGCAAGTTGCCCTCGTGTCAGGTTTGTGTTGTTTTTTTAAGTCATAGGTGCCTACTTTGAGGGAAGGATTCTGGCCTGTGAATTCCAACTGAAAGGAGGCACCTTTTGGCAGCACCTGAGCATAGAAAAGGAGCAGGATTCAAGACACAGCCCTGCCCTCAGGGTTTCTTCCTCCAGCCAGCTTCCTGCTCAGCCAGCTGCCTGTTTTGGATGCCATCCTGAGATGCCAGACTCTCCTGCACTGTACAGGGAGCTTGGAATCTGGGGCCAGATCCAGACATGCAGGCATGTGCATTTCCCTGGGGATAAACAACAGTGGCACAATATGTGCCAGTGCTACTTGCCCCTAAGGAACACCTGTGCACGTGTGCTCTGGCATGTGGCAAGCTCCTCCGGGTGAGGTAGAGGAGGCTGGGGCCAGCACCTGAACTGGTTCCAGCAGCCTTACCTGGGGTCCTGGGGGCCTTCCAGGGCTCCAGCAGAGGCAATCCAGCAGCAGGGAGCCTGGCCACCAGCCAGAGCATGGCTCTAGCCAGCCAGGCTCTGGTTTCAGGTGGTGCATCTTGCTGCCACATTCGCTGCCCTGCTTTTTTCCACTGTGGGTTTTTTTGACAGAGGGATCTCTTGCTACAAATTAGCAGCTTGGGCAATGCCTGCTTGTGCAGTGTGTGATGCCACAGACAGGTCTGTGATGTCTAATACCACATGTGTGTGCTCACCGGGATGCGCCCTGGGTGTTGCAATAGTCAGCCCTGGAATGTCTACATACTTTTTGGGATCTGAGCCTTATCATGTGTACACAAATCAAGTTAGGGACAACACTCATAATTTTCCTTGATTTAACTCTGTGCAGTGAAGATAAGGCTTAAGCATGTACAAATGTCAGCTTTCGGGGATTTATAATTTGGTTAAATGTAGATGAATTTTCAGAGTGCAGCTGAATTGCATAGCTATTCCCCATCAAGTTTTAAGCCCTTTCTTCAATACTGAGGTGCTACAGATGTTCAGAGAAACAGCTTAGGAAACTATTTATTTTTTAAACCTTTGAAACATTTTCACAGACATTATCCAAAGGCAGAAAATAAATGTCAGTATTCATGGCAGATTTCAGTATTGGCAATTCATCTTTAACAGAATTACAAGCAACTGTAAATAAGAACTTGCAGGGGAAGCTTTAGGTAACCTTAACTATAGCTATCACTTCCAATTTTGCCTATAGTAATAAATAGTATTGCTTATTTACTTTTTGTTTATATCCTCCCATCCTAAAGCCTCAGAGTGGCTTCCCATAAACAAGCAACCCAAAGTTAAGATTCCCCAGCCAACACTGTGATTTTTTATTCCATAGACAAAGCCTTGGCTGGGACATGATAGTTGGGGCTGGTCCTGCTTTGAGCAGGTGGTTGGCCTAGATCAGCGTTTCTCAACCCATGGGTCATGACCCAAAAGTGGGTTGCAAGAATATTGTAAAGGGTCACAGGGAGGTCCAAGGGAATTGCATGGTTTCCCCTTGCAGGCTGCAAGGCTGGCAGCCTGCATGGAGCCAGCAGGCAGTCAGGGACCTGGTGAGCATGCATTGTAAGAGCAGCCCCAGGAGCCAGAGAGGAAGGGAGGGAGGGGGCCAGATGCAGCAGCCAGAGGAAGGGAAGAGGGAGAGAGAGAGACTGTGTGGGTCAGGTCTAGGGTGTTGCGGGTCACGGCAAGCTGATAATTATGCTAATGAGTCTCAGTGTGAAAAAGGTTAAGAACCACTGGACTAGGTAAACTCCTGAGGCCCCTTCCAAACCTAATTTTCTATGATTCTATGAATACCAACTCCAACTTTACCCTTCCCCCAACCACTGCCTCCCTGCCCAAATGCCTGCATAAATAAACCCTCCCACCAATCCCAACCATACCTCCCAATCCACAGTCACATCCAGATATAGAAACCGTTTCCCATTTATCCCCCACTGCCCAGCTACCAATTCCTACCACCCTGCCTCACCCCCAAGAGAGATTTCCCCATCCTTCCCCAACATCCCCTCCAAGCCCACACCCTCTCTCCTGTGCAGAAGATACAGCTGTCACTTCCCTCCCCGAAAAACATACCTGACTCCTCCACCTCACCCAAACCAACACAGCACCAACCTCCAGGAACCCTAATAAACAAAAGGCAAGGGAAATGAAAGACCTTCCGTCCTCACCTTGGCCACTGTCAAAAGGCAACCCCAAAGGGAAGATACTCGTTTTTTAGAAAGGCTAATTTAGTATAGTTCAAGTACATCCAAAGAAATGAGGATTTAAAATTAAATTGTATTAGTCACAATGTAATTCTTGCTTCTTACAAAATGAGAGTCAAATATTATAAGACAATCATCACTCTGGAACTGATCTTACTATTTTCGCAGAACAAAGAAAAATATCCCTAAACTAACAACTATTCACAGCATCCTGAAATGAAGTCCATTAATAATAAGCACAGCAGTATCCATCTAGAAAAATATAAATAATACCTTCTCCAGAAATAGGCTGGTCAGACACTGTTAAAATACTCTGAACTTGCCTCAGTGTACTCCTGGCCTCTTTCAATTCCTTCCAGACCAGAAAGACATCTTCTCTGACACCAGCAACTATGAAAGGAAAAACGTGCACACATGATGCTTTGAGACAAAACCTGCCTTCAGGTTTATGTTAGCTGAACCCCCTTGGTACTATTTCATTACCCTGTCCCTTTTGTAATTATAAACTTTCCCCTTTAAACAAAAAATCCACCAAAAGAGGAGCCCCAGTAACAAAGCTCCACTTTAGCCACAATGTTAGAGAGTGAAGAAGCTTGGGGACCAAAAGTTGGCACAAAGATACATATAGATTCTCTCCTCCACGGGGAGAATTTCCAATAATTTGTTCAGCTTGATTTAGCAGTGCTTAACTTGTGGTGTTTGGCATATTTTCCTTCACATTATTGAACAACTGCAGGGAAAGTCCACAAGAGAATGCTAGATTAGTTTCATGCAAAAAGGGGTACAATCCAACCCTTTTTTGTTCTGGGCTGGATTGAAACTGCGTGTTATTGCATATGTTTGAATCAGCCTTCCTATGAGAAAGATATTTATAAGATAAGTGATGGTCAGAACATTAGATCCAGCCATGAGATTTAACAAGCAGATAGTTTCAACTCCTTTAAATTCTTACCAGTAGTGCAAAGATGTACTTGTACCTTTATCAAAAATTAAATCTGCCCTCGAAGGGTAGGTGATGCCATGTCAGCACAACACAAAATTGTCTTCATCCTAACAAAGTGATTTGAAACCCTGCTCAAGCTCAACACAATCTTTACTGTAGTCCTATCTAGTCCCACCAGTGTCAATGAAATAAGTTAATTCAGTGGAGAACCCAAAGCTGAAGTTTATTTATGATGAGTTTAAAAATTCAAGTACTACTTAGACCATAGAGTAAAATCTCAACATGTATATTTAGTATAATTAAATTATGCAAAGCCACAAGTTAAAACAAGGGGGGAAAGACAGCATATACTTCTGTTTCGAGTTTGTATACCACTGTGAATTAATTACATAGAATAAGAGTGGTCTCAGGACTTAATATTGGAATATGGATCAGATGGGAGAATGACATACTGTAACAGTGAAAAATATAAAGGACTAAATCCCAAGTACTCCTTTCTGGAAAAGCAGATAGGTAGCCTAATGGAACAGTACACATTAAACACTGAATTAGTAAAACCATACTTAATATCCATTAGTTCAGTCCCAAGCAAATACATAATATGCCATTTATAAGATATGCAAGCCCATCTCAACTAAAGCAAGCAAGTCAGTTAGCCAACACCAAATAATTGTGTGTTTTCAATAAGCAACTTAAAATTTCCTTAAATGAAAAATGCATATATAGTTTGCAAATACAGGGACTCCACGTTAAATGTGAAATGCAGAATGCAGTTAATTTCCATGCAATCTGTGTATAATGTGCTACTGCACACTGCCATCTCCTGGGACCCTCCTGTACTTCGAGAAATCTCCTTTAGCCGATACAAGTTAAAATGAAAATTGACATCCTCTAAATTAGAAAAAAGTTCAAGTGAAACAAAAGATTCCACAGCACAGAATTTAAAAAGAAGAATAAAATGAAAATTCTGCCATTATAACCTTAAATATTCAATAAAAATAAATATTCTATACAAAACCCATAAGAATCTTAGGCTGACTAGAAAGATACTTTTTTTCTTTTTGGTTAACAAACACATATACACTTAAAATATGATAATTGGCTAAATTCTGGCAGACTTCCACAAGAAAATAATGAGCTAGAAATTCACAATCAACTACAAGTAACAGGCTATCAAATGTGCATCTGTTGTAACAGCACAGAAATAAAGTCACAAATATAATAATTTATATTTATGGAGGCACTGGACATGGAGGCACTGGACATGGCTCCATATTTAAGGTTTTGCTGAAGAACGCAGCTTAAGTTGAGACTTTTTCAATTGCTTTATGAAGGGCAAAAAAAAAATTCCTTCCTGTACGACGGAATTTTACTAAAGGAATCCAGAGTTAATTTTGTGCAGGTTTTAAATCTTACTTGAATAAATTGAAAGATCAAAGCTTTTTTTTTCTTAATTACCCATTTTTAACATTTCCTGCTGGCTTTATAGTTTTACTTTGGTTCTGCCCGATTTCACATAATGAATCTTCAAACGTTCCGCACGTGGACACATTCATAATTCCTTCAATATGCTGCATGGACTAAACTTTATATAATACAATATTTACATTGTCACTTCTCTCCTTTTGGATAGTCCATTGTGAAGTAAAATGGCATACACAGCATACATGTTGGATGGTAAAATGTATCTGGTGACAAAGATACTTGTCAGCAAAGGCCTATTGCTACAGTTAAGTAAATCAGAATGTTTTTCACCCCAGCAACAACCAGTTTCTTGGACCAAGACCAGTAGGTCCTAACCCACCAGTCTCTCCAAGTTTTCTCCTGCCCTGCCCACCAAATTCTCAGATGCACTCTCACGTCAACATTCATTTTTCTCCCTCTAAGGAGCCCTGGGAGAGAAAAACTGCTCCTCTAGGAACTGAGGAAACCCCTACCCTTCCACATCACATGCGGACAAAACATAATAATATCAATAGCCTCTAAAGGAGTGGTTTCCCAACAATTTCAAATCACTTTGTTCTCTTCATCATTCTTCCTCTTTTTGCCCCCACCTGTATGACTGATTCTCCCAGACCACATCTCAACATCCAATTTCCCCAAAATATTAATAGCCTTCAACAGTTCTTCTGCTGGTGCTCATTTTTATTATCAGCAGCGGGCCTGGCTCCGGGAAGCAATTTGTGGGGGATGGAGGAGGAATCAAGGACTGACCAACTGCAGCATAAATGCTTGTCAGTTCAACTGTCTCTGTGCAATGACTCAAGGAGTTCCGTTTCAAAACGAGACCTTTCTCCGGGCTGTCCAAAGCCTGCCATGTGGTTATACTAGAAACAAGTACATGCCACCCGAGGGAATTACACTTTCACATTTACTCTCTCCTAGCAGTAAGAAAGAGAAAGTTTAACTGAAATCTAGTTCTTTTCTGATTCACTGTGGTTGTTTTATAGATGTTAGGGATTTGTAGATGTTAGGGGCTGGAAGGGACCTTACAAGATCATCAGGTCTGATTTCAGTTAAATACCAGTGTCATCTAGAGCTGGAGTCCCGCCATGGAAAAACAAGACTCTTATTTCCTTTATGCTCCCCTAGTGCCTTGGGATGGATCCAGACTTCTAGGAGTCTCATGCACCAGATCCAAACCCACCTCCAGTGGCAGTGTGAGCAGCACGGGCACAAGGGTTAACATGGCCTTTGCTGACCACCCGCCCTCCATCCAACCACCAAAACACGTCCCCAACAGGTGCTCATACTCTGGATTGCAGGAGAAGGATCTGCCCACACTCCACCCTGCTCCCAAATGCCAGGCCCATCCAGGAGCTGAGTAGGCTAGATAAAACAGCTGTATCTTTTGACAGCCTTGGTTTACACAATTATTTTTTATTTCTTACTTAGCTTTCATTTAATACTGTTCTGCTAAGATCAAATGTTAAAGGGGGGAAATGGATTCTAATTTCTATTCTAAAGGTCACAGGTGAGTATTGTTTCAAAAATAACAGTGCAGTTTTCTTGGCTAAACTTGTAAAGGCTTTTCATTCAACTTGACAGCATTGCTGTGCTTGCCTGTCTGTTGCACAACTTTCAAACATCACATCATACCAATTCCAAAACAGCAGGGAAGCATCAGCTAGACCCCTACTGATTTGGCGGGTGGGAAACAGAAAACTGGAAGGAGAAAGGAACAGAGGACAACATCCTATCGCCTATTTGGTACAGCCACAGAGGCAAGTAGCTATGCAGCTGTCTATACTCAAACAACCATTTGATGGCATGTTGAAAATGACCTGATTTATTTGACAGTTAAAAAAAAATTAGAGTTCACATAGTTTCTGGCATAAGGGAAAATCTGGGATTTCATATATATAGGTAGCAGGAAAATAGGGACCACAGAGAAGCCCTGATGAGGGGAACTTGGATATTATAGCATGATGGGAGAGACGAGCCAATGACTGGAGGAAGGGTGCTGAGGCACACTAGGTGGGAAGGAGAGCAGAACGAGGGCCACAGAGAACCCTTCGCTTCAGGATTGGGCATAGGCGGATTAATGGACGGGGCCAGCTGGGCATGAGCCCAGGGGCCCCTACCAATTCGGGGCCCCGGGATCCTCATCAGCAGTGAAACAAAAGCTGTGGTTTTAAACTTGGCACATTTTTGTCTCCCAGCAGAGAGACAAAAATGGCACCAAGTTTAAAATCACAGGCAGGTGGTGGTGCTGGGTGTGGGGGCCATAGCCTGCCAAAATTCACATTAGCCCCCATAGCCACCCCTCCCAGCGCCACCACCTGCCTGCAGAGGTGGGCACACGCTCCTGGCCTGAGCTGGCCCGGCCCGATGCATGTGTGCAGCCACAGGGACACAGCCAGGCAGCAGCTCACGCCAGTCAGTGCAACAGGGGCCGGGCGGGAGCAAGACTGAGCCGCAGGTGGCTCATGAGGCGGGGAGTGGAGGGGGCTGCCTCAGAGTAATCAAGAGTACGGGGGGAAGTCCTGTAAGGGGAACGTGTGTGGCTGGGTTTGCGTGCATCTGTGTGTGTGTCTGTGTGTGTGTCTGTGTGCGCACACAGGCACGTGCATGTGTGTGTGTGCATGCATCTCTGTGTGTGTGCGCATGTCTGTTTGTCTGCGTACACATGCATCTGCATGTGTGTGCGTATGTCTGCAAGTGCGTGCATCTGTGTGCAAGTGTCTGTGTGCGCACATGCACATGACTGCGCATGCGCATCTGTGTGTGCATCTCCATGTGTGTGTGCGCATCTGTGCATTTCTGCATGCATCTGTGTGCATGCATCTGGGTGTCTGTGTGTGCATCTGCATCTGTGTGTTCATCTGTGTGTCTGTGTGTGTATGTGCATCTGTATGCATCTGTTTCTGTGTGTGCATGTCAGTGTGTGCGTGTGCACATCTGTGCGTGTGCGCATCTGCATGTGTGTGTGTGTATGTGTGAACATGAGTGCATGTGTGTCTGTGTTCATGGCAGAGAGAGTGTTTGTGTCTGTGTGTCCATGTGCAGAGAGTGAATGAGAGTAGACTGCGCACCTGTCTGTGCGCATGCCTGTGTGTGTGTATATTTGGCCATAGTGGGGGGGAGCAGGGAGAAGAGGCAGGTATGTGCCCCCCACCCCTCACCTGGCAGGGTCCACCCAGCCTCCCCTGCCAGCACCAGAAGCCCTACCCCCTCCCAAACCAGCTCCTGTGTGGGGAGGGGGCCTCCAATTTTGTTTGCCCAGGGCCCCAGTACACCTTAATCCACCTCTGGGATTGGGTGTGAGGAGGTGGGAGGAATACAGAACATAACACAAAAGAAGAGAATGCAGGTACATGCAAGGCCCTCACTATGGAAAGGTGAGTAGGGAAGGGAGAGTGGGGGGTCACACAAAGTGCTTGTCATGAAGGGCAAATATAGGGGATCTGGAATGAGGAGAACAGCATAAAGAGCCCTGCCAACAAAGGAAAAGAGGGTAAGGGAATACTCAGTTTCTGCACTGCCAAGGGGGGAAGGAGCTGAAAAACAATGGAGGAAAACTGCAAGTGCAGCATTATAACCTGGTCACATTTTATGCTGACTTTTCAGTGGGCAATCTGAACACACACACACAGCCCCATAACCCCCACCACCAGTCACCTCCCCATTAATCTTAGTACTCATAACAAAATCTGCTCTATTCCTACCTCCAAATGCCAAACCCACCTGCAGGCTGTTCCCAAAGTCACTTCAATGTACCGGACCGCATGTCCAAAAAAAAGTAACAATTCACTCACAGCCACCCCAGCTTTAAAAAATGAAGCAGCATTTTTAAAAGTCAAAGAAATCACAGAACAAGAAAGAAACTAAATTAAGTTGTAGAAAAGAGGATAGCTCATTATTTTTGTCATCCCCTGACTTAAATCAGGCTCTACTTGCAAAAAGCAAGGAAAAGAGGAGATATGTTTTAAGTTGCTCTAACTTAATTTCCATGCAAAGCAACAGAGGCATTAACTTTCTCATTGCTGATCTCTGCCTCAGCCTCTGTGTGGCAGCAGAACATAGCAGTAGTCTCTAAAGTGTTGATGTCTAAGTCAGCACATGGAAGAGCTTAACCAGGTCCACAAGGCAGCTCACATACCTGGTAAGTTAGACAGCAGGGAAATTTATTCTTGCCAAGAGGCTAAATCTGACTTCTAGCAGGGTTCATAGGCAGTGGCAGGTCAAGGTTAGGAGAGTAAGACAAGTCTATGTAGATCCATTAGTAAAAAAATCCTCTCTAGATAGAAAGAAGGGATAACAGCCTGTGCTATTACTCATAACAGCCTCTGCTGCAGCTCTGAAGGTGAGCTGGTATTCTGGGGGTGGGTTATGGATTCCACCCACCTCAATTCTGTGCAGATGCCCTAAGTAAAGTGAATTTACCTCAGTTTCTCAGAGAAGCCCAAGCTAAGATTGATGCTTTTGTGCTTTCTCTTTGGCCTATTATAATCCTGATATTCTATGCATGTAATCACAAGATAAATACAGACAGTTAAGTAGAATTTTAGTGTATTTGTCATTATTTGCAAGCAAGACAAAAGCATCATCATCAAGTGCAGCTTGGAACATACTTATTCAATAGGTCTGTATGTGTCTGTGTACATAGAAGGATACACACCTTCAAATTCTTCACATCAATCAAGTGTTCATCTATGATTTCAGAGAGTGAGTTAAAGAATTCATAGAGATGACACTTCTCTACAACCTCCGTAAGTCCCAACACACCAGGCTCTATCTAGCATGCAGAGAAAACAGTGCAAAGATTTACCCTCAACCCAGTTTCAGTCAACGATGTACCTCTGTTCACTGCAAGAATCAGTTCAAAACTCCCTTCATTTAAAAAAAAAACAACTGTGTGTCCTTTTTTCCTTTGGAGCTCTACTCAGATAATGTTGCTTCCCCATGTTTCCCTTCCCTCAGTGTGGGCTGAAACAACCTTCTCATCTGCAGCTTTTGTCAGTTCTTCATTTCGTGAGCCTTCACTGTCATCAAGTTCCATCTTAAATGTCATCTCCTTTGCCTATATATGTATATTCTTTCTTCCCTCTGTGATTTCTAACTCCATAATCATATTACTGCATTCTGTAACTTTTGCAGATGATTTGTCATTCAAAGTAAAGCTGTACTGTATTATTACAGAATGAAGGCAAGAGGGGTAGCAGGAAAATCAATACTGGAAAGATAAGCAAGTATCACCACAGTGAGCCAAATCAGAACTTTGCATTAAGTGAGAGCATTTCCACTGTTTTAAGTCAAGTTGCACCCACAAAACACCAGAGTCCTGACTGCCTTATCTTTTTTCTAGTCATTAGTATCTGTTCAAAGCAAATGTAAAACAAAACCATTCAGATTTAGTAGTGCCTTGGCCCTGCTTTCTAAATGACTACACAAAATGCAAAGCAGCAGAGATTTAGGATGCTGAACTAAGCTCATCATTCTTAAGTAGCCCACTTCCCATTCATTTCAACAGGACAGAAATGAAAATGAATAAATCTTGTACTTGCCAAATGATAACACACCTTTTGTACCTAGAACACTATCAGATGTGTTTGTCTCTAAAACAGCCTCCTTCCATCCATAAAGCTAATGAAAAGTTTGAGCTTACAGCTGTTGCATTTGTGATACAGAGACAGAATCAAAACAGTCATATCTCTCTTTAATTTACATGAAACACCAGATACAGAAGAGTAAATTTCTAGTTTAGTTTCCATTTATTTATTTTTATAGTTTATTCCACATAACCAAGAAACCATTTTAAATGCATTAGTTAGTCATCAGCATTTTTATTATTATTGCCTTCTGCAGCCTTCAAAGAGGCATTCTGAAACTAGAGTCATCAGGCATGGAAGAAAAAAGGAATGTCTCCAATGCATTTTCTGTTCTGAAAGGATTTTAGAATCTGGACACAACTGGAGATTTTTGATTGGTTGCCAATGATGTCATAACCGTGGCTATAATGCTCGATAAATGCACAAGGCTAATTGTGTTCCTTTTTAATGTGTAAATTCTATTCCATGGAAGCAATGAGACATACCAGACAATGCATTTCAAGGAGATTACTGCACTTTTGGGTGATTAAAGCTACTCAGCATTCAGCTTTCAAAACAGTAGTGTAGAGGTAATTTCAGACAGGCAGCAGCTTCAGAGCCAGCCATTGAAACAGACTAGATGCCTGGGGAAAGGGGAAACAGGCCCCTCCCCATAAAGAGGTCCAGTAGTGAAGCTCTGGTAGCAGGCAGAAAACAGTCACTATATAGTTCTGTATTAGAATTAAATGAAAAAAAGAATGTAGAAGCTAAATCTGCTGGAAGTTTCAAAACCCTATATGGGAGGCTGAGGGGGCGCAGGGAAGGAGATTCCTTTCATGAGGAACAAAAGTCTGACACTTTCCCACTCTCCATTTTCATTTTTGTGTTACATTGACTTTATTAATTACCTTAGTAAAGAGCAGGAAGGAAAGATTCCTACTGGATAACAGCCCGGGCTGGAACTCAGGAGGGTTACATTCCTGAATCAGTCAAAGAATCCCTGTGAGACTTTGAACAAGTTACTTAATCTACTGTATGCTTCAGATGCCCCATCTGTAAAATGAGAATAATGTCTCTCTGCCTCCCAAAGGTCAATGGAAGTTGAAAACACAGCAATGATCATGAAGCCTTTAAATACGACATTTTCTCACACACAACATGCACCTTTTCTCTCAAAATAAGCCCCCCAAAATTGGAGTGTGGGAAGCTGATTTTCTGTCTGGGATAGAAGCCATCTGCTTTGATCTCTGCTCCAAAGTGCAGCAGCTGTGGCATTAGCATCCAGGAAGCTGAGGGAATCGATTGGACTTAATGGCTAATTGTTCTCCACTCCAATTATGTTAACAATAATTTTTCCTTTTTAATTGTCTTGATGTTCCACTAATCAAGCTAACATTTCTTAGAGCAATTTTTCTGTCTGCTAGCTGCTCCTGCTCCTCCTATTTCACAGCCTACATAGGAAAAGGAGGGCAAATCAGATGAAGATCAGACTCTGACCCAACTCTAGGCAGGCATAACTCTGAAAAAAATCTTTTCTTTTTCATTCAGCATTTTCAAAATAAGGTACACATGACAGGATCAGTTGTCTGTGAACAAATATAGTACTATAGCAGTGCACACATATAAGTGAAGAGATAGGAAAATTATTTTACTTTTCTCCCTATTGCTCTTGTACTTCATGACATTTGCAATACACTATTTATATTGAATATCTTGCATACAAAAGATGTCAAAAACATCCTCATTTTGTCCCCTGCCAAACCTCTGATCTGAGTCCCATAGAGCAACATACATACATTTCATGACACCAAGACAACCCTAAAAAGGATGTTGCTGAGAAAGAACCACCTACCAACTCTCACTCTCATGCTCCAAACCTGAAAATCCTGTGGTAAAGTTGCTCCAGGGTCCCCAGCAGTCACCCTGAAGGACACCAGAGATCAAAGTTTGGATAAAAGCTGCTGGTAGTGACCTTGGCACAATTGATACAGTCCCTTGTTTGGAGCATGTGAGCAGAAGCATGCAGGCAGGGTATGCTGGAGAGAGTCCCAGCTAGGACACACTGCCACCATGGTCTATACACCCACCAGGAGTGTCATGAGTCTACCAGGATATTTTCCCCTTCTACTTCTGTTTGTTTCAAAGTCTTCTGTTAGCCTTCTTTTGCTTTCTTCCCCATTTCTCTTGGCTACTTCTATTCCCTGGGTTCTCTTTTCTTTTTCCTCCTTTACAGTCTGTTCCAATAAGTCAAAATCAGAATTTGGATAAGCAACTCAATTTCAGGGATTACAAAAGTTTATATCAAATCTGTGGATATACCTGCTTGTATCAAATCTGAGGATATAAAATGGCCTATTGTCTCTGCCAGTCTTTCATGCAACTCTTAAGCTTTATCTTCTCCTCACAGTCCATCTGTCCTGACCCTTTCTCCCTTCTGTCACTGCTCCTCCTCAGCACACCCAGCATAACATCTTCCTCTTTCAAAACAGCTGACCTTAAATGTTTAACTCTCTCTCTCCACCCTCCTTCAACTCCTTATGCCATCCCTCTCTTCCTCATTTCTTCCCCCTCCAGCCACATAATCATATATTCTCCCCTTCCCATGCACCGAGCTTCCATTTGTGTGCTCCCAACTGGTGATGTGGGAGCACTGCCCATGCCCATTTGGATTTTACATGTGGCAAAACTTCCTTCGTTGCATTGCTATTCCGAAGCCTTTAATTACAAACATCAACATCCTCTCATTTTGTTTTAGTTTACCTAGAGGCACCCTTCCTTTCAATTTTCTTGTATTCCAGCTAGTTAGACTTTCTCCATCCTCCTCACTCTTTATGACAGGTTCGATGACATCTGTATAATCAGTTCTCTCGGCAAATGCATGGAATCTGTAAGGTAAAATTGACCCGGGGGTAAATTAACGTGAACATGTTTCTAGTTTTTCCAGTTGTTCATCACACACAACTCCCTCCATTGTATACTTCAGATCAAATATGTTACTTCTGTTGGGAACTCATTGATTTCTGTTATGCACAAGGTTACTACTGTATGTCAGACCAGAAACTGGAGGACACTAGAAAAGGCACAACATTCCTCAGTGCAAGGGTATTAGCACAAATTTCCTGACATGTATTTTG
Organism: Alligator sinensis; assembly: GCF_000455745.1. Classification (NCBI taxonomy): domain Eukaryota; kingdom Metazoa; phylum Chordata; order Crocodylia; family Alligatoridae; genus Alligator; species Alligator sinensis. The sequence continues at coordinate 154,660 of NW_005842190.1, forward strand.
ATGCATTGGAGCATCCAGTTAGGTCTTTAAGTAACATTGCAGCCTGGACAGCAATATTAAATGAAATGTCCAAGATGACCCTGGAGTTTTCTGATCACTGATCAGATCATCTTCTGTAAGCTCAGAGCCCCTCAGCTGCCTGTTTTTTTCAACCACTGAGACACAAACAGAGCTCAGACATCTCTAGGAAAAATATCCTAGAGAGGAGACCAGATGCTCAAGCCACATCATGTCAGAGCCTCACAGAAGAGAACAGACCTTGCTAAAAACAAAAAGCAGCTGGGCCCACACTGAACTGCAGGCTTCCTTTCACCTTGTAGACAGCTTCCCTGCTGCCTGCACAGCAAATATATGTAGCTGTCTATCTGCAAGGTGTTAATGTTAGTCCACTAACCATTAGCATCCACCCTAAATGTATTCAAAATTATTTGGGGTCCAAGAGAAATCATATCACATAGAACGATCTGTCTAAGTCCCCTGTTGCACTATCACAATGCTGCAAAGACTCCAAAGAGTGGAATTCCGGAGGAGGGGCTACTACAATCTCCGTTATTTGCATCATGTATTTGTAGTATAGTGGCTGGAGAGCCAAACATGGATGAAGCCCCATCATACTATATACTGTAAAAAAACAGAACTGACAATCCTTTGCCCTAAAGGGCTTGGGATGAAAAAAATGACAAGACAGCAACTTGTCAAAAGTACAGAAAATTTTGGTTACACTTTCTCCCCTTCACAATACTCCCTCTCCTGTATTGTCATTGCTGCAATACGATACAATCACCAGTTTTTGCGGGGTGGGAGGGGAACATGATCCCCAAAGCACATGACAGTTTACCCCTGCCCCTCCTCCCTGTGAAGTTGGTCCCTACAACAAGGGGACAGGTTGCTCATGTGGCATCTCTCAGCCAGCAGCATCTATGCAGCATCAACAAAGCAGCCTCTGTGGGACATGATTCAGAGCTGTAGTTTTTGTTTCGGATGACAATACTTCTGCTTCTTGCTTTCTCAAGAACTGCCTTAAATTAGTTATCTTTACAAGCAGTTCTAACACTTTTTTTCACCTATTCTCCTAGGGCTTGAAGCACTACTGCTAACCAAGCTTCAATAATGGATACAAAGGCTACCAGTTATAATCAAGACAGTAAAATGTTTGCTTTATTATTTCCTCATCCTAAGCCCTACCCCATTCATCTGACTGACATATCCACCTGTTGTATAATGTCACAACTTTAACTGTGAACTATCTGGGGCAAGCAGGGCCTTTTTACTAAAAGTCTGGGTAGTACTCAGTATAATGAGGTCTGGCTTGGTGCCCAGAGGCCTTACTTTGTTAGTAACCCCAGGTATCACTACAAAATATTAAATAACATAATTTTGTTTCCATATATTTTTGTCAAGCAGGCTGGCAGACAGCATAAGGTATAAATGAGAAACCAACTTAGATATGAGCACATTTGTGGAGGGAGGTTTAGCTTGGACAGGAACACCCAAGTTTTAATCACAGTTGTTAAACTGACTTTGAGTGACTTTGAGCAAATCACTTTGTCTCTTGGTCTCATTTTCTCTAGAAGAGAAATGGAAATGATACTCACCTAGATCCCTGAGGTGTTGTGAATATTCATGTTTTTCTATCTATGAAGGGGCTTGAAAAGTCATGAAATTGCCACTGCAATTGTGGTTACTTCCCCCATACCTGCCAGAGGTCAGGCGGCCCAGCTCCTTCAAGAAAACAATAGTATCTTCTTCCCTGGCATTAAAAGATACTGGATGGATTGGGAAAGGACAGTCAGAAAACTTCTGAAGGAGTAGATGTTTCATATCCTCAGGAACCTCACCCACAGCAAAATAATAAACTGCTTCAACCTGTGGTAGACAAATTGTGCATATTAACAAACAAAAAACAACAGAGAGACTCATTTTGTGCATAGCTGCTTTAAATGTATTCAAATAATGTCCTGTGCTGACATCTGGAAAAAATGTGACAGGGCTGATTCCTCGTTAGGACTCTGAGGTTTTTAGAAACTGTGTTCTCTTTCTGTACATCAGAAGTGCTATAACTGAAGTCAGTGGAATTTCCCTAATAGAAAATTTGCCTACATGAGAGAGGAATCACACCCAAAATCTCTGGACCTGCTTCTACCACCCATTACTCAAGGGGCTTCCACCTTTACTCCACAAAGAGTAAGGGAGGAGAAAAGGTTGTAGAGAAAAAAAGATAAATGCAGAAAAAGATGTTGGCAATCAGCACTCAAGACCCTGAAACACTGCTTTCAAAATGATCTTGGTACTGGTGTAGAGAAGTTCAAAAGTTTGGCTGCAGTAGTAGAGTACCAAGAAGTCATATCTCACATTCATTTTTATTTTCAGTATATTTTCTGAATTTTGTTTTAGGACTTTATCTTCTTATAGGAAAGAAGTCTTTTTCTGTTAATTTATTGTACAAATGTACAGGTCAGTCATATTTTTACATTTGCCCAAGACAAATGGGCTTACCAGATTTGTACAGGCAACCCCCACTTAGCGCTCTTAATTGGTTCCAGAAAAACCGAGCACTAAGCAAAACAGCATTAAGCAAAACCCATTTTCCTGTAGGGTTTAATGTAAATAAATATAATTGGTTCCACACCACCTGCCGGCCCATGCCTTCCAACTCCCAGCAAGGTACTGCACAGGCTCCTCCAGGGAAGGCATTGGCACCTCCCAGCCTCACTGTTCTGCCTCTGCATTGCCCCTGCTGGCCCGCATCCGCTGGCCACCAGCCCCAGCTGCCTCACCTGCAGGGCCTGAGCTGGGGACACGCCTACCCAGGGATTAATGGCGAGAAGGAAGCGGGGCTCTGGCCAGCATGGAGAAAGCTCAGAATGGTGTCCACGTCTCACAGGTGGGTGCATGACCAGAGCGAAATGGGTCACAGGCTACAGGGCTGCAGGTCAGGGATGGAAGGGCTCCACAGGCTTGGCCCCTCTGCAGCCTGGGGCAGGGGACCCTGCACACATGTCCTTGAGTGCTGGCTTGCACCGGCCCAGACCCCACCCTCCTGCCAGCCCTGGCCTCAGGCCCTGCGCTCCTGCTGACCCCAACCTTGAGCACTGGCCCAAGACCCAGGCTCATGCCTTCCACCCTCCCCTTCTTGCCGCCACCAGCACCACTCCTCCCCGCCTGCTGGCCGCTCCAGCACCACATGCCAGAGCGGACCCTGGGCTCCTGCCACCCTGCCCTGGGCCCCACCAGTCCAGGCTCCATGCTTACACTGCCAAGCCCCCCGCCTGCCCGTTCTTGCCGCTGCTTCTCTCCGCCTGCTCCAGCACCCAGTGCCAGAGCACACCCCGGGCTCCTGCCACCCCGCCAGCTGCCACTCACCACTTCACTTGACAACGACACCAACACCGCTGCTGCTGCCACTACTTCTCCCCACCCACCATGCTAAGTGCTATAACAAAATGTGCTGAGCACTAAAAGAAACCAGGCAGGTATTTTAAATGAGTGTTATAAAGAAACCACGGTAAGTGAAACAGGGGGTTGCCTGTACATCAAAGTTTCTCTACAAACACAGACATAAACCATACTCTTGCTGGGTGCATCTACATGTGTGCTTTATTGCAGAGTAGATGAATTAGCTGCACAGTAAAGTGTTATAGTCTACATGTGAGAGAGTTGTTCTCATTCAAGAGAGCAACATTTAGCAACAACTACCACACCACAGTATTTGAGATAGAATACCCATAGTACTGCAGTCACTATGGCCTGGTAAATACTGATAAATAAGTGCTTTTTAATCACAAGCAGTTTTTTTTCACATACACTGTAGGTTACTGTGGAACACCCACTAAAAGAAAGGAGAAGCTGTTTGTACCTGACATTAAGGAAGCCTATCTATGACTACATACTGCTGTAAAGTACAATCTTAGAGGAAAGCAGATGCAATCCAGTCATAGACCCAGTATGTGAAGTATTTCCATAAATGGGTCTTCATCTCAATCCCCTGAATCCTGGATGAGCTGACAGACTAATGCGACATGTACACATGACAGATCTGCCATGATAAAACTAAGCTTCATAGAACAATTGACCATGATTAAAATAAAATACATCAGAGGTGGTCTAAGTTGCCATGCTCAAATAAATTTTGACATAAAAAAACAGCATGCACGTGTACATGGTGACACCATTATGCTAGATAAATGGCAATTTTTCGTTACTATTCATCATGTGTACATAGTCAAAACATCACGTGTACAAGCACCCTAAGGGTACAAACCACCAAAAGAAATGGGATGTGTCCAGGCACAGCTGATCCACTTCACTGGATGAAACAGAATCCCTGGCACTCCTCTGCTAGCAGAAGTTTCTACATTTGCAGAGACACATTCCAAGTCTGGGGTTTCTCCATCCACAGGTGTGCATGCCCAGAGAATCTCAGGGCACTCCTCTCCTAGTGGGGAAAAGACATGTGCTCAAGGAATCCCAAATGAGAGAAACCAGGTGGGCACTGCTAGGGCTTCAGGGGCATGAACCTGTGTGCCCTGGGAATGGGAATTCCTGAAGCATGTGGATTGGGCACCTGATGCCTGAGAGTGCCTGCCCCAGGCAGCTGGAGAGTGCAGGCACCTCCAAGCTGCCTGCATTCTCTTACCTTAACACCAATAGCTATCTGCTGCAAAACAGTGGCACAAATTCATGGATGCATGGATATCTGTTTGCCTGGCAACAGAATTTTTATGGTGACACAAAGGCAATATCTTTTTGCACCCTAACAGTTTGCCATCTTTTACCCTATTTTTAATCCAGGCCTGGGGGTCTTACAACCATCCTGTTTTCTCCCATGTTTGGCAGGTATTGGCAACTTCAGAAAAAAATCTACCAAATGGAAGGATATGCGGACAGCCCTGTGACAGTGATCTAGGGTTTGGGGCAGAGATGACCTGAGGAAAGTAAGCCCAGGGCACAGCGATGCATGGGAAGGTTTCAGCTAAGTGAAGTAACCATAGGAACAGCCAATGTAGGGAAAAATCTTAGCTCTTGTAATGTTGCTCTGGAATGGTTAGTTTGTTAAGGAAACCAAACCTCAAGACTGAGTCATTTTCTGGCACTACAAGTGGGCAACTTTCGCTTGCACATGAGTGTACATTCTGCCAGTGTACACTATGAATTTTCATTAAGAAGGTAATGGATGTAGCAATTACACTGCTCTATGCTGACCGCCAGCAAACATAAGATTCCCCCAATCCTAGATCCACCAGTGCCCTAGACAATAATACTAGGGGATATTTCTGAGGGTCTCTTGCAGTTAGTTGGATTTTTATTTTTTTTCATTCGGACCCAGATCTACAACACATCATAAGGCTGAAGGATTCTTTTCAGTCAGACAGTATTGCAGGCAGACAAAATTGAATCCCTTTTTCTCCCCCCCAAAGATAATGACATTTTGCAAATTGAAAAAGTTAGTAATTTTTGTAAGGAGGCAGAAACTGTCATCCAGTTTAATTTTAATATCATTTTCCACATGCCAAGACTCCTCCAGGTTGAAATTCACCGCTGTGCAGAAGGCCAGCATGAAGTTTAAGCACCATTTATACCTGACTTATAATAATTTCTCAAGTAGAACTTAAGTGGAGACTTGTGCTGAATTTCACCCCAGTAGAAATTAATAACTGTAGTCTAAACACAATGGGCTAACTTTACTACTAAACTTAGCTTCAAAGGAGCTTCAAAATAATGACCAAGGAGCGAGTGAACAGGGGCTGCAAATAGGGTAAGCAGTTTGCAGGCAGTTTGCTAGGGGCAAGAGGAGGAAGGGGAAGAGAAGCCAGGCACCAGGCACCAGATCCTGCCCAGGGAAGGTAAGTGATCCAGAGCTACCTGTGCTTTTGGTTTGCTGAGTGTTTGTTTGGTGGGCTGTGTGTGTTTTGGGTGTGTGCTCTGAGATGCTGGGAGTATTGCTGGCTGAGTGATTACTGATTGCTGAGTTATTGCTGCCTGGGCCTGGGCCTTATGAGGGGGCAGAGCCAATCCAGGCCCAGCACGATATAAAAGGAGACTCCCTGAGGGACCAAGGAGCCAGAGAACAGGGGCTGCAAACAGGGTAAGCAGTTTGCAGGTCAGTTTGCTTCTCCTCTCCCCACTTGATAGGAGAGCCTTTCAGTTCAGTGTGAGGAAGCAAGATAAAAAGGAACCTTTTGGGGCCAACAAGCAGTAAACAGGCCAGCTTCCAGGTGAGTTTGCTAGGGAAGGTGCACTTGGAAGAAGGGCAGTAAGAGAGAGAAGGCAGCTTAGGAAACCCAGGGAAATGGCTGGAGGACATCGCAATGCCAGAGCCACTGCCGCTGCCTCTGTTTGTACCTGTGAGGCTTGTCCAGGCAGGACCGCTCACCATCAACACTTCCACCCAGATCAGGGTTTGGCACTGTGGGGACTGTGGTTTGCAGGTTCCTTCCAGTGATAGCCAAGTCAGAGGGTGTCTGCGGTGTGAGCGGTGCCTCCTGGTGGTATGTCTCAGGGAAAAGGCAAAAGAGCTACAGGAGAAGGTGGTGAAGCTCTGAAGTATCCTCCACCAGGAGGAGTTCATCGATTCAGTGTTGGAGAAGACCTTTGGGACTGTGGAAGAAGAACTGCCAGAGGCAGCATTAGAGAAGAGAGAGGACATGGACTCCCAGGAGGGTGGAAAATGGAAACTTGTGACCTCTGGAAGCAAGCAGAAATCCTCACCTCCACCTGCAGCAGTTTGTCTAGAGAACAGATATGCAGCCATACCAACAGAGAAGGAAGAGCACGTTCCATTGATGGAGGAGGACAGGCCAGGTCTTACCAAGGTGGCAAGGATGAAGACCCCTGTTACCAAGAAGAAGCAATGGGTGGTCGTGGTTCAAGATTTCCCACTGCAGGGGCCAAAGGGAGCCATCTGCCAATCTGACCTGTTATCTTGAAGTCTGATGCTTGCCTGGAGCCCAGATCCAAGATGTCACGGAAGGATTACCGACAAGGTTCCCTCTAAGGTGCGCGTGATTGTGCGGCCACGCACGAGTAAAAAGTTTGGCCGTGCACAAACTTTTTCAGGCCACACCCACTGGGAATGGAGCTGGGCTGCAGCATGGGACACTTACTAAAGGTAAGCTCCTCCCCTAGGCAAAGCTGGGGGCTGGCATGGGCTCCGCCGGCTCTGGGGAACTGCTCCGCTCCCCCGCATCGCCTAAGGGAGCGAGGAGGCACGTGGGGTCAGGGCCAGGGAGTGTAGCACTTCCCGGAGCCGGCAGAGCCTTGGAGCAGTTCGCCGGAGCTGGAGGAGCCTTACTTGGGGCAGGAAGCAGCTCCTCCCCAAGGTGAGGCAAGGCAGGGATGGAGGCTGGGGCGGGGGCTGGCACGGGCTCCGCTGGCCCCAGGGAACAGGTCCCTGCCACGGCCTTCCGCCCCCCCGGAGGCAAGGCGGGGGAGCGGAGCAGTTTCGCAGAGCCTGTGCCAGCCTCCAGCTCCCAGTGGAGCCTCACTTGGGGTAGGCAGGCTCCAGGCCCAGGCTCCAGCCCCCCAGGCTCCAGCACTTCGGTAAGTGTCCCACGCCGCACCAGAAGGGGGAGGCGGGACCAAAGTGGCACACTCACAGACCAAAGCGGCGTGTTCACAGACCACTACTCCTTAGAGGGAACGTTGATTACCAAGACTCATCCTGCCCTCTGACTACTACCCCAGGCTGCTCATCCATGTGGGCACCAACGATACTGCCAGGGGAGACCCTGAATGGATCAGAAGTGACTACAGGGCTCTGAGTGCAAGGGTGAAGGGGTCTGGGGCTCAGGCTGTATTCGCCTTGATCCTTCCAGTCAAGGGAAAGGTCCTGGGCAGAAATGGGTGCATCCTGCAGATCAATACCTGGCTGTGCAGGTGGTGTCACCATCAGGGCTTTGGCTTCTTCAACCATGGGATGCTGAGAAGGATTACTGGGAAAAGAAAGGATCTACCTGACAAAAAGTGGGAAGAGCATCCTCATAGACAGACTCTCTAACCTAGGGACGAGGGCTTTAAACTAGGTTTGCCAGGGGATGGAGACCAAAGCCCTAAGGTAAGTGGGGAAGCAGGAGACCTGGAGGAAGAGCTAGCAGGGGCAGGTGTTCTCATACTTCCTGAGAAATCAGAGCAATCAATTAGTTACCTTAGGTGCCTGTACACAAATGCATGTGCCTGGGAAACAAGCAGGAAGAATTAGAAGTCCTTGCACAGTCACGGAACTATGACGTAATTGGAAAAACAGAGACTTGGTGGGATAGCTTGCAGGACTGGACCACTGTCATGGATGGGTACAAACTGTTCAGGAAGGAGAGGCAGGGGAGAAGAGGAGAAGGAGTTGTGTTGTAAGTAAAAGAGCCATATGATTGCTCAGAGCTCTGGTATGAAACTGGAGATAGGCCTGTTGAAGGTCTCTGGGTTAAGGTTAAAGGGGAGAGCAACAAGGGTGATGTTGTAATGGGTGTCTGCTGTAGGCCACCAAACCAGGAGGAAGTGGTGGATGAGGCTTTCTTCAAACCGCTAGTAGAAGTTTCCTGATCACAATCCCTGGGAGGGCAATACAGCAGTGTGCAGGCAATCCAGGAAGTTTTTGGTGAGTGTTGGGAACAACTTCCTGGTACAAATGCTGGAACTGTGAACTAGGGGCCATGCTCTTCTTGATCTACTGCTCACAAACAGGAAAGAATTGGTGGGGAATGTAGTAGTGGATGGCAATTTGGGCAGTAGTGATCACGAGTTGATTGAGTTCAGGATCCGGAGAAAAAAGAAGGATGGAGAGCAGCAGAGTAAGTACCCTGGATTTCAGAAAAGCAGATTTCAGCTCGCTCAGGGAAGTCATGAGCAGGATCCCCCAGGAAGCCAGTTTGAGGGGGAGAGGAATCCAGGAAAGCTGGCTATACTTTAAAGAAGCCTTACTGAGAGTGCAAGAACAAACCATCCCAATGTGCAGGAAAACTAGCAAGTATGGCAGAAGACCAGCTTGGCTTAGCAGGGAACTCTTCAGTAAACTAAATCACAAAAAGGAAGTTTAAAAGAAGCGGAAACCTGGACAAATAACTATGGAGGAGTATAAGAGCATTGCTCAGGCATGCAGGGATGAAGTCAGGAAGGGCAAAGCCCAATTGGTGTTGCAGTTAGCAAGGGATGTGAAGGGTAACAAGAATGGTTGCTGCCAACATACTTGTAGAAAGAGAAGGATCAAGGAAGTGGGGGTCCCTTACTGAATGGGGGAGGCAACCTTGTGACAGAGGATGCAGAAAAGGCTGAAGTGTTGAATGCCTTTTTCTCCTCAGTCTTTACAGGCAAGGTCAGCTCCCAAACTACTGGACCAGGCAGCACAGTTTGGGGGGAGGGGAGCAGCCAACAAGGGTGAAAGAACAGGTTAGGGACTATTTAGAAAAGCTGGGCATATACATATCCATGGGGCCAGATGGGATGCAACCAAGGGTGCTGAGGGAGTTGGAAGATGAGATTGCAACGCCATTAGCCATTATCTTTGAAAACTCATGGCAATCAGGAGAGGTCCCAGATGATTGGCAAAGGGCAAATATGGGCACTGTTTGCTCTTTTGGGGCCCCCACTACAGAAAGGATGTGGACAAATTTAAGAGAGTCCAGAGGAGGGCAACAAAAATGGTTTGGAGGTTGGGGCACATGACTTATTAGGAGAGGCTGAGGGAACTGGGCTTATTTAGTTTGGAGAAGAAGAAGACTGAGGGGATTTAATAGCAGTCTGCAACTACCTGAAGAGGGGTTCAAAAGAGGATAGAGCTAGACTGTTCTCAGTGGTGGCAGATAACAGAACCAGGAGCAATGATCTCAAGTTGCAGCAAGGAAAATTTAGGTTAAATATTGGGAAGAAGTTTCTCGTTTGGGAGGGTAGTAAAACACTGGAACAGGTTACCCAAAGATGTGGTGGAAGTGCACAATCCTTGGAGGTTTTCAAAACCCAGCTAGACAAAGCTTTGGCTGGGATGATCTAGTTGGGGATGGTCCTGCTTTTGAGCAGGGGGGTGGGCTACATGCCCACCTGAGGTCCCTTCCAACCCTATTTTTCTATGATTCTGTGAAAAAAGGCACAAATTTACACTGGCAGTGAATTGGGCCCAACGTCTCTTTGATGCTATATGCATGAAGTGGATAGCTCAAAGGATGGTGTATTTCTTTATATCCTTTGGAATTCCTTGAATGAAATATGTAATGTAGAATTATTAAAAACAAATAGCATTAACTTCAAGAGCATCCTGTATGCTTCCTATGCTAGCATATTAAGAGAATTGGTCAACTAGTTTAGTCAAAGCTAAAATCTGGGTATCAAAAGAGGATTTATAGATCTCCTAGACTAGAGCTAGACAAAATGAATTAAAACCCATTGCACATAATTTTGGATTTTACATATAATTTTGCCTCTAGTCTGCAGAAAGAACTGCAGATAAAAATGGCTTTCTTTTCTTGAAGACTGTTCATATTAACAGCATTTTCATTCACTTTGAAACGCTAAAAAATATATCTATACGAATAACGGAGAGCAAGATATTTCTC
>NW_005842190.1:165228-183981 GCF_000455745.1 Alligator sinensis
GTTTGCAGACCATATTTATTCTACATAATCCATGAAGGAAGAAACCAAGTTTCTGTTTTCAGAACTGAATACATCTATATAAACAGGTTATTAGTAAACATGGTTTGTAGCTCTACTTAAAAGAAATGCCTTTAGATAATTGCATGTCCTCTGATTAATATTTAGCTCTTCACAACTCATCATGTTAAAACTTGCAATCCAATTCTCACACTGGCTATTCTAGGATTTACTTGAGAATTCTTAAGTGATGGATAAGCTTACCATCTCATCACTTACAGCCTCCATCAGGGCCTCAGTGGAGCTGGTGTGGCTGAGAGCTGGCGTACGGTCAAGCTCCCAGAGCCAGTTAACAGCAAACTCTACAGAACATTCAGTCACTGGAACGGCTTTCTGCTGCCACTTGATAGGATCTTGAGCAGCCCTAAAAGTGACATTAGCTGCAAGTCAGAAGTAATAAAGAGCCACTAGAAATGTACAGCAGCTGAGTTCAAAATGATTCCACTGTGCTAGACCTTTAATAATAATAAACCCCGACATGCTGCTAAAACCTAACCAGTAATAAGATAAGGCCAGGCAAAACAAAACCCTCCACAATTGTTAATATAATTTGCTCAAGGCAGAAGCTTTTATGGCTTAGAATGATTCAAATAGTACAGATGCTTTAAAATCAGTTTCTAGAACATATTTATCCTTCAATATACACCATTTAAAAAATCTATCTGATTGTGTAGACTGGTAGAAGAGACAAATATTCTAAACTACTGCTTCCCAAACTTTTCCTCCGCATGACCCCATTTATGACCCCATTTCCTCAGCATGGCCCCTCACTCCCAATCTGTAGCAGGGGCACCCCTTCCCCAGGTGCCCCTCGCTCCCCACCCACAGCCCACACCCCCTAGCCCTGCTGGTGCCCTTCTGGTGCTGGTGCACAGAGCCCTGCTTCTCCCCGCACCCCTTCCCACCTGTGGGCAGCACGGCTAGAGTGGAGCCCATGGGCAGAGGATGCAGGGGCCTCTGCAGCCCAGTGGGCAGAAACCAGTGCAGAAGGGAGGGGAGGCTTAGTACCAGGAGCCCCACGCCAACCACACCACCATGGTGAGGTGCCCCCTGCCCACCAGGCAGCGGCAGCAGCAGCAGCACCGCTGAGTTGTGCCCCCTGCTGCTGCCAGGTGGGTAGGAGGTGCCTTGCCATGGTGGCATGGCTGGCATGGGGCTCCCAGCATCAGCACTGAGCTTCCCCACCCTGGTGTGCTGCGGAGGCCCCGGAGGGAGGCAGCAGGGTGGGGAGCCCCAAGCCTGCAGCCTGTCGCCTGCATCTGCCCCCGTCCCACACACACATCTGGGGGGCACATCTACCCCATGCCTCCCTCCCCAGGAGCGTGTGACCCCACTTTTTTATTGCTGCAACCCCAAATAGGATTGTGACCCCAAGATTTGGAACTGCTGTTCTAAACAATGGGAGATAAATACTGTAATGTATATCCAGTTGGGCCCAGAAAACAAACAAATGAGAAAAGGCATGGTCCACCACTTAAATCATATTTCTGAATGGGAAAATCTGAGTTTTACTCCTCCTCACTGTGTCACTTTTATGATGAATCATTTTTAACAACTCCATGTCATCTGAAAATAGAGGTTAATACTTACCCGCCTTTCAAGCAAAGAGTTGGGATGCTCAGTTCATTAATATTTTCAAAAAAGGCTTGTGACTTTTGCATTTGAAGGCATAGATAGGTGAAGTATGCAAGTATGTGCAAATCTATGTGGGTGTGTGTGTGTGAGAAAAAAGAAAAAGGAAACTAAATAGTGCCTACTAGTAGAATTGCCATCTGTGGCAGGTATCTGTGGCATGTATCTGTGGCATTCCAGAAAGTAATATTCTGGAGAGTTTCTAGCTAACCTTCATGACCAGGTCTGCAGACTTTTTTTAAAGGGAACATTTTAAAGTCCATTGGGGAAGAGAAGAATTGAGCACATTAGGGATCTAGAATCAAGTCCATATCATAATTCATGGGCAGAATGACTGGAGACAGCTCAACCTAGTTGTTACTAGGCTTTCTGGACTCAGTAATCATAACAGAGTCAAATTTTGCAATATTCATAATTTGCAAGTACATAAATTCCCGTCCCCCTATATGCATACAAATCTGAATGTGTCTGTGCAAAGACTTACCGGAATATGGTAGCATAAATCAAAATTTGTGCACGCACATGGATTAGAAAATTTGTCAAAACTTTTCTTTTTCACTAAACACAAATTAATTTACTCATACTCAGAAAGGAACAATGGCCTTGTTTTTACAGCACTGGACTGGGACTTAAGATCTGGGTTCATTCCCTAACTGCTTTCTAGTTTCTTGTGTGACCATGGTTAAAGTCACTTAAACTCTTTGCATACTAGTGTTCCAGCTGTAGAGTATATATATTAATACTTCCTTTCTCCAAACCTTTGTCTTGTTTATTCGGTTCTCCAGAGTAAGGATTGTTTCTTATTGCATGGATACACAGGACCTGGCATAATGCTGTGCTGAATATGGTGGGACCCACTAGGCCAGGGGTGGGCAATTATTTTGGGCGGAGGGCCACTTACTGAGTTTTGGCAAGCCATCGAGGGCTGCATGATAGGCAGCCAGGAGCAGATAAATATTAATTTTCTAAATTTTTTAGGGGCCCCACAGGCCAGACAGAATTGCCTGGTGAGCCGCATCTGGCCCCTGGGCCACATTTTGCCCACCCCTGCACTAGGCCCTACCAGAACACAGATGCTTTCTCCTGTATTAAACATATCATCAGAATATACATATCTATATGCTAGTGGACTTTATCTTATACTTAATCAGTAAAAGATAAGCAACCTTCCCCTTACCGAATGAGGTTAAATTTGGCAAGGTGGGTCACTTGTTCCAAGAGGACCAAAGAAAGTGCATCACGGCACCGATCAAACTCAGTCCCAGGCATGGCGCCAAAATCCAAAACAATGATAATGCATTGTTCCTGAATCACTCCAAATATCTGCCGGCTTTCACTGGTTAACCATTCCATTCTCTGCTTGTACAGCTCGATAGCTCCAGTTAGACAATCCACAAAATGAAGAATTAGCTCCTTTTTGGCGGTCAGCTTTATTTACGTAAAAGAGAGAGTGAAAATGAACATCAAAACAAATAACTCAAATGCAGCCCTAAGTTCAGAACAGCTGTGATAGTTCATTTATAATTGCCAGATATTCCAGCCAAGGTAGCAGTGAAAACAACCATGCTTCCTCCACTATTTCAGGGGAGTAAATAATTGATAAATGTGTCTAAGTTACTCACATATAAAAGAAAAGCCACTGTTCTTTCTCTTAATTGCCCTCCACAGTCTTTTTAAACAACCATAGGACAGTGCCAACTAGTCTGTATTGCTATTCTGTGATCAGATGAGAGCAAGCTCAGGGAATTAATCCTTTCTCCTTACTGACTGCTGTTTACAGCACAGAGGGATGGGTGAACCAGGGCACATAGAAACTTGTTAGAGTCAAACAAAATTTTGACTTGCTTCTAAAACACTTGGAAGGGAGGTAGACATGGGATAAGGGAACAAGCGGTCTCAGTCTTGTCTTTAACTATCAGCTGAATGGAAATTAAAAATGTTTCCTTGATGAGCCACTGTTTCTATCTAGGATGTCCAACACTGAGCACCACAAGAACCTAAATATTAATTGTTGGATATTTGATACACATTTGAGACATAAATGCAAATAAAAACAATGTTCCCACAAGTCCCAAACCCACCAGTAAACTAATGCAAACCCAGAGCCAGTACTGGAGAGAGAAATAATTGTAAAACAAAGCAGTTTTTATATACAGAAACCACTAAATAATTCTGTGGCCCTTATAACACTCACCTCAGGCTCTAGGTAAAGACTTCCTGCAACACCTGTAAGGTAATGTATGTGTCACCCCTTTACTTATCCCACAAGTTCTCCAACAGAGAATACAAATATTTGGAAATTTAAAAGGTTTCTAAAATAAGATTCCTCTGGAAATAGAAGATTTGAACTCTAATTCACAGTGTCATCTTGCAAACTTCTGCCTCGGATTCCTACTTTACTTTATCTATCAACTGTAGCCAAGTAATCTCCCACAAGACTAGGCAGGACTGTCATGCTGGAAGGCCCCTCAGGTAACAATATCATATAATCCTGTTCATAAATCGATCAAGCACATTTTAAAAGCAGTTTTGTGCCTGCACTAGTCCTAGTGGAAGGCTGTTGCAAAATTTCACTCCTCATATTTCCACTTTAAATGTAGAAATGGGCAGTTTATACCTATTTGTTCATTTTTCAGGAGTCTCCATCTTTAGCGGCACATCCCCCATCTCAGCTTTCATTTCAGTACGCTAAACAAGCTAAGCTCTTCTAGGTCTCTTCTGGAATGGCAGACTCGCCCTTCCCTTCATCTTAATTGTCCTTTTCTGCACTTGTTCCAGATCACATTTACCTTTGTCAACCATGGGTAACTGGAACTGTGCACAGTGTGCCAAATGAGGTCTCACCAGGGCCTTGCAAATGGCAGTCATACTTCCTTAACTGCCTCTCCTGATAAAACCTAGAATGGCATTTCGTGCCATCAAAGGATGCATCAGGAGATCATCTGTAAGTGTTAAAAATGTAGTGGGAAGAAAGACAATGAAATAAAGATCTTTCGAGGTCCCTTCCAGCCCTAATGTCTATGAAATCTATGAAGACTCCCCGGAATTGTTTTTACCCAATTTTTACACCCAGTGCCTAGTAACTGGGAAATGATGATGGACATCAGAAGATGATATGCAATTTGTTTCATAAAGTGTTTACTCTTATGAATTAGCTTTTTTATTCCTTCTGGCTGCTGCACAGATTTATTCAACCAGTATCTATCTTTCAATAATGGAGCAGTCGGCAGCTGTTACTAAGACATTCTTTAGAAATGTGCGTCTGGGCACAGTTCCATCAAGTTGTGGTTATACCACGTCTTTTGTGACCTGCTGGTACTAAATGCTAAGGGAATGACAGCATATTATGTATCCTCATTTCATCATCTCCATTTGTTTTACTGGTTAGCATTCTGTAAAACTAAATTGAGTCTCATTTCCATTTAAAACTGTGTAAATTCTGTTACTTAGAAACTGCAACCTTCTCTTGAACACTGTATTCTAAAGCTTCATCAGGGCTAGTGTATCAGCATCCATCAGGAAGAAAGAAAAAGAAACCTGGTTTCCATACCATTAATCACTTGGCACAATAGAAATAAAAGAATCAAAAGATAAAGATTCCACACGGGAAATGCATGAGTTTCATGTCTGCATCCTTTTAGGAGAAGGAGACACTTCAATCACATTGTTCTGTTGTACTGATATTATCTTTTAAATGGAAACCAGTTATTACTCTAGTGAACCACAGTCAGTTGCACTTACATTATATACTCTGCCATCCTGGGCTCTCATGTACTGAGGAAAAAGACCATCTGCATACCGTGAAGCCACGA
Organism: Alligator sinensis; assembly: GCF_000455745.1. Classification (NCBI taxonomy): domain Eukaryota; kingdom Metazoa; phylum Chordata; order Crocodylia; family Alligatoridae; genus Alligator; species Alligator sinensis. Next base: position 170,730 of record NW_005842190.1, read on the forward strand.
GTTTCCCCAAGGTGGACACATAATCTACATTAAAGATCACAAATGGTCAAGTACGCAGTTTACAGATTATTTTCACTATGCACTGTTTTTCTAAATCATATGCAACCAACCAGAAGATTAACTCTACCCCTTTTCTTAGATGCTTTGCTTCTCATGAAACAAATACTGTAATATTTTTATAGGTATTGTTAACAAGGTTTAGAAAGGTTCTATTTATACTTAATTTTTTCAATTAGTCCCACCTCTTAGAATCAATGTTGTCCATGTCTACCTGGGAATTTTAAAAAATGTATTGACTTGTTAACAAGTTACAAGGTAAATGGAACTTTGGCAATTTTAGATTTAAGCCATTCAACTCCTGTTTCTCCATTTGCCTCTTAATTGCAATGCAAGATTTTCGCTAAAAAGGAATCTAAAATTTTGCCTCAAAAATACCTTCCCATTATACACTTGGGCAGGAAGAAATGTGAACAAAAGCTGAGGAAGAAAAATCATGCTACGCTCCCCTACAGAAATCCCTCTATATAGCTAGAACTCCATATTAGGAATATATTGGGGTGAAAATATTTAAAATCCACACAAGCATCTATTATCTTCAGCACTTCCTCCTGCTGGTACTTTCTACTGGTAAATCTATACTCTAAGCAGCATTAACCCCTCTCTGACACTCCTAGCTCCCTCCCCAGTGAGGGGTCATTGTACAATCCCTGGAGTCTCTGTTAATGACAACAGAGCTCCTATCAGGGGAACATACAGAATTTCAGGATCTGCTCTGTTAGCCTCTGAATTCAGCATGGTTCCAAGCCATCTGAATTCTTAAACTACACAGTCTAAACAATTATTAATATAATACAACTCCTACTTCTTTGGCCATAAGCTCTTCATAGCAGAGAATGCTTTGCCATGCTCTGTAAAGCACTGTTATAAAAACAATAATTTGTAACAAAGGCTCCAGTTTGCTGTCACATAACTGAAAACAAGCAGTTTTCTATTGTAGATCTGGACTTTCGAATGAAAAACAGCCTCAGTTCAAAATCAGATATAATTATCTGTCCAAAATGTATCTTTGGTGAAGACAGGTATTCAAAAATGTTTTGGCTAGCTGTGCAGTTCAACTGGTAGCAAGAGTTTCACCTTGCAGCTATGGAGAGATCTATCTATTTTCCTATGACACTGTCATTTTCCAAAGACATTTCCTGTACTGATTCTGGAATTGTCAGTATCTCAAGTTATATAACAACTGCAGCCAGGCAGGAGAGAACTCTCGGGATTGGTGCAAGAATGAAGAAAGTACTGGTGGAAATTAAAGAGAATAGTTTTTCTCTCTGCTCAAGTAAGTGAAAAGCTATGCAATACAGGTACTCCCCCAGTACTCTGAAGTGGAAGAGAAAGGAAGCTGAATGTGACTTCCCTTTCCCCACTCTATATTATCAGGGAAAAGGAGACTGTTTTAGAAGCTCCACAACATACACTGTGGGAAAAGAAAGGGAAGGAAAAGGTAACAAAAAAAGAAAAGCAAAGCAAAGCAGCTACTGTGCTCTGGATTATTCCAAGTCAAGTTTTAGCTTATACCATTGATTTGCATTATACCTTCCCTGTGCTGAAATCCAATTTGTGATAAAATCTGAGAAAGGGATAGCTTGTTTCTCTTAAGCCCATAAAGTTGAAGCCACTTAGAAGATGAAATGAGAGGTTGTACATCCAAGTCCCACTGAATTCTCTTAAGTTTCATGTCTTTTTCTGTAGATTTTCCCTTGGCCACAATGTGAGAATCATTTTTTTCTTGTTCTCCATGTTTTACATCAGAAGTAACCACTACAAATGAATGGAGGGGAAAAACATGAGTGTTTGTTGATACTTAGCAAAAAGTGTTGATTCACTCCCTGCATTCCTTTTTTTCCACCAGGTTTTTTTCCAAGGCTTTTTTTTATAATTCTCTGACAACTCTCTCAGATACACACACTTACTACTTTACTATTCCTCTTTCTTTCATACGTATTCATCTCTTTTATACTAGGTTTATCACTACAAACTGTTCATTTTAAGACCCAAATGTTGGAAGACTATACCCAGTCTGCCAGAAAGCAATCCTTCAGACCTTTCAAAATCTCACCTACATAGCAGTAAAGTGCACTTGAAGATTGTCAGTGAATCATAACATGCCCTTCAGAAGCTTTGTACTGTGTATCAACCAGGAAGACATAAAATGACTACTTTTCAAGGTACTCACAGTAATTCCAGGCAAGCTTCTTGCAGGGCTTGCTAGTCATTCTGGACTTGTTGATTTGCAGATGCTCTTTCAGGTCTTCTTAAAAACCTGAATAATTAAAAACAGACAGACATTATTTAATACAGTACTGGGCCCAATTAGGATTGTAACCCAACTGTTCTGGGCAATTACATATAGAAAAGACAAGCCACGCTCCAAAGAACTTGCAACACAGAATCCAGTCTTGATGATACACACATAACTTTATTCATAAGAATAATTTTATCACCTTCAATAAGACCATCAAACAAGATACAATTATGCATATGTGTACTGCAGTACCAGATCCCACTTATGGGAAAGAGGCAAACAGCAGGTGTAGAAAAAATGCTGAAGGGTGAGGTAAAGGTGAGAGCAACAGGACCATATGGTTGCATATATCAGTGTAATTTTTAGGCTTCATGATTTTTAATTTGTTTACTTTTTCTTTTTTGATACATAAGATGAATGAACAAGAGAGATTTAGTCACTGACTAGACAGCTGCCTAACTATTGTCATCAGGCAGCCTTACCATTGTCATTATTGCAGAGATGAGATGAAAAATAAAGGTAAATCTGTTCTAAAAAAATAACATCAGCCCTTTTCTTCTTTATAGAATCAAAAGCATTATTTTTACCAGATAACAAGCATTTTAAAGACACATTCTAAAATATACCAACTGCTTTAGTCTTTGTTCTACTCGTGGAAAAAAATGCAATACTAAAGACAGAGGCAACCTTAGTTCTTAGGGGCCCTGGTAACAAAACAAAACAAAAAACATAAGCAGCCCTTCCTACAACCTGACGTATCAAACATTCTTCATAATAATTTTATTTTAGTATAATAAAATTATCAGGGTTTTACTGTCTGCTTCTGAAGAACAACCAAATAAAATATGCCTAGAGAGCAGTGACTTGTGTGATTTCTAAGCAGGAAAACAGAAACAAAGGCTAGCTGTTATAGCAGCTTTGTATTAACAACTGATCAGCATTTCAAACAGCATTCTGCATTTGAGTTATAGATGCCAGATGCCATCTCCCTTTACACAGGTCCAGAGGTGTGACTATAACTTTTCCTTCAATATCATTATACAAAACTTCTGCCCATCCCATTTGAGCAGTATCTATGTGTTAAGTGCTAGCATTTTATGAAAAGAAACATTTGGGAAGAACATGTAATGGCTCCAGTGCAAAACCGTACATTCACTAAGGCCAGATACAGGTATTACACATAAACTGGTCTAAATGATTGGAAAGCGATCTAAACCCATAACCACACAGAAGTTCAGTGTACACTGACTGGTCTAAAAATGGAGAAACCTGGTGTAAGATAGACCTGGATCAATGTGCTCTCAAACTTAATCAATTAGGTTAGACAAGTGAATTGAAATTCTGTACCAGAGTAAAGTCCAAGGAAAGGCAAACTGGTTCAGAAAAAGATGACTATTGTGTTAAGCCTCAATTCAAACTTTAGACCAAACCAGACTCTTTTAATAAGGTGAATAAGAATTCATGTAAGTATTTCTTTCATTTCCTCCTGCCTGATGCCAACAAGTCTCTTAAACCTTCCCTTGTCCTGCATTTAACAGATGCGGCAATCTGAGCTAGAAGAAGACTTACAAATGCACAAACTCCTTGGAAAAGCCTGAATGTTTTCTGTAGAACTACACAGAGGCCACCTGAGTACCAAACCTTAACCTGGGGGTTAAGGTTTGGTAAGAGAACAAGGAAAGAAAGCGTAAAGTACCCAGATGTTAGGGCAGTGAGTCTGGGTCTGGGTCTGGGTCTGGGACAGACATTGCTTAAACCAGTTTGACCCAAATCATTAAAGTCTGATACTACATTCAACCAGGTTTATCTCAAACCGGTTTCAGCTATTTTCAACCTGGTTTATGTGCAGTGAACATCTGTTCTGTTACGGGTTTAAACCAGTTTCTGATTACTTAAACTGGTTTATGTGTAATGTCTGTCCTAAAAGGGTATTTTAGACTCAAGCCACCCCTTGGGAAATGGGCTTCCACTGATTTTCAAGCACGGAAAAATATAAGAGCAATTCTTCTGGTGCAAAGAACTCAGAGGAGCAAAATGTTGTTGGCCTGCCGGATTCCTATTTGGGTTTACCCTGGGAATCATGCACGAGATGTTTCCAGATCTCAGAGTGCTAATGCCGAGTGGCACCCTTAGGATTTCATAGCACCCTGGTTGAGAACTGCTGCCATGGTGAGCCATTTCCAGCAAACCCTAGGGCATTGGTAATGTGTAGGGGGGTGCATGCGGGTGCATACGCACTCCCTGAGATTGGCAGTGCACCTCCTAAGACAAGCACCACTGACGCTGATGGTGGCACCTACGGGTGGTCACTGCTCGCTGCCACCCCCCATGCCAACACTGCTGGTGGCATCTGCAGACAGTCCCCAATTGCCACTGGCCGCCGCCAACTGCATCTGTCATCAACGACCGGTAAACCACTCTCCACCCCCGCTGCCTACAGGAGCTCCCTGCTCACTGCCACCACACCCCCGCCCCTGCCGCCTGCGGGCAGTCGCTGTGCCCCCCCAGTCCAGGAGGGCAGCAGATTGTCAACGGGGGAGGCCCCAGTCGCTGACCAGGGGAGTCCCCCAGTGGCCAAGCCAGTGGCAAAACTGGAAATGCACTTCTGGTTTCATGGCAGGCACTTCCAGGGGGTGCATGGCCGATCTCAGGGGGTGCACGTGCACCCCGTATGCGTCGCCAATGCACATAAAGGGAGGGTCTCACGCATCCTGGCGCCAAGCAAAAGCAAAGGCCCTGAGTCTGAGAGGGTGTGGGTCCAGGACTTGATTTCCAGGCAGCCTCAGGGCGCTGTTCACCACCAGGGGGGCGCCTGTTCCCTGCTTCCCCAGCCCGGAGAGGGGCTCAGAGCTGCCAAGTGCCCCGGGGGATGCAGTGGGGGAAGAAAACATGGGTCCAAGCACCTCGGGGGACGCCCTGGCTGCAGGCCCCGCGCGGGCCGGGTTGGGCTGGGCTACAAGTGCCTTTGCCCCCGAGCTGCATGGCGGGGCGAGTGCCCCGCAGCCCCCGAGAGAGTGGGAGAGGCTCAGGGTGAGATGCAGAGCCTCGGCGAGACCGTGCGCCCTGAGCCACCTGCAGCGGGAGGCTGATTCAGCACATAGGGAGAGTGGAGGAAGGGGAGAACTTCTTTCTTTTTTTCTTTTTTTTAATTAGTATATACTTTAATGAGTATAGGTATTCTGGTTCAAATCAGTGCCAAATCCTATCGACTGAGGAGGAGAGGGCCGGGTCCATCACCTAGCTGTAGAGCAGAGGATCCAAGAATGAGAGTTGTAGTCAGGGCCCTCCTGCGGTCCCTTCCATCACCCCAGCCAAGGCTTTGTCCAGCAGGGTCATAGAAACCTCTATGGATGGAGACTCCACCACCTCTATGGGAACCTGTTCCAGTGCTTTGTTACCCTTCTCCTGAGAAAGTTTTTCCTCGTATCCAACCTAAACTTCAGGGAGCCCAGCCTGTTGCTCCCTGTTCTGTCACCTGCCACCACTGAGAACAGTCCCATTCCATCCTCTTTCAAACCCCCATTCAGGGAGTTCATAGATATTTAGGGTCGGAAGGGACCTCCATAGATCGAGTATGACCCCTGGCCCTGGGCAGGAAAGAGCGCTGGGGTCAGATGACCCCAGCCAAGTGCTTCTCCAGTCTCAAGACCTCCAGGGTAAAGGAGAGCACCACCTCCCTTGGAAGCCCATTCCAGACTCTGGTAACCCTTACTGTGAAGAAGTTCTTCCCAGTGGTGACATGCAGGAGGTTAACAGGGGTGCACATGCACCCCCTGAGAGTGCTGGTGCACTTAGGTGATGGCAGGGGGGCAGGCAGGAGTGCCAATGCCCCCCCTGCAAGCGCCAACCGATCGCTGCAGCCACTTCCTCCCCTCCCCCCGGTCCGCAGGATCACTCGTGGGGAACCTGTCCCGCCCCGGGTCGGTGGGACTGGTTAGAGGGGGGCATGTGCCCCCCGACTGCAGTGACATCAGTTGCCCATGGCTCTTCCTGATGTCCAATCTGAGTCTGTTCTCTGTCTGTGTGTGGCCATTGTTTCTAGTTACCCCAAGGGGTGCCCTGGTAAACAGAGTTGAAGGCTGTTACTAAATCCCTCCTCCATCTTCTCTTCTCTCCACTAAATAAACCCAGTTCCCTCAGCTTCTTCTCATAAACCATGTGCCCCAGCCCCCTAACCATTTTTGTTGCTTTCTACTGGACTCTCTCCAATTTGGCCACATCCTTTCTGTAGCAGGGGGCCCAAAACTGGACCCAGTACTCCAGATGTGGCCTCACCAGTGCCGAATAGAGGGGAATAATCACTTCCCCCAATCTGCTGGCAATGCTGGTATTAATGCAGCCCAGTATGCTGTTAGCCTTCTTCACCCCAAAGGCACACTGATGATAGGTACCTTTCCAGAGCCTTACCAGCCCTGTTCTCCCAGACCCTACAGACCAGCAGAGCTTATATGAGACCTCTGCTGTGCAGGGTTTATACCAGCAGTTATCAACTGGGGGCCACAGGAGGTGCGCAGAAATCCTCTCAAGGGTGCAGCAGGATGCCACACCATTAGTAAGCACAGTTAGGTATGCTCACGTGGTGCACAAGAGAAATGGAAGGCAGGGTAAGCATATAACTTACAAAATTCCATAAGTGAAAACAAAAAGCAGACTTCTGTGGAATACTTTCCCCGTTGATATTCATGCTTATACAGAAATCTTGTCCCATTTAGCAATAATAGCAAAGGGAAAGCAAAGGCTGCTCCTGCTTTGCAACTTTATTTAATGTGTGCATGCATACTTGTACCAAGAGACATCAAATAATGGTGGCTTTTTGTTTCCCCTCTTGCTGTATTTGGTTAGTAGAGAAGGATAGAAGAGAAAAGCTCCTTATATAGCATACAGTTCAGACACGCACATTCTTCATTTCTTATTTGCAAACTGGGTGCTTTTTCTTTTCCTAGATCTCAAGCTGAGAGTTTAAAGACTAGCCCAGAAATGAGACATCAGTCTTGCTTATACAACTATCCCCTAAGGTGCAAAAAAGTCATTTAGGACTCAGCCACAAAATAATTTCCCATTGTATCATTAAAAATAGTAAGTACTGAATGTTGCTTGGATTCTTTTGGACACTGTTATTGTCATAACGGGAGCTTTTTCAATTTGAGAAATTCTGTTTCAGCCATTTTTCTTGGAAGTGTAGGCTGTGATTGATCTCAAAGGAAAGAAACACAAATCTGTTCTGGTCTCCCCGCTTTACATCAAGTAAATGAATGTTTCCTAAGTCTCTATACAGTCCTGTCTTGTTCATGCTACGTTATCTAACATGCACAAAGAATGATAAAAAAGGGTTGACCAGATTTTTTACAGTGAATGAGGTAGGGTCCAGATGATATGGAGTAGGTGAGACAGGAGTTTGCTCTTATTATCAAAACATTGAATATTGTATTATAATACTAGCATGTGAGGGGCAGGGTTAAGGTTGCACTAGCAACCAGAACTTTATTTTGTTCTGATTTTTTAATGTTTCACTTTGCAACTTAAATATTTTTAGTATATTTTCATAGCTGTATTTTTACCCCATTTGTCTTTATTACTGGCCTTGTATTTTCCTTTTTTTAAAGAGGAATATTTTTCATCAAGAAATAAAAGAGATCTCACTGTCTTCCAACTGCCTTGTCTGTCAATCCGTCCTTTTTTTTTTCTTTATCAATTCCTCTGCTATTGTTTGAGGAAATGAAAGCTGCTTATAGTATTCTGTAGATCTAGTTTATTTATACCCATTATGGCACATTGCAAAAATATCAGGTCATTGCTGTCGAATGAATAAAGAGACAGGTTCTTGCAGAATAAAATCTCAGGCATTCCTTACATTAATTGCTATGCTGTAAAGAACTGAGCTTGAGCAAGAAACTTAAAGCTGTCACACATCCTGCAGGACACTGCAGTGTCACATTTCCTGTTGACTCATACATGCACACATACATACACACAATAAGGAACTAGTTGCAGAGATTAAGACAGAAAACAAAGCCAAACTAGATTACAGTAGAATCAATACTGTATTTATTCTGTAAATGTAAAAAGACACTGTCCTAAAGCATGAATGAGTCAGGCCAATAGTTATATATATTTTTAGAATGGGAATACAAAAATGAGTAAAACTGCATTTCTAAAGTCCTTGATGTTACCTTCTACATCAGGGCTGTCCAACTTCAAAGGGGCCAGGGGCCACATGCCCTGCCAGCTGCACCAGGCAAGCACCCACCTCACCACCATGACACTAGGTCCCTATGTGGGTACCCCCTGCAACAGCTGCAGTGAATGTTCATGCAGCCCTAGGCTCACCCTCAGCTCCCCAAACTTCACTACATCACGCTGCTCCACTCAATGGGGTACAGACAGGAAGAGGAAGCTGAAGGAGGGAGGTGGAGACTGGCTGATGTTGCAGTAGGAGCAAAGCAAGGAGCAGTGGCCTGGCAGGAGCTCAGAGGTTTCAGCTTAATCCCTCGTGGACCACATATGGTTCTGGAGCTGCCAGTTGGACAGACCTGATTTATGTTACCATCCTATACCATCTCCTGTTGATGATCAATCATGACACATGTAGTACCACCAGGAAAATGGCTACCAAAGACCCACTTCTTACTTTGTGACCTTTACATTCCTTGAGACTTAAAATTAACTAACACTGTTTTGACACTGGCAGTAAATACAGCTTTCTCCTTCCTAGGAAATTCCTGTGTTCTGGTTATCATACATGGCCTGATAGTTCTGAATCCAAGCTAGTCATTGTAACGGCAAAGCCATTCTGTGCAGCAGGAAAGGCGTGGATAATGATGATCAAAACTAGCAGTCCAGAGCTGTCCCTGAAGCCTGCATGGTTAGAAAGGGATCCGCTATAAAAATAGATGCAACAGTCTATACTGCCCACAGAATATTGTTATCCTCTAGAGTTAATATAAGACACAAACATTATCGATCTCTCAGCACTATGGTGTGAGAGTGGCGTCAGATGAACCAAACACTTTGCCACCTGGGCTACCTGCTCACAGCACACACAGATAAATGCTGGCTACATTGGAGCAAGTACCAGCCCTAATCAGTAGGAGGTGTCTGAGTCGAGCTGCACAGAAGCTCTTCCAGACTGTCTGATCAAACATGAAAAGAATTTCATTGTTATTGTTCTTTCCCCAATCTGTGTCCCACTCCAGTTTGTGCCCCTTTCCTTAGTCACAAGTAGTTTTTGAGGAGATGGTTCTAGCATCTCCTTTTCCTGAACAGTTCCTGATGTTCTCAAGTGATGGGGACAGTGAAAATTGTGAGTTGTTGTTCTCATCACATTTTTCTCCTTCCCTCTGTGTATTCTTTTCATCCTTCTTGTTCACACAGAATGCATCTAGTTGACATACACTATATAAAAACCCCTCTTTGCTTTTCCCCCTAGCTTGTCTCCATATCTGCCTTAAGGTTATGAACAATGCAAGGGATAAACATCCCTTTTTGTAGGTCTGGAACCCTGTAGGCACTACTGTAAGAAAATGATTAATAATAGTGTTGAGGTGAGGGATGGAGGGGCAACTAATGAGAGTGAAGAGAATGAGAGTGAGCAAGTAAGGGACTCTTGCTGTTTGCGCAAAAACAAAGGGGCATAAATTGATCATGGATACATTTAGTTTTGTAAATAAAGGAAGGTTTCTAACCATTAGAGTAGTGAGTTCTGGAATAGCCATCCAATCAGAGTAGGACAGGCAAGAAAGCTAACTGCTTGTAAGATGGAGCTTTGTTGGGTTACAGAAGAGATTATATATTGCAGTGCCTGTAGTAGCTGGAAAAGGTCCCCTACAGTTGTATGTTCCTAGGGTCGGAAATTAAATGATAATGAATGCAAGTGTGGAATGAATGAGGATGGAGAGTGAATCAGTGGAGATGAAGGAGGGAGAGAGAATGATTTCATGAATGGGAAGATATATGATAAGGGGGGGAGTACAAATGAAGGAGGAAGCAATACACACAGGGTAAACTGACTGCATTGAATAGTTATTAAATCTGAGTGCTCATGATCACTCATTCCACACCCACAAACAAATCACCAGAAGGAAGCTGGATCCAAGTAGGCTATCAATGACATAATAGATACTGGCAGTAGCTTACACAGGGAGATATGGATTACTTCTGTGCCAAAGGTTCCAAAACTCAAGGGACATGCTGCAGCAACATTCACAAGTTTGTGGGTATCTTAGCATGTAGTAAAACACACAGCATCACTGATAATTCACCATTTTGTAGAAAGAAAGAGAATTACCTGGCCTTTCCAGAATGGAAAGCTCCATAACATCCTAAACCATAGAGAGCAGGAGACATTGTCCAGCAAATGAAACCTAGAAACCAGTTCATTCAGTTTTGGGGACTTGTAAACTATAATTGTGCAGCTTAAGAGCATGTTGAACACACTTGAATACCTTTTTGCAACCCTTGTTCTGGACAGATTATAGAGAGGTCATGTGGGACAACGTCATCAAAATATGCCAAGGCTCCTGGGATTCCATCCAGGATGAAGGTAGTAATTTTCTGAAAACAACTGGAGACAGAATCAAGTCCAAAAGACATTCATTTGTAATGAAAGAAGGCATTATGAGAGGTTAAAGCAGTTGAATCATTGTGTTTGTTCATTTTGTTTTGGAGGGGAAGGTTGCATACAGTGGAAGCCACTCAGCAATTTGATGCCATTCATACATGTCAAATAATTACTTCAGCCCCCAAGAATTATATCACTTATCTTATTTTCTTAAACATTCACTTGTGTGTTTATGTATACTTATCTCAATTTTAATGTCTTTCTTATCAGTACATTTAAACTTACAGTCTCTACTGTGGCTACTGATTCTACATGAATAGTGGATGCTGGAAAGTAGATTATTTAATGTGTATTAAATTTGAGTTCTCATGGACAAATTGTTAGGGACAAATATTAAAAATGTCTCTATTAATCTCATGCAGCAGACTATAGAAGACATTGGATAAAAAAGTAAACTGAAGCACTGAGATATACCTAGCCAAGAGTCATTTTCTGCATGTTGTTATACTATTAGTTCATGCATATACTATCTGCTTTGGACTAACAAAACTTATTACATAACACTAGACAGTCCCTGCCTTGCCTGCACTGGAAATCTGCACCAATGTAAACTTTGGCTTTTTGGCTGAGATCAAGGGTAACTGAGGGCATCTGAACTCTCAGACCTTCAGGCCTGGGACTTGTATGTAGGATTCCCACTTGGGTATGGGGAATATCTGAACTTCCAGGCCTATGGGTCTGGGAGAGAGCATATTGGTCTGATTGTGGTTTTATGACCCATGGATCTTTGTAAACAGGGTTACTGAACTTTGCTCAGTTGAATTTGGAACTGAATTGGCACTTGGCTTCGGTTTAAAAAGAATGTAAATGGGTAGACTTAAGCCAATGCAATCCCCTGTATGGATCCTTTTTTTTCTGGTATAAAAGACATCTTTTTTGGTTTAGATTAAATTCACTGAAGACATGATTAACTTAAACTTGACATAATCTCTTAAATGGAAATAAGAATATGCATACAAGGGTATGTCTAACTAGATCAGATTGAAAAATAATTTAATCGAAACTGAATTAAATTTCCCCTGTACAGTCCCAGGCCTAAATTGTATTTTATCCACTAGACCTCCAATATTTAGCTACTAGCAAAGTTCCAGAAGGTATTCTTTGTTGCATAGTTCTATACTTTCAATGGGTGCATCTACATGGGACACTACATAGCCGTAGCAACAAGCTATGGCAATGGTGACATAGGTCATCGCCGCAGTGACATAGCATCAGCAGAGCAAAAACCATGATGCCGCAGCTACTGCATAGTAAGGTTGGAAACGACCCATGTGGCACCAGGACTGCACACTACCCGCGGTTACTGCACAGTCATTTAATACTGTGCAGTCATTTAGTACATGTAGACGCACCCAGTGGGAAACAAGTACACAGCACATATGATCCCAAAGGTGAATTCTTTATGCTGCAGGGGCACATACAGCTCTTCCATTCATTTCTCAGTGGACAGCACTGTGATATTCTCATCTGCACAGGAGATGCTCGACTCTCTAGTCACTCCAATGGGAAATTTTAACCTGTTCTCAATGTTGTGTTTTGCTTCAAATTCTATTCTCCCCTCCCACAGCAGAATGTGACATATGTGTTTTAGCAGGATTTCCACACTAGATAGCTGGACAACTCTACAAAGAACAGTAAAAGGCAGCTCCTTCTCCTCCATCATCATAAATAGGCTATTGTTTAGAGCACCTCCATGGGATATGACAGACCTGGGTAATAGGTGCCTCTTGGCCTCAGAGAGCTTGAATACATACCTACTTCCCAGCATAGTACCCTAACCTGGGGGCAGACATAGCTGTGAGTGCCACCCACCCCCATTCTTGAAAATGACAGTGGGCATCCAAGAAGAAAACAGTCATGGTGCCAGAAGGAGAACAAGCAAGAAGTTATGAATTCTGATTCTGTGGTTCAGGAAAGAGGGCCTTCCTCTGTTAGGGAGAGACCCCTGGGTTCTGACTGAGGCTCCCCAAGCTGCTTATGCATTTTACCCAGCGATTCTTTAATACCAAATGCATCACAGACACTGATGTGTATCTAGTGTTGTGCCATGATAAGTCATAGCATGATTTTAAATTGAATTTTAATAACAGGAGGCAGGATTTGGCCCAATTGAGTTGTTCCAGTGCAAATAAAAATCTCTGACCAACAGCAGATAGAATGATCTGAAAATAAATGGATCACCAAGCTTTAGTACACCTACTCCACACCCTTGTGTGAACTGGATATGTGGCTAGGCAGATCTCAGGAACAGTGACTTGATACTGTGATACTGAAGAGGATCAACTGCTGTCCAACAAAGGCAGAGTAAGCTAGTGACAATGATATGGAGAATGCCG
>NW_005842190.1:183991-202578 GCF_000455745.1 Alligator sinensis
TTCCTTTTTCTGAATGGAAAATGAGAGCTTGAGATTTGCTACCAATCCACAGGCTAGCTTTTCCTGCCTCTGAAAACAGCCACATGTTCCATCCTGCTAAGGATTCTGGGTCATAACTTCCAAGATGCCGCTCCTACATGAGGAACTATAATGAGGACTGCCACTAGGGCCAGGTACAGACATTATACTTTTACCAGTATAAGTGATTGGAAATGGGTCTATACTTATAACAGAAGTTCAGCATACAAAACCAGTCTATACCTGTTACTGAGCAGAAGTTGGCACACACAGACTGGTTTAAAAACGGAGGAACCCCATCTAACATTTGCCCTCCCCCCCACACAGGGTGAACGTGTGTTCTGTTCACTACTGATCAATGACACCACTTACAGAAAACCATGCAACTTAGATTGATTCCTCCTTGGGCTTTTTGAGTGTCTGTATCTAGCCGAGATGGCTTTCCAAACTGCTCAGTCTGTACATCTATTCCAGTACCATAGAGAGAGTTTCAAGCAGATGTATCATCATGTGAAGACACTTGCTTTTTCAGCACACTACTGTTTATACAGTTTTCCCAATACCTCTGTAATGCAGAATACACAAAATCTAAAATGACAGCTAGCATCCTTTCCCCCCTGCTTAGCCTGTGGCCTGGTGAGTAGGCTGCTGCCCTTCAATGTGGGAGATATGGGCTTAAATCCCCTCGGGGGAGGTAAACCTAGAAACTGGGTTACCTAAGTCTCCTCTATCCTGAGTTGCTACTCTGGGCTGCTGGGTAGAAGGTGGGATGCTCATATGCTCCCTCAACTCTCCCCATTTCAAGGGCTTACACTGAACTTCAGTGCATTCACATGAAGTTAAATTGGGACAGAGTGTAAATGGACGTAGGCATTTCTGGGATAGCACGGAATTGCTTCTAGCCATGTGCAGTAGGGATAGATTTAGCTGTGCACCTGCAAATTCAGTGAATGAGGTAGGGTGAAATAAAATGTTGTTGGATGACATGGACACCAAGAACTGCCACTTATATGTAGGGACCTACTGAAATTGGGATTTCATGGAAATCGCAAAATCTAGCATTGCCTTTGAAAGCAGGCAATGTCTGTGAGAAAAAAAAAATAAAACTGTGGCCAATCAGAGGTGGGAGAGAAGCCCTCCACAACCCGCCCATGAAAATAGCAGCCAGTCTTGCAATCTCTCCATGAAACCAGTTGGCTGCCTCCTCAAGTTGGACAGACCCCCTACTTATATGGCTTAGATGCCCTACTTATATGACATTTTCCAGAGAGTCTGCAGCTCTAGGATCAGCTGTCTTAGCCATTAATGGACTCATTTACAACCGTTTACTTGACCCGTGGGAGTAATCATCCTCGACCGTATGGAATTGCCGCTGCCATCAACAACAACTTATATGGCTTAGCAGTGAAACAGAATTCTCTCTTGAGTCCTTAGTGTAAAATAAAGGAACATACAAAACACTGGATTGGATTGGAAAAGCAGATATCAATATTACTTAGGATATTGACAATCATTATAACTCTATTAAAACTTGAATTTGACCTCTGAGGCTATATGGAATAAATAGGTTTTAGAAAGGACTTGAATGAACAGAGATGAACGCCTTGGAAAATTGAATTGGGTAGGGCATTCCATGCTTTAAGCTCCTCTTGGACTACTACATCATTCAAATCTAGAAGGAATAAACTAGTTTCTACTCTTTGTGCATTAGCAACAGAATTAGATCCTGCTCCTGTACAATGGGCTGCCATCTACCCACATGAGTTAAATGTGACTGGTTCAGAGATTGTCTTTTACCACTATGTTTTCAAATACTGAAAATGTATTTTAGCAGCATATGCTTTGCTTTCAAAAACCAAATATACATGTGCAATAATGCTAATTACAAGTGTTTTAACCATCCTGTCATATCCAGCTGCAGCATCTTTATTATAATTGAACTAGTGTGCTGATGACATATGAGTTTTAATTGTCTGTAGTATTATAACAGCTGATTTCTGTATTCATAACTTGCTGGTCATACAAATGACAATTCATGTAATAACAATAGCTCCCTTTACTAATTTCTTAAAGTATTATCTGTAACTCCAATTATTTACAGTGTCCGTATACTGCTCACGGACTTAACAATAGTGGCTACTTGTGTTATTCATTAGTTTATTAAAATAACTTGTAGGATGAATGTCTCAGTGTCAACTATTTTGCATAGCTCAGGGACATAACATTCAGTCTGGAATGTCTTGTTCATTGTCCCTAATTTAGTGCATTACAAACCAGATTCTGATACCCTGACTCCTGTTGATTAGTATCTTCCTCCATGAGTAGTCCCATTGATTTTATCATGACTACCTGTATAGTATAGTACAATTTGGCATGAGTCAGGGTATAAGAATCTGCCCCTTAGGTGTGTTAATTAAGGTCTATCTCACACAAAGGAATATGATTCTAATTAATATAATGGCCTTTGTGGGGCCCTGGAGAGACACAAAACACATTCCAATATAGAGAGAAGGAACAATCAGAGTATTTACTATACTTGCCACTTCTATGCCTGACCCAGGAATTATACAGCTATTATGCTCTAACAGTAAGATAGTGCATCATAAACCAAAATCAAACACACATGCTCCAAGACATTTGCCCCAAAGCTAACAGTGCTTAGGAAATAGCACAGACACAGTGGGTTTTGATTTTGCAAAGATTATTATTTTTAATTTACAACATTATTTTACAGTCTATTATTTTTAATTTACAGCAAAAAGACATAGAGCCCTGGCAGCTACTTTTTAGGTTGCAGATCTGTCTAAATATATTAAAATATATGGTTTGCCTCAGTTATAACATTGTAATTACACATTTTAAGCATATGTTCTAATATCCAGTGGATTAGGGCCTTAGTTTGTCTGCAAGGGCATCAACTTTGTCAGAGTTCTAGTTAAGCAACTGAATCTTTTACATTTTTACTGAATCAATGTATTTATTTCCATTATCTAATAAGTGATTTTCAACCAGGGTTCCAGGGCACCCTGGGATGTCTTAATATCCTTTCAAGGGTGCTGCAGGGTACCACAAATGTTAGCACTGTTAGGTGTATACCCATGATTCACAAGATAAACCCAGAGATTTTAAACAGGAATCCATAAGGTTAAAAACATTCTGACCCATTGTGGGCTTTATGAATTCTTTGCAACAGAAGAATTGCTCTTTTACTTTTCTGTAGACAAAAAACAAATACAAATGAAGAGCAGGCATTTTCCAAGGGGTGCCCTGAACCTAATGAGGGGTGCCTTGAGTCTAAAAAAACTGAAATCTAGTTGTTTATGTTTCATTTGGGTTTACTGTGATGTAGGCGACATCGGGTACTGTGCATTTTGCTTCTGAACCTCTTTCAGATGGGGCGGCGGACATTGTACCACCATGCTTTCACTAAAAAAAAAAAAAGCTATCTGAGATATTTCTAAGGTGCCTATCACCTTCATCTGCCAGCTGTCTTAAAAACAGTAAGGAACCAATAATTCTATAGCTATAAAACATTATAGATATACCTAGCTGGTTATTACCTAATGGAATAGTCTTCTGTCAGAAAATGTCAGCTCACTGGAAATTCCATTGACATTTTCCATGAAATTTCAATGAAATTTGCAGCCTGATCTGGAACACTGACAGGGAATTGAAAACCTGGAAACCCTAAGGTCTTCAGTAAGCAGGTTTCCAGGCTCCTCAGCAGCATGTCAGGTGGACTGTCCCAGAACTAGGGCTAACAAACTGTCAGCTTCCATGTTTCTTGACCTGCCCTGCTCCCTGTCTGATAGATTGCCAGGGTTCTGGATAGCTAAGGATGTTTCAGAAAAATTTTGAAAGGTCAAAACTAATTGCCATTTGAACTTTTGCTAAACTAAATTATGGAATTCCCATCCACAACAAATGTCATAATTTGCATTCTGGAACAATTGTTTTGTCCCCTGTTGGAATTTCATTTGGAATAGGAAGTGTAGTACCTAGCCAGATTTGGTTTCAGTTGGGATTCAGCTATTACTCATCCACTGTATTAATTTGTAGCATAACTTTATTTACCTGCTTCCTGTTTACAGGAGATTAAATCAGCTCAGCTCCTTTTGTACAGCTGCTCAGGTAGGTAGACTGGCTAGTTGAAAGACAGAGAAAGGAGAATGACTTTGAGAAAAACAGCCTGGGTTGAATTTAGTTCAATCCTGAGATACTTATTTTTCCTACACATGTTAACTTACTTTGCTTTATCATGGGAAAGTCATCTTTCTGATAAGCTATTTCATCATCTTGTAATTAAGTATTATGGGTCCTGCACCAAAAGACTATAACAGAACCCCGTGCTGTAAGGGTCTACCTTAAAATATTCCCAGTGTTTCCAGTATAATATATTTGTAGATATTAATCACTGTGCACTCCAACTCCCACAGCTATCCATGTTGGCTTCAGCTGCAGTAACATTCTGTTTGTCTTAGCCACAGTGGGTTTGACATTACTATTTATATAGATCTGTTGGTACACACTATGCTGCAGTTAGCACACCATGCTAAAGAAATGATAGGTTCTTGCCCTGCAGAGTTTCTAGGACTAAACTGAGTTCTATTCACAAAAACATAGAGAGCAGCCTAGATTTAATCAACTTCAGTAAATCTGGCAAGATAGTCTCAGTTACAAGTGTTTATATTTTCTTCACTTTACCCATAATAGAGATTGAAAAATAAAAGACTTCAAGGCAACCAACAAAGACCAATGCACCTTTGACTGGTAAGAGAACATAGAAAAACTCACTTGTTTCTAACAGTGAACAAAGACATCTTAGAATAAGCTACCAAGTACTCTTCTCTTCCTCTCTCTACTTCATTATAAAAAATTTTGTATAGCACCTTCCTAAGTCTTCCTGCTCACTGACTTCTGATTACAAAAAAGAAACTGTATAGACAATGACAACCCCTGTTCCAATTTTGACATCAGGGGCCATATTCTTTTCCACCTCTTGGCACATATGGGGACATAGGCAGCTATGTGGGATTTTATTCCACCCTGTTGAAAATCCATTAGTGCAGGGATGTAAAACTCATGTAGCCCCAGGGGTCAGATAAATATCCCAGAACCAGTCCAAGGGCCAGATAAACAGCACAGGGCTGGCCCTGTGGGCTGGGCTGGGTCCGCAGACCCTCCTCCCATCCCAAGTGCTGAACCCAGTCCCTGAAGTACTCTCTCCAGCCAGGCTAGGACATCATTGCCCGTGGTGCCCACTCTGGCTGGATCAGGACACAAGTCATACACAGCGCCCACTGCAAACAGCCCAGAGCAGATACCATGTGCTGCATGGGTTTTCGGCTGCAGCAGGCACTATGTCTGGCAAAACCCCAGACCAGCCAGAGCAGGCACTGAATCTGGCATGCAAAGGTCCCATGGAGAACTCCACTCTGCATGCCAAATCTACCACCCACTCCGGCTGGGCTGGGCTGCAAAGCACACGGCACCCACCCCAAAGTGGTTAAAGTCGGTGCCACATGCACTGGATCTGGTATGTGGAGGGCTCCTGGACTCACCCCATGGGGGTGGATAAATGGCTTTATGGGATGAATCCAGTCTTCAGGCCTTATCTTTGACACCCCTGCACTGTATCCTGTACTGACCCATGCTTCACACAGAGGTACAGGTCAGCATCAGGTCTGGCATGGAGACATGGAGTGTCAGGAATTCTTTGAGTCCCACATCACCCGGTGCCTCTGTGTGAAGCGTGGGTTGGCACAGGACCCAACACAGCCCCAGCATGGAGGCACAGTGAGCCAGAGATGCCCTGGTCCCATGTTTCCACACTGAGACCCACACAGGCTTTCCCTCACCTACAGAAACATGCCCCTGGAAATCCCAGGGTGTTGTCCACAAGTGGGGAACCCTGACTTTCCCCACTTACAGAGAGACCCCCCCAAGATTCCCTGGGGCATGTCTCTAAGTGGGGAAAGCCAAACAGGTGTTCTGGGTCTTGAGGGGCCCAATCCAGTATGGAAATTCCTGGAATATGCAGAACTGGGCCCCTCCAGCCCCTAGAGCACCTGCTCAGGGCAGCTGGAGAATATGAACTGATCTGGGCTGCCTACACTCTCCCACTATGGGACAAATAGACATCCACCACAATAAAGCAGCACTATTTAATGCTACTTTTTGTCACGCCACTCATGTGGTGCAACAAAGGGTAGAGACATCTATTTGCTCACCACCTGTACTTCCATAAAAGTGTTGATGGCAGCACAAATGCCATGTCAGGCAGCTTCTGTTCCTACCTTATCAGGTATTCCCTGAGTTAGTGGATAGTCAGGTTTCACAAAGATTGGTCACAGAGCAGTTCAAGGAATGCTTTATTGTTGACACAAAAGAAGAAAGTTTCAGGAGAATGGAGTAACGCTGGGTGCATGAGATAAAGTGCTGCACTTACTTTACAATCAAAATTTATCAGTCGTGAAGAAATGCACTATAAAACAGCATTATGACACAAATCAGAGTTCTTGCAGTAAGTTTGTTGGTAATGGTCAGAAGCGAAAAATAGAGCCGTTGCAGAAACACTTAAGGGAATAATATCAGTTTTTCAAAAGGCTGTCTAAGGCAACAAAGTTTCTGTACTGGCTAGCTATTGGAAGGTACCAGGGCATAGCAGATCTTGCCTAATGGTTAGACCACTGAGGGAAAGCAGGGGCCTGGGCTGGGTCAGAGGACAGGTACCATATTACCAAAACCAGAGGGAAATCCAGGGTCAGAATCCACAGTGTAGTCCAAGGTCAGGATCTGGGAATCAAATGGCAAGTGCCAATCTGAGGGCAAAGTCCAAGACCAGAGCCAAGCTGGGTTCAGGAACCAAGAAACAAATCCACAGGGAAATCCAAAGCCAAAGTTGCCAGATAAGCCAAAACCAGCATCAAGGACCTGGAAAACAAGAGTGCAGAAACCAGGAGGTTTCTTGCCACAGCAGAACTGTTGACTTGTCTGCAAATGAAGGGCCTCAGCTGCTGCTAAAGGGATATGCAGTGTTCAGAATGCTCGCTGTTTCTAAACTGGGGCAGAGTTAATTAACTGAGGTTTACAGCTAATTGGCTGCTGAGGTACTTGGCCTAGGCTGGCCTGCCTGATCAGAGTCCCTCACAGTACTGACG
Source organism: Alligator sinensis (assembly GCF_000455745.1). Classification (NCBI taxonomy): domain Eukaryota; kingdom Metazoa; phylum Chordata; order Crocodylia; family Alligatoridae; genus Alligator; species Alligator sinensis. Next base: position 191,170 of record NW_005842190.1, read on the forward strand.
TGTCTCATGAGCTAGCAAAGAAAGGCAAACTTTTTACTAGGAGTGAGTTCTTCAAAGATTGCACTTCAAAAGTTGTGGATAGGGTTTGCCCAGAAAGAGAGACTGCATTCAGTCAGCTCAGCTGGTCTAAAATAACAGTGTTGTATAAAGTGGAGGACATTGGTGGTGATCTTAAACTACAGCTTAAGGATATTGCCGATAAGCAGAGATCCTTGTTTTCTCTGATAAAAAAATCCCCAATTTTCAGATTTAAAAAAGTAACCCAAAATTCATATTTTTCCATGATTAAAATGAAATGCCACTAATATATAGAGATATAGATATATTAGAGGTGTTTCATTTTGATCACAAAAAATGTGGATTTGGGGTTACTTTTTTAATCTGAAAATTGGGGATTTTTTTTTTTTAATCACAGAAAACCTGGATCCCTGCTGATAAGCGTGATGTACTCAATCACTTAAGATGAGAGTTCTAATGTCATACATACACTCAGGTCCTTATTTTCATTAACACTTTTCTGCAGAAGTATCAGTGGGGAATAAAGAGGCCAATGAGTGTTGCAAATACAAACTACTGATAGTACATTTCCTTAAGTACTGATAAATTAATGATTTAGTTTTTAAAATTCCCACAAGCTGATGTCATTCTTAAGAAGAGTATTCCTGAGCCATGTTGTAACGCGTATAACATGCCTAAATGGTTGCTTTGACTTGAAACAAAACTGTTTGTACAACACTGTTAGCTCATTTTTAACAATTTCACTCCTTTTTTGTTCAGCACTTACTGGAATGTGTGATCTCAATCTCATGAATGGAAAGTTCTTCAAAATCTGTTTACTTTTTGAAAGGTTGGAATACCATTGCAAAGGGCAGGGGTTAATGAGGACAGATGCAAATGGTTACAAAAAATGGCCAAGACCAGCAACTTGATTAATGGTATTTAAAGTGTTAACACTTCATACAAGTCCTACCAGTCATTGAAAGTGCAAGAGACTGTAGGCCTGTTCCATCAGAAGCTTCTGTTTAAGAGTTCTCACGGGATAATATTGAAGGCCTAATGAGATCCTCCATCTATTATTCCAGTCTTCCAGGAAGTGCCCACATTTTGCTCTCATGCTCAATGATTCTAGCTCCCATCATCACAGAAAGGTGTTCTTCTGCCTAAAAAAGAAAAGGGATCTTTTCCATTTCCCTACCACGATGGAGTCATGAGGACACATTGCCACTAGCCCAATCCAAGAAACGAAGCTAGCCACAAATCTAGACTGCAGGTAGGTTCTTAACATTCATACTCGTTCAAAGTAACCCATGCTGTTGCTCCAAAGGAAATACCTGTGAATGTAACCATAACCGTGGAACCATATAAACACAAAGGAAAAATACATGGTTGCATTATATGGCAGTATCATTTCAGGGTAACTTCATTAATCTCTCTTATAATAGCTCTTACACTTGGTAGGGAACCTGAGTACCACATAAGTTGCTTCTGTTTGCCTTTTATAAGAGCTATCACCTGGCAGGGCAGCACATCTCTAACCCTGAGAAACAACTGAGGATTATTTAATTGCAGCCTATCCAACCAAGGGGCTGTTCAGCTGGTTAGCAACTTCTAAGAGACTGCCGAGCAAGGGGCCAGTCCTCAACACCCATCCCAATAATTGTGATGCTAGCTGTGAAGAGAGTTGCTCCCTTTTTTGTGGAGCTTGCACAATACAGTTGCTGAGCTTGCCAAAGTCATATCTATTAAAGCAGCATCAGAGGCATACATCTAAACAGTACTTAGCACCTAACCTTAATCAAGCACAGTATAAATACCAATTAAACCTCTCAACATGAGAAATCAGTGATTTGTAGAAGGCCACTCATCAGCAGATCATGGTCAGAACAGAAATTCTTGATTTGTATTCCCATGCATCACATTCCCTCTGTATCTTAAAACTCAAGTCCTTCTCCCATACAGTCAAGAGTAGAACTTGTATTGACTTTAATAGATACAAGATGGAAATATGTCTTCAATCCAAGACTGTCTCAAGACACAGCATTTAAGGATTATTCTAGTCCATCAACAAAGGCATATTGTTTACTGAAATTACAAATTGGCTTTCTACTAAAAATCATAAAACTGAAATCCAGCTGTCAGATACTGTATTAAAACAGTTGTATTTATGTGAGTTTGGAAGCTATGAATGCCAGTCTTATAAATCAGAAACGTTATTGGTTTGCTGTTTTTAAGAAACATAGAAAAGGGAGTCAAATGGCAGTGCAACAGTAACATACAATAAATATACATGTGTGTGACCAACCTCAACTAGCCAAGGCTATTTTAAAAATATATTTGCTATTTTTTTTATGGTTGAACACAGTCTGTATGCTAAGCACAGCATAAAAATAGAAATAAATATCTTTCATGCCCTTGGGAGAGTGGAATATAAGAAAAAAAAGCAGTGTGTGGAAGGAGACAATAAAATACTATAGAGTGACACTACACTACAATAACATACTGTGATCGTCAGGACTAGAACACCCGATCTCGAGTGGCTTTACCCCGTATAGTAGGTGATATTCTCCTTGCCCGCTCTGGTTGCTGCTCAAGTAGCTGTTCTCTCCCGAGGCAGACTGCCCGTATCTCGCCGGCCACAACTTTGAATATTCCCAGTGGGGGCTGCCTCCTCAGGGTCACTCGGTCGGGTGCGGTCTACTCAATGGTCACTTACGGGGCTCCGCCACCCCTACACCCCATCCTTACTCCTCCTTTCTGGCTGGATGGACCACGTTGCTCCTCCTTGGTGGTGTCGAAGATACCAGTACAATCCCTGGTCAGGATCTATTCTTTTATGCCCGCCCGAATATCCTGAGTGATTAATGCCCTCTTCTTAACTTCCCCAACCCCTTCCTTTGGGGAAAAATAATGAAACCACCACCGCCACACTACTATCCTGAGGCCTCAAGCTCCTCCCTTCCTTATACTTCTTCTCCCACTCTCCACCCCTTCGCTCGGGGAAAATCAAAACTAAACTCACAAAGAAAAAGATAATTATCTTGTAGACCCACTTGGGGATCCCTAGTAGTCCCCTATCTATATTTCTGGGGACTCTCACGCCCTTGAGGCTCCTCCCTTTAAACACGGCTCCACCGTCGTTCCCCACTGTCTCCTCTCTCTGGACTATTCTGAGCTGATTGCCTCAGGTATTCCCCACCGGTTTTTATTCCTCTTCTAACTTCAGGGCCCCTGCCCCCTTCTACCCAGGTTTTCCCTCTTGTTCCCCTCGAAGTCTTCTCCACAAGGCCGGCTCTTCCTCCTCCCTGTCGTTTCTCCCCAGCTCCCACCTAGTATCCTGTGTGTCGCTGCGGCCTTGCTTGTTTGTAGTGCCTCTGCCGTCTCCAGAGGCTGTTCTAATTTTCTTCTGTCCCTGCCGACGTGTGCTTCCCCATTGTTGGCACACTCCTCTTCAGGAGCCTCTTCTGGCTCCCTCTCTGAAGCCCCATACTCCCTGGGCTTCTCCGCAGGATTGTTTACTTCCCGCATGCTTCTCTCTCTCTCTCGCCTCCCCTCCTCACTGTTGGCCACCATCTTTATCTTCGCCAGCCGGCGTTTGTTGCCGACATCATCAGCCGGTCTTAATTGAATAAAGATGCAGCTGACGAGCTGCATGGGTTCCCCTTCTTGCTCCCGCTCTGCTGCTGATCCTGCTGCAGGTAAGTGTTTTCTGTTTTATGGTGTCCCCTCCTTGCCCCTCCCTGTGACACATACCTAAAAGTATTATAATCAGCTCTACATATATATACATATGCTGTTTTATTTTGATAAGCACTGACTTTCTCTACTGCGGGGGTGGGCAAAATGCCGCCCACGGGGCCGATGCAGCCTGCCAGGCCATTCTATCTGGCCCGTGGGGCCCCTAAAAAATTCAGAAAAATCCTATTTATCTGCCCCTGGCTGCCTGTCATGTGGCCCTCAATGGCTTGCCAAAACTCAGTAAATGGCCCTCCGCCTGAAATAATTGCTCACCCCTACTCTACTGGCTCTCCATCTAGCCATTAAGTGTCATCAATTTTTTTTTTAAACATCACAAGAAAAATGTGTCTTCAGAAGGGGCTGACAAAAGATTGGTTAAAGAAGGGAACTGCATGGAAGAAAAAAGAGAGATGGGAAGAAAAGGGAAGAGTATGTCATAGTATCATGTAGTGCAGGGGCATCAAACTCATCTGGCCCTGCTGGCCAAATGAGGGGCACAAGGCCAGTCCATGGGTTGGATCAGACCCACAGATCAGGTCCATGGACCCCCCTTTCCATCCATGCTGGATCCAGTGCATGTGGCGCCTGCTCTAGGATCCACGCTATACATGGCACCTGCTCCACACATGACGCCCCACCTCCCCTGCTGGCTAGGGACTAAACTACACACAACACCAATTTCAGCTAGTCAAGGACACATATTGCATGCAGTGGGTGCCAAATGCAGTGTGGGTCACAGACTGACTGCAGTGGGTGCCACGTGTGGCATGCATCTTGGACTGGCTGGGGGTTGCTTGTGCAGCATGAATCCCAGACCTGTCAGAACAGGTGCCCAATAAAGTGCAGTCCTGAATCAGACAGGATGGGCACTACATCTAGGGCAGATCATGGAGCCAGCACCATATGTGGCCCAAGTCCTACGTTCTGCACATACCACATGGGTCAATTCAGACCCAGGGTTAACACTAGGAGAATGGGGGCTGAAGGGGAGGTAACAGGGCTCTGCAGGCCATATCTGGCCCACAGGCCATATTTTTACAACCTTTGAAATACAAAAAGTAATAGATTCTTTTACAGTCAGAAGGAGCCATGAGATCATAACCTGACTTCATCCCACAAGTCATAGGACAACCTTGAATAGATTTCCCCTTCAGCTCCAGTAGCTAGCTATAGTTAAACTATAGCACATATTTTAGGGAAAATATAATATTTAAGCTCGATTTTAAACTCTCTAGTGATAGAGAATGGAACACAAGCCTTCTTCCAAATGACTGAGTGATTACCTTTATTGTCAAAGCAGATCAAAAGCATTTATGGCATGTGTCTTGGATGGCTACACTGCTGACAGGTTTGTTTCATATTTGGGTCTTCTTTTTGTTTACTACTCTAATCAGAAATAGATAGTGCTTGATAATATTTTTTTCTTAAGGGTCCTTTCATTTCCTATTGACCCTATACTTAGCCCGCGAAGACCAGTATAACAAAGCAGCTGTCAAAAGTAACAAATTTGCAGCACATGAAGACAACAGTGATAGCATCAGGCTTTGAGTACTGACTTATTTGTAACTTTGCTTTTTTCTGCAAATATAATTAAATGACAGCTGGCAGTGTGCTGCAAAAAATTTCCCATGCAAATTCTACATAGAATGATACTTAGGGTCCACTTATGAAGGTGGAAAATACAGGCTTCTCTGCAAGGGACTGAGTCCCTTAAAGAAAGCAGGGTATGTGTGACTGGAAATCTCCATGACACAAGGGCTAAAAGAACTTTCCTTACACATATAGGGGGTCAGGCACTGTAATTTATGCACCACGGGATTATTTCCAAAGGAGTACTTCTACAGCAAAGGGAAGGACTTCTTGTGGCAAAGTTCAGGGGTTGGGCGGGAATTCCGGTCCCATGATGGTGACCAGGGGGAGGGGGACCTGTCAAGGGGCAGGGCTACTCTTGAGGCCTTTGACAGCTCACCAAAACTCATTAATTTGCCGTCCAGTAGAAATAATTGCCCATCCCTACTTTAAAGTCATACAACAGCCTTCCCAGGTCCTCATTATCTGCCATAAGAAATAATATGAAACAAAATACTTTATGAGACTATCCAATACTATCAAAGAGCATTTCTGAGTATGCCATCATTACCCATTTACTTCAAAGGTGGATAAAAATGTGTCTATCCCTTTAAATATATATACCTTCTAAACTAACCTAGTAATACAAGAGTTTCCTCTTCTACTGTATTTAGCTCCAAAAATGTACTTGAGAATAAAAACTTACATATATTAACTGTATTTGAAGAAAAGATGTTGCTACAAAAAGTAATTAGCTCAGTAAAGGTAAGAAATGTGCCTTGCAAATTCTGTAGAATAATATTTTTGTTATAAGTGAAATTAAATGAAATTAACAAACAGCTTTGAAATTTTAATATTTAAAATGTATTTTTGAGCCTTAGGGGATTTGAGATGTATGGTATACATTTAATAAATAATCAGAAAGTCCTTAGTTAAAAAGAGGATGTTAATTGAATATATCTGAACATACTAGATCCTAAAAAAATACTAATCTGCCTTTATATGTTTGATTTTCCTTTAATAATTTATTCTTAATGTTCAAGACATTTCAGCAACTCGGTAGAATAAATAGGTATATAAACTTGGTGATAATGTAGTAAATAATGTAATAAATAAGTAAATGTAATAAATAAATAAATAAATAAATAATGTAATAAATAGGGATATAAACTTGGTGATTGTATATTTAATATTTACTAGCTATGACCCTACAGTCCTTGCAGCCATTAAACTTCCTTGGGAAACAATTATGCAATGTATACGTCTCAAAAACCAAACCACATTTTTTCAAACATTACTCTTTTCATGTATGTGAAAAACATACAAGTTACTCATTGATATACATTATCTTTGCCTGATCGGGCCTTAGAATATTTTATTCTAAAGGAATAATCTCACCTTTCATTCCCACTGATACTACTACAAAGTAGACTGTAGCCTCTGAAAGCTTATGCCTCTCTGAACAAATTAGTCTATAATGACATTTTTACACATGCTACAGGGCTGAAGGGGGAGGTGCTTTTATTAAAGCCACTCCAAGAGCGGCTCTAATTAAAGTGCCCACCGTGTCTCATGTATTTTGCATCCCATGCTTCAAAATGGTAGTGGGGATGCTTTAACTAAAGCTCATTTGGCAAGCTTTATTTAAAGTGCCCCTGCCACCATTTTGAAGCATGGGACACTGATACATGAGATGTGGAGGCTGCTGGAGCATGCTAATTAGCACACCCCAGCAGAATTGATTAATCAGTCTGCTCTGATGCACTGTAATTACAGCAGGTCAGAGCATCCTCCTTACATATCTACAAGCATACTAAAGTGCCACCCTGCTCTGGCTTCTTCCAAACTTCAGACCAACACCACTACCTCTCTCTATCTGTTATATATCTGTGTGTGTTTAGGTGTTTCATTTGCTGTCTAGGTAGTGAGTCTTGCAGAATCTCAAGCAGTTGCAACAACCATCATGGTTAATAATAAAACTCTTAAAAAATAAAGCTTAGATTCATAATCACATGATTTTAGAAGCTAAGACTTTAAGGGAAAAAAACACCAGCTATCATAAGACTTGCAATAAAATCATGAGAGTTTTCAACAGCAGGCCCTGAGGCCAACAAACAAATTAATGTTCAACTCATTTATCATTTTGATAATAATCATTTTGAATGCTTATAGTTTTATTTCCTTCTTTACTCATATAAGACTAACTTCTAAAAAAGATTTGTATGTTCTGAGGTTAAGACACTGTTCTAAACTAAGAATTATTGATCATCCACAAAATAACACTACAAATCAAATATTTTTGTTAGTTCTTAAAAAATGCATTAGAGGAAGTCCAAAATCAGGGCTTGATCCTGCAAACATTTGCTGCCCTATCAGTCTCTTTAGAGACTTTGAGCACAATCCTGTTCCCAGATTTACTTCTCCTTTTTATCATGCAACTAATGTAAAACATATACACTGTTAAGTAACTATAACTCATGTGTCCCCTTTCTTAGCTTGTGCTATAACTATTTGACTGTAAATTTAAGCTTCCTTCTGCTTGGTTTCCTCTTGATATAGTGTCTCTTGCATTCCTTACTGTATAGTGGTCCCCTCTCTTTCTGGCTAGGGAAAGGTGTTACACATAAACTGGTTTAAGTGATCAGAAACTGGTTTAATCCTGTAACAGAACAGACATTCAGTGCACATAAACCAGTTTCAGAATGGCCAAAACTGGTTTGAGATAAACCTGGTTGAATGTAGTATCAGGCTTAACTGATTTGGGTCAAACTGGTTTATGCAATGTCTGTCCTAGACCCCTTCCTTGTTTAAGTTAAACCAGAGTCCTCCAACATCCCAGTATGCTCTTTGAGCTGGGCTGGGCTCTCTGCTCTACAGCAGGGCTGGCCCCACCTCTCTGTTCTCTAGCCCAAGCAGGGATGGGCTGTAGTGAGACACTGGCCAGCATAGCCCTAGGCAGGGTGGGTGTTAATTCTTCCCTCCTTCCCTTCCTCCCCCACCACAGCGGGGTCTGCCTGTTGTGCCAGGGAGCAGGGGGGAGGGGCCTGCAGCAGTGGCCCCTGGGGCACGCAGACCCCAGCTGCAGTGCAGAAGGGACAGAGGGAGGAATTAACACTTCTCCCTGCTGCCTTCACCTTAACAGGTCCATGCAGGGTTTTGTTCCATGCTAGGGGGGACTCTTCCCCTTCCTCCTCCCTCCAGGGGGAGTACTGGAGGGGGACTCCTCATCCTCCCCCTTCAGCCCACCACTGTGGGTTGGGGAGGGAGGCTCTGCAAAACTGCCCAGCCCCAGAGGGGGACTCTTCCCCCTGCTCCTCCCCCACCGCCATGGGGTGGGGAGGAGGGGCTCTATGTGAGGCTGCCCAGCCCCAAAGGGGTGCTCTTCTCCCTGCTCTTACTCCAACCAGCAGGGTGGGGAGGGGGGCTCTGTTCAGTGCTGTGGGGGGCCTCTTCCCCCTCCTCTTCCCCTTGCCTGTGCTGTACTGTCTGACCCAGCCTGGGGCATGGGGAGTGGCTGTAACTGAGCCACAGCCACAGGGCGTGGCCCCACCCCCACAGCCTGGGCCCACCTCACTCAGCCCTGGACCCATATCATCTTGCTTTATATTCAACCAGCTGGATTGTTTGTGCAGCAGCACTGGCCTCAGTTTCTGAGTACTATGTCACCCAATGTGAAACTGTGAATGCAACAAAAGATCCTGAAAAGAGTGTTCAAACTGGCTTAGATGTAAAAAGTTTTTAACATTCTCCTTAGTATCAGATTAGATCAAAAAGACCTAAATATGGAAGCCAGTGCGTTAAAATATTTTCAACCGTCCCACATATCAGCAACAAAGGTAAGTCACATGAAAACAGCAGTCAATTTATTTCAGCTCATCTGATTACATAAAAGCTACAAATTATTCTGGGATCTGTTCTGTTCACAGATGTAGATAGTTTGGCTGCTTGAATTTCTAAGGAAAAGTTCCCAGAAAAATGCAAGTAAGGTCAGGGGAACCCAGCAACCCCAATTCAACAAAGAAATTTTATAACCAGGTCAGCATGGTTATAAAAGTTATTTTACAGAATTCAATATTACATCAAGACCTGAACAGAAAGTCTACAAAATTATTCAACATCTTGAAGCTCTCGTAGCAACTCTTAACAAAACAGAAATACATCTTAAGTTATGCTTCAGATTTCATCCATGATCATCTGATTACTCAGTCTCATCTGTTCTAAGCCATCTTTCAGTTTCTAGAAGCAGTCTTGAAGTCATGTCAGAAATATCTCAATGTAGTCTAGCCAAACTGAATATCAGCTGTTTTCTGAATCGTTCCAATAAAAATAATTTTGGTGGAACTGGAAACCAACGTTGTAATTGTGCATAGTTTCAGTGTTCTGAGTCATCTGAAAAGATGGCTTTGATTCACAATAGAAGGATCATAACTCAGTTAATGTATGATTTTACATGTAGGCAAGGATTAAGACGATGACCTGCAGATTACAGATGTTACAGAAGAATTAATTGTAAGAGATTTAGGGCATAGCATAGATCATTGTTTAGAACTGTTTTAGATTTGTGAATTATTCTTTTTACTCATATTCTAAGAAGGAAGGCTTTATTAAGAAGTTTTATACTGTGTCTAAATGTATCCATTTTTAATTATGTTAAATAGATGAGTCCTCTGTCCTAAATCTAGTATTAATTGATTAATACAACCCCTACATTTTTAAGAGGATGGAAAGTCTCCCTTGAACCCACAATTGTGTATACCTTTGCAATGGAACTATGCTGTACTAAGTGCCTGCAGCCTTATTTCTAAATTTTAAAAGATTTTGATGAGTTTCCTTAGAGCTCTATCATAAATTACTTTATTTACCTACCAACCTATCAACCTTAGGGCCTAACCCTGTTTTCAGATTGCTTTCAGTGTGGCGGTTACTTTCTGCATGGATCTTTGATGTCCCATGATTATATGAGCAGATGCAGGACAAGTCAGTAACCTGCACAGATGATGCAGAGAGCCCTCCATATGGTCACATGAAAAGGGGTGAAATGAAATTGGATGCCGTTGTTCACTAGAAGAAAAACTATATATAATTAATGCAACCCATGCTTTCCTCAAAGGGTTATGTCCCAGAAGCAAGAGCTGCAAGAAAAAGTTATAGTGCCAAAGGGGCCTGGCATAGATGCAGTACAGTTCACAGAAAATGTGCTTTCTGCTCTATTAGTTTAAGGTGAAAATATATATTGGTAAGGAAGGTGCCAAAATGGTCCTTTGGTAGGATTTAGGTACCTAAGGCTATAAAGAGATGTCATCCGTGGAACAGGATCAGCTGTGCAAATGTCACCCATTGCCCTGCAGGATTGGGCCCAATCCTACAGGGCAACTGCAAATGGGGGAACAGACTCAGAGCAGACCTTTGCAAATGGGGGAACCCTGGGGATCTGCTTATAGATGTAGATAGTTTGGATGTTTGAATTTCTAAGCTTCCCTGGGTTCCCACATTTGCAGAGCTACACCCCAAGTCAGGGCATGGCAACAGTGGATCCGGCAAACTACAGGCCCATCAGCCTGACCTCTATTCCAGGGAAGGTCTTAGAAAAGTTTATTAAAGAGGCCATCCTTAATGGACTGGCCGACACCAACACCCTGAGGGATAGCCAGCACAGGTTTGTTGCAGGTAGGTCTTGCTTAACCAATCTCATTTCCTTTTATGACCAGGTGACCTATCACCTGGACAAGGGAGAACAGATTGATGTCATATATCTTGACTTCAAAAAAGCCTTCAATCTGGTATCCCATGATCACCTTTTGGCGAAACTGGCCAACTGTGGCCTTGGGTCCACCATGATCTGCTGGCTGGGAAATTGGCTCCGTGGTCAGACCCAGAGGGTGGTAATTGACAGAAGGCCGTCATGATGCCCCATGACCAGTGGGGTCCCGCAAGGCTGTCCTTGGACCTATATTGTTCAACATCTTTATTAATGATGTGGACATTGGAGTCAGAAGCGGACTGGCCAAGTTCGCCGATGACACCAAACTCTGGGGCAAAGCATCCACACCTGAAGACAGGAGAGAGATCCAGGCTGACCTGGACAGGCTCAGCAAATGGGCGGAC
>NW_005842190.1:205294-212518 GCF_000455745.1 Alligator sinensis
CGCATCCATAGATGCTTCTCAAGCAAATCCCAGGATGTCATTCTCCCCTTGTACTCGGCTTTGGTGAGGCCGCAGCTGGAGTACTGCATCCAGTTTTGGGCCCCACAATTCAAAAATAGCTTGAGAGAGTCCAGAGAAGAGCCATGTGCGTGATCAGAGGTCAGGAAAACAGACCTTACGAAGACAAGCTGAGAGCTATGGGGCTCTTTAGCCTGGAAAAGTGCAGGCTCAGGGGTGATCTGATGGCCACCTGTAAGTTTATCAGGGGTGACCACCAGTATCTGGGGGAGCATTTGTTCACCAGAGCGCCTCAAGGGATGACGAGGTCGAACGGTTATGAAGTACTGCAAGACCATTTCAGGCTAGACATAAGGAAGAATTTCTTTACTGTCCGAGCCCCCAAGGTCTGGAATAGCCTGCCATTGGAGGTGGTTCAAGCACCTACATTGAACACCTTCAAGAGAAATTTGGATGCTTATCTTGCTGGGATCCTATGACCCCAGCTGACTTCCTGCCCCTGGGGCAGGGGGCTGGACTCGATGATCTTCCAAGGTCCCTTCCAGCCCTAATGTCTATGAAATATATTAAACATGATATTTGTGCCCAGGAAATCCCCTGCTGGGGATTTCCTGGGCACACCTCTGCAAGCAGGGGGCCTAGGCAGGCACTCCTGGGGCTTTGGTGCCCTGATCCTCTGTGTAAAGAGGTTTCCAATATCTCTTTGGGGGAATTCCTGGGGCACACATGATTAGGTCCCTGAAGCCCCAGGAGTGCCTGCGCAGGGCAACTGGAGAGCGTGGCAGCTCCAAGCTAGCCACAGTCTCTTGCCATAAAGCAAACAGATGTGCACTGCAAAAAAAAAAGGCACAAATTTATACTTCCCATCGTGACAACCACAATTGTGGGCATCACGTGAAAATGCCCAATTGTGTGAAAATGTAACCCTCATCTGATGTAGTATCGGACAGGGGCACTCTAGGCCACAGCACCCTAAGGAACCTGTGTACAGGTTCCCTGCAAGGCTTAATTTTGGGTGATTCTGCCTGTATCCCATGCAGCTTTGCGGAGCTAGGCTGGTGCTTGTGCAGGCAAGTATTGTCCCAGCCCCACCTCCAGGCTGTCACATAGAGAAAACAGAAAACCTCTGTCTCCTCCCTGCACAGCCAGGCAAGGGTGGTGGGGAGGGAACCCCCTCCCATGTGTGCCCCCCAGCTACTCCTGCTGCAGTGGGGAACCAGGCTGGGGCCATACTGCAGAGGGGCTCCCTTCCTCCCTGTGCCCCACATGTGCATCTTGACAGCAGCAGCCACGGCTGCCATGCCCAGAGCTGAAGCAGGGGGGGAAATGGAAATCCCCCACCTTGCAGGCCCTGCCTCGCTACCCCTGCTGGGGTCTTGAGGGGAGCCAGGCCAGGCCTGTGAGGTGTGGGTGGCTCCATTTCTCCCCCATGCCCCAGCTTTGGGCACAACAGCCACAGGTGCCTAACTGTCAAGATGCTCAAGCAGAGAGTATGGAGAAGGGAGCCCCCACACTGCGTGGGCCAGGCCCACCTCCTCCCAAGACCCCAGCAGGGGTAGTTGGGAGAGCCATGCTGTGGAGGGGCTCTATCCACACCTTCCCCCCCAGCCATTGCTGACAGTTGCCAGCTGGTGGGGGGAGCAGGTCTGAGGAGTGGGGTGCTCCTGGGAGGCTGCTGGAGAACCCCACCTGCTGGCCTGGGCCAATATAGACAAGCTCCAAGCCCCCCCACCACCCACCTATTCACCCAACAGGTACCTAATACTCATATACTGCGTACAGAAGTTTAGGCAGCCTGTCGGTTCAATAGTGCTCTAGCTGATGTTGCTTTGTGTAAAACGCCATACACCACCACCCCGACAGGCTGCCTAAACTGCTGTACACAGAGCTCCGAGTATTAGGTTCCTGCTGTCTTAAGTGATATTATTTTAGAAACTTGAAAACAAACACTTTGCAGTTTATTTTCCAGAGTTCAGCAAATGTAATATTTTGGCAAACTGAAACAGTTAGCTATTTTGTTGGTCTCAAGTGCTCACTGCTTTATTTGCAGAACAGACTACAATGTGGCAGAATGAGAACAACCTACTTTTAACTGAATTATTTTATTTGAAAACAACTGCTTTATGTTTTGCTTATGAGATACCCTGGTTTCCTCTTTCACACAGAGCCTTTGACAAGGAGAACATTATAAATAGGATGGCAGAAGGTAATCATGAGGACTTGGGGAGACCGGGGTCAGGGGCTGCAACAGAGCAGCCAAAGTGTCATGGACTCTATTATGTTTGGTCCTGAGATGTAGCATAAAAAAATGCACCCAAGGCAGTACTCTCACCCTTTTTCCTCCACTCCCCACTTGTACCTCCTGGTTTACAAATGCAGAAACAGCAGCAAACACAGACAAACAGTGGCACAGAGTGTAAGCTATTCTGGGAATCATAGTTCTCTAGACCAGTGGTAGAGTGAACTGCTGCTCGAAGTAATCTTTCATCCCATTTTTTGCCATGGAAGCCCATGTCCAGAAGGCAAAAAAAAAATGCTGATTTCAATAGCAAAAAATGGGGTCAATTCTTCCTACAGCAGCAGTGAACTCCACTCCAACTCTACAAAACTACAATTCCCAGAATGCTTGCACTCTGTGATGCACATTGCCTGCCCTGGCTGCTTTCTGCTGCTGGAATGTGCAGACAGAGCAAAGCAGTCAGGGTGAGGCACCCCTTCCCTGTCCTCTGGCACCCTTACCCTTACCCAGCACTTTCCCACCCCATGTTACACTTCTGATCTGGTTTTACCTTCTCATTCTGAAACAGAACATGGAACTCATTCAGAGGAAAGAGGAATCAACTGGGAGTCAATCCCCACAGGAATGGCTGGATTTCACAGACTCCCTAAAGAGGATCAAAAGTGCACAAAAAGAGGGAAGCCTTCATGAAAGGAGGAGGAGAACAATCAACTTGGCTTCAGAAAGAAGGGGAGAAGCACAGACAAACAACAAACAAGCCTCACTGATACACACAAAATTCCCTTTCACAGGAAAAAAAAGCTTTTACTTGTCGAATTTTTGCTTGATCAGGGGAAAAAATGGGCTAGAACCTGCTACAGGGGAGAATTTGAGCCCAATACTGGATACCAACAGCCAGATAATACTTAGGAGAAAAAAGTAGGAAGATCAAAGGAGTGTACCCTTCCAGAGCTGAAAACAACAAATTGAATTATCAGTGGAGTTTCTGAAAGTATAAAACCAATATTCATCCTTTATCACTTGATATTAACTCTACTCTCCCTCTTCCCCCCACCAAGATAAAATCCCGTTGATGTGTCTATCGAAGTCAGTGGGTAATACACTTTCTTTTTTACCACTGGGGTCAGCTCGATCCATTGTTCTGGATGAAAGTTGAAAATGTTAACTGCCTGATTTGCTTAGTTATGTATCATATAATCCACAGGTAGAGAAGGAAAATGAAATGAAAGTCTCCTAAATCACTTCTGGCTCCCCACACACACGGGATGGCCAATCCTGAGAGAGTAGGACATAAGGGTTGTGAATGTGGTTCTCAATCTGTTCATTACAATTCCTGACCTGGCAAATGTCTACATGCATACACATAGATTATTACTACTCCTACCATGAATAGTTTGATGAGAGGGAAATAAATCTGTGCCAGCAATAATGAGATATTAGTAATATATATGTTATTCAGTTTGGTGATATTAAAAAAAGAGAGAAATTTGCCCCCAAATAATTCCCTCTCTCTTTATAAAAAAAAACCACAAATATAATTTAAGTATGAAGGTATTAAGACAAAAGATGAGGCATTGAAACATAAATCACAATTATTTTTTGCTGCCCACAAATCAGATATTCAAGCCACAGAGTAGAGGAGGGAATTTTGCCCAAACATCTACATTTAATTATAACTTTAAACATGCACATCAGGTAAAAGAAGGGAAATATAAATCTGTTTGGTAACTAAAACAAATTTCCTACCATCTATATACTCTGCAAAATATGACTAAACATGTCTAAACAAATAGATGTCAATCGAGTCATGGCAATAATAAAATAATCTTTTTTATCTTTAAATGTCAGTTATTATGCTATGCTAAAGTCTACTGATATTATAGTCTTTAGCATTCAAATGGGAGAGTTCCTTTTAACTAGCAAATATAATAATAAAAATAACAGTAATAAAAATGAATGATCTCCAAAGAAAATACTTTGGGCTTTCTTTTTCATTTAGATATTATTAAAGAGAAAAAACCAAATACCACTACTATGTGCTATTGCAGAGTTAACCTACTGAATCATTTCTATTCTACTTAAGAAAAAGTCTAAGAAAGCTTTTTGTTGCATGAGGATCAAGTGTCATATCCACTCCATCTAGAGCTCTCCTGATCTTTGACAACACAGCAACAACAAAGCAAAGTAGCAGAGGCATAAGTCAGTATTCTTTCACTTTGACAATAAGGACAAGATGGATTGGCAAACTGCTCCCTATTTCTGTTGCTATAGGAAAACTTTTTACCTATAGACAACCCAGTTATTTAGGGTTTTGTAGGAATCATAGGCTCAAAGTTTAGTCTTTGGGCCAGATTCCAACTCAAGTAAACCCTGTAAATCTGGTGTTATTCCCATGGTTCTGCGTACTATATGTGAAAACTTGCATAAGAAAATTTGGGAATGCAGTCTCCAGCACAATTTTTAAATCCTCTCTGAAAATCTGAGACTTTGAAAAAAAAATGGAAGAAACTGCTGCACCTTCTTGAAGTGTTTTAGGATGGAAAATGACTGTGTAGTGTAGAAAACTATAAACTATAAATAATGTAATTTTTATTGCAACTTCAAAGACTTGTACAGTCTTGCATATAACTACCTTTTAGGATCACAAGAGAACAATCAGAGGACAGTCAAATCTACTAACAAATTAGATAATTTTACAAGATAGAAAATACCTATCTGACATGACATTTTCCTTAGTGGACAGAAGTATTTCTCAAAAGCAGTTTCTAATTGTCTGTTTTCATAAATATATGTTAAAATTTTGGGCAATGGGCTTACACTGATCTGGTGTAAGACATGTTAATACTGATATAGCTGGGTCCACACTGAGGTATTCAGTGATCACTTAGTACTTAAGATATTTGAAAGAGATTTCTTTAATTCTGTGTCCAGTTACAATTGGCTGTGCATAACAATTATAGCTTCACACGGTGAAGTTCAGTCTACCAACCCAGACTCTTCTGTCCAAGAAGATCAGCAGTTAAAGGAACAGTCCCTAGTGCCACATACCCGAAGACAGTGCTTCTCAAAGAATGGGACATGACTCTCATTAGGGACGCACTAGAGGTTTTGGGAAGGCGGACGCTGCAAATCACAACTGTTGATTACAGCCAGGGAATCGTCAGCAAATCAGTAGCACTTGGCAACAGGGGGAAATGCTGCCCTAAGGATTGTACTAATCTAGCTGTATTGGTAAAAGAAAATGGCACTAACAAACAGAGTCATATCAGTAAAAAACTGTGGGCCAAGCCATTCTTATTTACCAGATGTTCACATGGATAAAGGCAGAATCTGGCCTCCAGTCTCCAGCACCTAGACTCAACAAGAGTTGGGAGCACTCTGTACCTGTCACTCCCTAGGAAAGGGAGTGCCTTGCATTACTCATTAGCAAGTAGGTCTGACTCAGTTCATTTGGGCACTGATTGGGCCAATTACAAATCTGAGACATCTGTAGTTATCTTCAGAACTCCGTCTAAACATCCAAGAAAACCTAGGGAGTCGGGGGCAGTCACACAGAGGGAGCTTCATAAGCCCCTCTGGCAGAAGCCCCCAAAAGGGATCCTCCATGGTGTGGCCTCTTGATCAGAGCGTGGTTATAAATACTGAATGAGAAAGTTGTCATTTGGGGGTAGATTCAGATCTCAGGAGAGAGCAGTAGAGTAGAGTGATAGAGATGTGTGACATAGGGTGGTGAGTGCATGACCAAGTGCCACACTTATATTATCTACAAACAGGCATGAAAAACAAGAGCTAAGACACAGGCTTACAGTGGCTCAGAACTGCTGCTTACAGTGACGCAAAGCAAGCTGGTGCACTCAGGGAATGCCACATCAGCAGTCTTCTTAGGGTGCTCAAGGAGTCAGTCCCAGTTTGTAAAATAATTACATAAGAGGCCTGTCTTTGAGCCTCCTAGTGAGATTCATAGGACTCTCCCCTGCCAGAAGACCTAGATTTGATTCTTGTGCTTGATTTTATATCTGGTTTGATATTTTTCCCTTTATAGCAAAAACAGTCAGCAACAGTAACATTACAGTAGCATTATGTCTTCAGTTTTCCAAAATCATCTCTAAAATTGTGCCTGTCATTTAAAAAAAAATTCAACATTACTTTTGTGTGTTTTCAAATACAGCTTTTCTAATGCAAATTCCAGTTTCTGCATATATGAGAACTAGAACAAAAAAAATTGGAAACACAGTCTCCATCACAGTTATAAAATCCTCTCTGAACATCTGTGATTTTGAAAAAAATGGAAGAAACTGCTGCATATTATGTATTTTTGAGGTGTTTTCACATGAAAAATGACCACGTGTTATAGAAAACTATAAATAATTTAATTTTTACTGCAACTTCAAAAACTTGTACAGACTTGCATGTAGCTACCTTTTTAGGATCACAAGAGAATTATCAGGGGACAATCAAATCTACTAACAAATTAGATTATTTTACAAGATAGAGAATACCAATCTGACATGACATTTTCCTTAGTGGACAGAAGTATTCCTCAAAAGCAATTTCTCCTTCTCTGTTTTCATAAATATATGTTAACATTTTGGGCAACAGGTTTAATTAGCTAGGTAGCAGGAGTCATTCTAAGAGGCTGTTAGAATTTCTGCTCTGTAGAATTTCTTGCTGTGGACCTGACCTTTTTGTAACTCAATTTCTTGTTTGTCAAGTGGTTACAATATATACTGAATGCATAGGAGACTTGTAAAATTAATTACTTAATATTTTCAAAGTCTTTTGAGATCCTGACATTGCAGGAAGTATTTGCAGGAAAATGGAAAGCATAAATAATTCAACATTGGAGTTTTGGAGTATTTGGCTGGTTGAATCTAGATCCAGGTGAAGTCCTTGCATTTTGGATCCCAGCCAAGCTATAACTGTCTGGGCAAGTTCAGATACCTGCATTCTGAGTCTCATCCTCCTGC
>NW_005842190.1:212549-224142 GCF_000455745.1 Alligator sinensis
CCAAAGGTTTCAAATTCTACTTTCTGATTCTGGCTGTTCTCTATTATAAATCTATTTTATCTGATGCTATGGAAACATAATAGAACTTTCTTGCTTTCTTTCTCGCTTCCTAGCTTTCTTTGCTTTGTTATTATAATGTAGCCTGCCATGGTAGGTATATAATTCACCGGTTAATATTTCTTTTCAGATTGTTCTTTCCCAGGCCATCAGATTTTACACAAGGTAGGAGGAACGAGGCTCCCCAGTTCTTTCTATCATGCTGGATATTGGAATAGCTCTCTTACTGTGTTTTTTCCAAAATGTAACTTTCTTATGCAGATTAGCTGATGACCTAGAGTTCAGACACCAATCAGGAAAACCAATTGTTTTGGTGTGGACTCTACTCTGTGATCTATTCAGCTTGGATGAACCTATCAGAATTAAAACTTCCACTGGTATGGGTAGTAGAGCCTTTCTACCAACTCCAGGTGCTGTCCCCCAGGAAGAAAATATTAATATAGAAAGTTTGTTATGATATAGGATCAAGGCATGTACAGGATTATCTGTTACCCTACTTCCTGCCCAAGCAATTGAGATCAGACGTATTCTTTTTATTCTCCCTCCCAAAATTTAATCTGGATCACACTGAGTGCATCTACATGAGATGTTTATTGAAGAGCTGCCTAATTAGCACTGCAGTAAACATCTCGACATCTACACATGCAGGACTATTAGGCTGGAGTAAACTAATAAACTCCACAGAAGGGCAGTACTTGTAAATACAAGTGCTGTCCTGCTGCAGAGTTTTATACTCTAAGGCAGTGCACGTGTAAACGCTGATCCAGCTGGCAGGAACATGAGGGCATGGGTGACTGATACCTCTCAAATCTGGGGGAGGACACCAGATCACTGAGAGGGGGGTGTCCCTCAGTGGCTGATCGCTGAGGGGGGGAGGGTGTCCCCGCAGCCAATCACCAAGCCCAGAACCACCAGCAGTGTAACCAGAAGTACACTTCCGCTGGTGCTTCCAGGGAATGCATAGCAAATCTCAGGAGGTGCACATGCACCCGTGTGCACCCCCTACACATTGCCAATGCACAAGGGTGCTTCAGTGCGGGGGCTGCTTACCAGCTAGCCCCATACTGGAGCACCCTTGTGCCTCAGCCAGCCCCTCCACAGCACATTGAGCTGGGTTGGAGCAGTCTTGAACTGGCAGGCTGACCCTCTGGGTCCCCTCCCAGCCAGGGCTGAGCCGACCGGGCTCAACATGCTGTGGTCTGGGGCACACGTACACAGTGCACCAGAGTTTGTTGCATCGCATTAATTTCACATGTAGACATACCCACTGAATATGGCCTGCTCACTGGTGAGGCCTTGTTGGTGGGACATCTTCCTCCACAGAGTTTCAGGACTTGAAAGTGCTTCCTGTTTAGTTCAACATTCTGTATCCACTTCACTCCCTATTTCCACTCAGTCTTTCTCTGCACAATTGGGTTTGGATTTTGATGCTCGCTGTTAGTACTTAATCCATGGAGTCTAGTTTGGCATGGGTAAATTTGGTTTTGAAAAGTTGCCTTTAAAAATGACTTATATATTTAAACTTTTTATGCGGCCCTGCTTTCACTTTCTTTAATTTTGGAATATCATCCTATTTATCCTTTACTTCAGCAACCCAAAATTGAGTGATTTATATTTCAGAGCTTTGTGCTTGGACTTCCCTGGGGTGAAATTAAACTTTGTTCAGAGGGCCTTGAATGATGTTCAAGGAACAGGCATCATTTAAGCCTCACTAAATGCTACTTTGGGTATTAAATGATATTTCAGTGTTGGCAGATGCCTTATTTTGAATATATCCATGGGATTGAATTTCACCTTTGAAAGCAGTACCATCATTAGAGAGAGACTTGCTTCTCCTGTTAGAGAAAAAGCAAAAGGTATATGTACTGTTGTTGTGGAAAGTATAGGGAGAGCTCATTTGATTTGTTGAGAAGCCTCATTGTAAGGTAAAAATAGCCTTGTAAGAGAGGAGATACATTTCCACAGAAGCCCTTAGGCCTGCACCAAATGTGAAACAAGTAAGGTCAGTACATTTTGGGGGGAGTCCCTTGTCTCAGTTCCTCTTACTTACGAGCATTATGAATTTGCTCTTTTGGCTAAATGTATGTCACTACTTATTCGGGTTCCTAAATTCACAACTTCCCAGGCCCTGTAACTCTCTGAAATTTCTTACCCTAATAACTACCTCCCCTGTGGATTTTTCCATATTCTGGTGTATGAAGAAGTTTAGGCATGGAGTAGGTCCTTCAAAAACATAGGTCTTGTGCATATAAACCAAGCACACTTAACAGTGGTGATGCATGGTGGGTGCATGGGGTGCCCATGCATCCCCTGAGAGCGCTGGTGCAACACTTGACAGGCCGCATTCCCCATGTAGGCAATAGGCAGGGGGGCATGTGGGAGTGCCGGTGCCCTCCCTGCGAGCGCCGGCCGGGGAGTGGGAGTGCCGGACAAAGCGCCGCGGTCACTGCTGGGAGTACCACGGCTGCTTCCTGATTGGTGCGATCAGCCACAGGGGCACCCCCTCCCCGGTCGGCAAGATTGGCCATGGGGGGGACACCTGCTCCACCTGACTAAGGTGGAATCAGTCTCCCATGACACTTAGCACAGATTGTGGAGCTAGCTCTTGTCTCTAAATACCTCTGTCAGGGCTGTAGCAGATAAGATAGTACAGGCTCCATGTCTTGTAAAGGTATATAAATTAATGAATAAAAATAAAACTTCACTGGTAGAAACCATCTTTTGAATCCTACTGTGTTGCTTCAGGTGAAGTGTCAGAGTCTGTTAACCCCCTTTATCACATTTTATTCAAGAATGTTAAATACAACTGAAAGATAAGGTCCCTTTCAGCCCCTAACAACTATGAAAATATTAAAAGTCCACCCCCAGGACCAAAGGGGAAGTCAAGTATTGAGAGAGAACCAAGATGTATAAAATACAGTCTGAGGAAAAAAAATTACAGTGATGGGGAACGCCAAAAAGCAGAAGTGTATACCCAAAGCAGTGCCTGCTCCAAGGGTGGAGCCCACCACCTGAAAAGGGTAGGAAAATCCAGACACCTACCCACTCAGTTTTAATATCACACAATACATGAGTCAGTTCAAAAGTAAAGAAAAAGGCCCAGTTCCTCTCATGGGTTGGAGAGAAGCCTATCACTAAAAAAAAATTTTAAAAATCAGCCAATCTAAATCCTCCCCTAGGAGTTGTTTTAATCTATTAGAAGTAATAGCCGATATGTACATATAAAGTGGAGGCACAAAAAGAATTAGTTCTTCCCTGACATCCAGTTTTTAATCAATTTATTCTATCAGAATTTGAGGACCTAATTCTGGCTTCCCAAAGACCTTCTACCTTCAGCATGTAGGTCAGCTTGCAGGATCATGGGCTGAATGAACCATCTTCAACCCAATCCAATCCGCTTGTACCATAAGAAAAGAACTGTGCAGTAACATACAAAAGGGAGAGTCACAACAACGTGACTATAGTGACTAGACCACAGCTTGCAATACTGCTTCCAGAGACAAGATTACTGCAGAGAGAAGAGCAATTACTTTCTTTCATAAGAGAAAACTAGTAGAGCTCAAGATAAAATCCTGCATGTGGTTTCTTATATTTGTCCCAGAGATTGTATGGTCCAGTGCCAGAAGGGTAAACCCTACAGTAAAAGTTCATAGTTGGTAAATTACCAGGCTAATCAGAAGCTGACCATCTCTCTCTCCCCCTTTGAAAGACAGAATATAATTGTTCTACCATTATATTTATTTCATAAAATATTAAAATCCTAAAAAAATATTTTTTTCTCAATAGCTTAATAAAAGAAGAAAAATTATATGAAATATCTTGTAATTGAATTTAGATATATGAGCAGAATAGTAACTTATTCAGCATAAAATACAAGCAAAACACATTTTAAAGACAGAAAACCCTACCACTGAGTATCTAGAAGATAATAGAATCATAAGCAAAAAGTAGCATAGGTTCATTAAGAATGCATCTTGCCTGACAAACTTGATTATCTGTGGAATTACACAATCAGCAGATGGAGGGAACAAAGTGGATGTAGTAGACTGGGATTTTAATAATGTGTTTGAAACAATGCCGAAAATTAATTGAAGCTGGTATAGACAGTGCTGCAGGCTGCAGCCCAGAGCTGGTTTCTCCCAGTCAGCCTCTTGAATGACTTCCACCCAACTCCATGCAGACACTGCTGTGGAGTAATGATAAATGGCAAAGTATGTAAGAGAGTACATGTCTGGAGATATAGCCTTTTATAGCAACATTCTAATATCTTATTCCCACTGATTACCATGTCATGCCACAGGAACTGCCGCTGCAATAAACAGGATTATCTGTGAAGAAAGATGTTACAATGAAAGTATATCAGAATCTAGGAGGTTTCGAATCATTGTAAAGGAGGGAACAAGAACCAGGTTAATACCAGTTGCAGATTACAATAAATTGTGAGGCATTGCAAATGTTAGTGAAACTAGAGAAATAACGTAAGGTAATTTAGAGAGATTAGATACATGGACAGAAAATACAAACTGAGGAAATGCAGTCTACAATATCTTGGTAGAGGGGATAATTTCAAACATGCTAATATTTAACAGGCAAGAGACTTGAAAAGCAGTAATGAAAAAGATTATAATGGACTGTAAACATGATGAAATCATAGAATTGCAGAGCTGGAAAGGACCTCAAACCCCTGCACAGATGCACAATTTGCTGTTTCATCTCAGACAGATGTATAGGTAGCTGCTACTTAAAAGGAGCTTTTGGAAGCTTTTAAGAACTTCCCTCTGCTGTTTGTTCTACTGTCCTACTGCTCTTCCAGTTAGGAATTTTGTCCCGATGGCTAACATGAATCTGCTGGGCTGAAATTTAAACCCATTGTTATGTGTCTTGTTCTTTATGGCAAGGGAGAATATTTTTTCTCTATATTCACTGTGACTAGGTGCAGACATTTAGGGAGGTTAGGGGAAGGTTAGATTGCATTAAAAATGGCCACCCAATCTAACTTAGTTCACCCAGGTGTAGACCTTATGCTTAGATTGACCCAAGTAGGGATTTACTTGCGAGCTGTACGGAAGTCCAGGAAGGTTAGATTGATCTAAAAATGGCTGACCTGATCTAATTTAACTGTACCTCTGAGGTAGTCTAATTTGGATCAGGTCCAGCAAGTCTGATGCAACTGAACTTCTGTACAATTCCCAGCACAGCTCTGGTGGTGGGAAAGCCCAGCCACTGGTCCCAGCCCTAGGGCTTCACTTTTCCGACCCCATCCCACCTGGCCTAAACAGTATTGTGCAGAGTATTCTAGGACTTCCTTGTTTGCAATACTTCTGTTAATGCAACCCCAAATTGCATTTACCCTTTTTTCTCCACAGCATCAAATTGCTGACTCATGTTGAGCTTGTGATCTACCAAGGCCTACAAATCTTTCTTTGCTGTTAATGGTTAGCCAGTTGTCTCCTCGTGATATACTTGGTCATTTTGTTGTTCTTTCCCATGTAAGGGGCCTTAGATTTTTCTTTGCTGAATTTCATGTTGTTGCCCATAGCCTGATCCTCCAGCCTGTCTATCAATAACCCTTTGAATTTTAAACCTGCCCTTCAAATTGTTTGTGATCCTTCCCAGTTTTGTGGGGATAAGAAGTACATTTTTTTCTGGAAAAGCATCAGTGCAGTTTAGTGTTACACAGGCAGAAGCATCATGGCATGAAACAAGTTGATAATAGTCCCCTTCTCTCTAGATTTGGGGCCTAGGTTAGAACTTAACCAGCTAAATTGATTTAGTGTATTAGCTAATGTAGCTAGCTAGTGTATTAGTTAAACCTGCACTAAACACTGGGCGTGTTTACATGCAAATTTATGTGTGCCTAAACTTAATGTGCCTTAACCTAAGATGCATTAAGGCAATTTAAGTATACATCTACACGTGCACTCCTTAAGGCGCCTTAATGCGAGCCACTGGGTGAATGCATTTGCAGCTTGCCCTGGGCAGCACCCTGGACAGCCCCTTTGTCGCACGACGGGGTCCTTAAGGATGGCCGTGATCTCCCACGGCCCCTTGACCGTGCCAATTCAGTCCAATGCACACCCTCAGTTCTCACCCACCATGTCTTCGATGGAAGTGTAAAAATAGGGAGGCTGCCTTTAAGTCCTCTTGGACACGGTTTGTTGGACTCTCTGAACCCTGTGGGTTCCCAGACCCCTTGTGGGTCCCATTTCACTATGGGTGTTTCGCGGGCACCCTAGACTTATGGGCTATATGCATGGCTCCAACCATCCCTTTACCATGCCCCAAGCCTTGCAGATGGTACTGGCATTGTCTTGCCTAGGCCTCGGTACAATTTGGCCCCTTGTCCTCACCAGGCTCTCTGTGGCCCTTGTCTCTGCGCCCCTCGGCGCTGGGCTCTCCACAGCCCACAAATGCCACACCCTCTCTGGTGCCAGGGTCTGTGCCCCCCCAAATGCCGCACCATCTCTGGCACCGGGGTCCCCACTCTACAATGGGCTCCCAATGAGGCCTCCTCCTTCCCCAAATAGTGTCACCCAAACCACCAGTCTTATAAAACGGCAAACAAAATATAAGCCCCTGGGCTATAACATAACAAAATGCAAGGTATGCTCTGCCCCTTTAAAAGAGTAAAACTCCCTCTCTAATACTGGGTGCCTAGAGACGAGGGTACCTTATGGGCTCCTGGTGCCCCATTAGCCCTAAGGGTAGTGTATCCAGTGGCTGTAGCATCTCTGAGCCCTTCCTCCCTGAAGGCTCCTTCCCCTTCGGCTGCCGGCAAGCAACTGAATTGCCGGGTACCAGCCCTAGGGTTTATATGGGCCTAGGGCCCTGCCTCTTCCCGCCAGCTAACCAGGTGCAGGTGTGGCCAATTCCCTTGTTAGCCAGTTGTCATGGCAACCTGCATGCAGGCTCTTATATGGCCCTTTGTGTTCCCTCCCCGGGCAATCTCTGCTGTAATAGGAGCAGGCACCTTAGTGCCCTGCGGCACCCCTGCACGCACAGGACCTGCAGGTGGTGGACCATGCCATGCTGGGAAAATAGCTGGGGCAATGTGAACAATGAGTGTAACACAGGTATCAAATTTAGACATGATTCGCCTAAAATCGCCATTTTTAAGGCACATTAAGGGTGTGCCCATGTAGACCTGCACCTTTAATGCACTTTAAAAATGGCAATTTTAGGCTAATCACAGCTAAAAGAGGCACATGTAGTCATGCCCATTAATATATTTCCTAGACAAAACAAAGCCATCTTTGAATCTGGCTTGGCCACACGTGGAACATTGCATTCATTTCTGTGTCACACTACAAAAGATAAAGACAAAGGTGACAATTAATGGAAAAGAAAGAAAAATAATTTGGAGAAATGACTTCCAATAAAGATTATGACAGCTCAGTATGTATACTGTTGTTATTATAGGATGACTAAATGGAGACTGAAGACATGCTTCCAGTCTTCAGATACTGAGATATTACAAGCATCGTGGGTGGGGAAGAAGCATTTAGTTTGGCACACATAGGTCTAAGTAGAAGTAATGAAATAAAATGAAGAAAAGATCATTTTAGCCTGAATCTGAGAAAACAATTATTCCTGGGGAAGTACCAAGGCTGAGTAAATCTTCAAATGAAGTGGCAGAAACCACTTTAGTTTGGACATTTAAAACTGGAGTGGATAAAATATAAGAAAATGTGCTATAGGAAACAAATCTGTATTGACAGAAACACAGACTAGACAGTCTAAATTTTTCCCTTGGCACCTCTGACTTCTAGAAAAATTAGCACAGAGAAGAAAATTAGGACCTAAGGAATTCACCATTTACAAGATTTAGCGGAACAATGAGAAGGTAACTCAGAAATATCCCTAGTTGCAAAAGGCTGACAAACATGACAATCGCACACCTTGTGCTATACAATGTACCATTTCTCTGCCACTCAGACTAACAAAGTTGGCAACCACAGGAACACTTAGGGCTGCCCATCACAAAATCTGTATAGCTGGCATTTTTTCTGTAGAACCTACCATCTGATTGAGTCGTTCTTGACCTTAATTGGCTAATTATTGGTGTGATTTTTGTTGAATGGCAGGCATTTAACCACACAAAGTATTTACATTCCTATTAGAGGACATTCTTAGTTCTGCACCTAATTATGAGAGGAAAATATATTTTACATAAAAGAAATTTGACAGAATTTTTGTCTTACTTCATTAGGATTCAAGGATAATTTATATTTTGACATTTTCCCAAGGGGTATTGAATCCAGTGATGTTGAAAACCTTTGTGGGGGGGGGGTGTATATTTCTTATACATACACACCCACACAGGTGTGCATGCATGCATACACACACATATATACATATATACAGGGGCAGATCCAGGACAGATGCAAAGGTGCACTTGGACTCCCCCCCCCCCCCCTTTGATTCCTGGTCCACCCAAAGTTTAAAACCAACTGCCTTGCAGTGGCAGCAGCATTTCTAATCAGGGAGTGCTGAAGAAGTCGCTTGACTTCCTGGCTCTTTATAACCTACCCGATCCCTTCTAATCTCTTCATTCCACGGGTGTTAATGACCCTCTTCTTTCTGATGGTCTTGATGTTCCACCCATCAAGCTACACTATATTGTGCAATTCTGCTGTCTGTGAGCTGCTCCTGATAATAAAGTTCCTATTTCAAAGCCGTACAGATTGTTTTGAACTAATTCCAAGGAAGTTATGTTTGTTTTTTCTTCCATCTTAAACTAAATAATACAGCCCTAGGCCCAAAGCTTCTGGTTTATTTTTAAGTGGAGAAAAATGTGTGTTGTTTTATATGTGATGATGCACCATACCATCTACTAGGGGTGTGCGAAGCTTCAGTCGCTGATCCAATTCGGCAGCCAAATCTACAAATCCAAATTGAATCAGGAGACCCATTAATCTCTCCAAATCGAATCAGAAGCATCAGAATTGATTCAGAGAGATTCGACGATTTGGCAATATGCTTTATATGCTTTTTCTATGTACCTCAAGGTACTAGGTGCAGCTTGTGAATGCTGAGAAGGTGGGGTGGATGGAGCATCTCATGGGAACATGAGGGGGTCCCGGTGCGCTCGGCATTGGACTTGGAAGTGGACCAGAAGTACTTCCAATCCACTTCTGGGTCTGCTGCGGGGTGCGCGAGGGACCCCCCTAACTTCCAGCTCAGCAACTGGTGCCTCTTGGGTCTGGGGGGGGCAACTGGGGTCCCCCCATGGCCAATCACTGAGCTGGGGGGCGTAGGGGTTTCCCCTGCGTGCTTGGCAGCAGACCCCCCCCCATGCTTCTGTGGGATGCTTTATCTGTACCACCATCTCAGTGTTCATGAGCCGTGCCTAGTACCTCGAGGTACGTAGAAAAGACATATAAAGCTGTGTTTATGGCTGAATCACTGATTTTCCAAATCAGCCAAATCAAATCAGGACAGAGATCTGAATCAGTTGATCGAATCATGATCCCCCGAGTCGGGCCAAATCCGAATCCGAATTGAATACTGCCCACTTCGCACACAACAAACAACTGCTCTCCCCCACTTTTTAAATTCTAGAACTGCCTATGTAAATATTTTTTTATTTTATAAGATTTATATGTGTATGTGTGTGTATATATATATATATATATATATATATATATATATATATATATATGTAGGTCCGATGACCATGAACTGCATCCAACTGGAGGGTCAGGTGGCAATGTGGTGGAGCTGCTCATAGCAGGGTAGCTCCTATAAAATTCCACAACGTTGTAACCTCCAGAGTAAAGCGAGTACAGGGCACCTCAAAACCCTAGCCCCACTGCCTTATGCATACTCCTTGGTTAGAGAAAAGCTAAGGGACATTACCCCGACAGAAACACACCTTCACTGAGGCATTAAGCAGTCAGCAGCAGCTCTAATCTGTTGTTTTGAATCTGCAGAAGTTACAACTATTGAGGCACTGAACGTCTGGATTCAGTCTGGCCTTTGGACTCTGACTCTATGGTCTAAAAGGGGGCATGGCAGGGCTAGGACAGCCTCCACTCCTCCATACTCTTGCCTGGGCATACACACTGAAGGTCTTGGTGTGATGGTCGCTTAGACCCCTTGCATGTACACCATGATCCAGAGGCCTAACAGTTGCCAAGATATGTATGCATATGTGCATGCCAGAGCTTTGGGGTGGCAATTAGTCTCAAAAAGACTGTGATCATGTAACAAGGGGTGAAATACCAAGGATGTATACCTGACATCATTCTGGAGGATAAATCTCGTGGAGTCGTTGACAGTTCTTGCTATTGTTCTACGATCAGCATGAATCTTGACCTTCAGACTGAACTGACTAACAGAATCAGAAAAGCAGCTAAGAAATTTGGGCTATTACAGAAACGTGCAGCAAACTAATAGATAAGGGGAAAGTGAGAATCTACAAGACCTGTCTGTTGTCATCCCTGTTTTATCGTTCAGAAACGTGGACAACATATGCCAGGCATATCAAGAGACTGAACAGTTTCCACATGAGATGTCTGCCTAAGATCTTGAAAGTAAAGTGGGACTGTAGAATGCCAAACAGAGGCGCTGGAGCACGCAGGACGAATGCACCTAGAAACCACCTTCTTATCAAGATGAAAAGGCTCAAATGGATTGGACCTGTTGGGAGAATGGGAGAAGACCGTATCCGCAAGAATATTTTGTATAGCAAGTTTGAAGACAGCTCTAGAAAGCGGGGTCACCCTCTATATGGCGGTACCACAAAGTATGCAAAAGTGATGTAATTTGTTGAACATCTATGTAGAAAGCTGGGAGGAGCTTGTGTGTGTGTGTATATATATGTGTGCACGTCTATGCATGTATGTACATATGTATATACATATACGTGTCTATATATACACATATATAAGTATACATATATAAAAAACGTGTATATACACATATGTGCTTATACACATATATATGCTTGTGCATGTGTGTATATAGGCAAGCTTGAGTAAATGTAATACTTTTATATGACCGAGTGTTTGTGTATATACGCGCGTGCCTGTATGCGTGTGCACACATAGCTATACAAATATAAACACACGTGTGTGTGCATGCCTTTGTGTGCACACCCGCACATATATACACGCAAAGGCTCAGTTAGGCGGACTATGGAGGTGCCGGCGCCCGCCGCCTCCCGCCTGACTTGGGAGCAGGGTGGCGCTGTCCGTCCGGCTGAGCGGCGGTGCCCGCGCCCCGACACGCGCGTGGCCCCTGCCACGCAGCCCGTTGCCTGGCAACACCCCAGCGGCCGACGCATCACGCTAGACCAAGCGCTCCCCTCAGGGCCAAGGGGAGTAAGCTCCGCCCCCTCCCCCCGGACGCGCCGCCAGCCACAAGTCGGAGGCCGGAAGAAAGAGAACTCCCCGCCCCGCTCCCACTCAGCCGTGCACCATAGACACCAACTCGCTCCGCGGCCAGAGCGTCTCGTTTCGGGACTGCCCTTCCCTTTGCGCCATCTCGAGGCCAGGCAGAAAAGACATTTCCCCCCCTCCCCCCCGGGGGGGGG
>NW_005842190.1:224612-247101 GCF_000455745.1 Alligator sinensis
CCCCCCGCCCGCCCCGCGTCCGGGCCGCCCCGGGGCCTCGCTGTGGGGGCTGCAGCCGGGGAGCGGGGGCACGGGGCAAGGAGTGAGTGTGACACTGTGGCACTGTGTGTGTGGCAATGACTGCGTGACACTGACACTGTGTATGACATAGCGTGTGTGTCGGGGCACAGTGTCTGGGATCTGCCATTCCTGGACACCTGCTCCTCGCCACCCCCGTCCTATTCTGCTCCTCAACATCTTGTGAGCCACCAGGGCACAGTGTTTGGTGGTTGTGGGACTATTCTCAGCAAGAGGAGAGGGGAAAAAGCTCTTCCCACACCAGCTTCTGAGTCCTGTTCCTCTTCCTACCCCCCCACTTCAAGTTCAGGGATGTCCGTTGATTTATGCCCTGGTGCAGGTGCTGCCTCCCGACCCCATGGCTATCTCACCGCATGGCTATCTCATGTTGACATTTGATGGGAGCTGGTTGCTTCCCTGGTTGTGGAGGGTGCTGGTAGCCACTGAGAAAACAGTGCTGTTTCAGAGGCAGGGTAGAAGCTGGAGCCCATGTCATAGGTGCTTTCTTCAAGGAGCTCAATCGTGAAGGTGCTGTTGCTTGTATTAATATAGCTTATGCTTAAAATGCCTCAAAATACACCCTGATCTTGCTTCTGCCATCTTGAACTCATTGAATTTGATGCTGGTGCTGTAGAAGACCCTTTTAATGATTGTCTGTGTGCATGTTTTCTGTATTTAAAGCCCTGACTAAAGTGGATAGCAAAGCTGTTTTTAGTGTGCTCACTCCCTCCCAGAAAGGTCCTGAGATAGAAGGACCTCATTCAGATTGTGGGAGTGAGCTTCTAGTGACACCAGCATTATCACATTTGTGTGAACCGTGTTTGTGCTAGAGAGTTGTAGTGCTTTAACTAGATTGATTTTTAGACAAATCTGGCAACAGTGGTAGAAAAACTCTTTGTAGACCAGCCCTTAAAGTTGATAAAGGTCCTTGTCTTTATCAGTTGACTGAAATTCATCTGAGTTTTTCCAGGCCCTGGACAAACAAAATGTTTATGCCAGTGCAAAATAATAATAATGGTGGTGGTGGTGAGATGGCACAAACATGCAAACCAAGTTTAGGTAAACTGGGGTAACTTGCTCATTCTGGTGAAGGTTTAACCTGTCTACATCCATCCCTGGATAGCTGTTTGCTTTATACAATGAGGGTATTTACCTGTTCTCCACCATGTCTCAGCAAGATGTGATAATACCTGCCTACTTTTGTGAGTTACCCTGGTTTAGCTACAAATCTTTCTATTCTTGATCTCAATTTGCATCAGTATACAAAATCAATTTGGAAGCCCCGAGGCAGGGGGAGAGGAAGGGTGCCCAGAGCATCAGTGTTATAGCTGCTCACGTGGTTTTAAAGAGCATCGGTTCCTTTTTCTTAGTGGGACTGGAGTTTGTCCGCAGACCAGTAAGCAAGTTGCATTCACTCAGGTTGATTGTTCTCGTACCAACCCTAAGGGGCAAGATGTAACTCTTGAGTGCTTAAACTTTGCAGATATCATCTACTTTAATCTTTCCATTCTTAACATTATAAAAGCTTCTCCATCTATAGTGTCAGAGATTTTTTTTTTAGAATTCGTCTATTTATCTTCCGTTGTTCTTGCATACCGACTAGTTGGGTTTCAAATTTAGATAAGGCACAGACATGGCATCAATTCCTGTATGAGTTTTAGGCTAAGCCAGGTGTATTGTTTTAAAGTAAGAGAGAACCTCTTCTTGCTTACTAGCTGGTATATATAACCCCTTTCATACAGTCTGTTGACAGAATTTTTCATACCTGTGATGTATAAAATTATTTGCTCTCATTACTCATTTGGTACCATTCTACCTTGGAAAACACTGCTTTTCAAAATATCACAGAAAAAAATCTGTTTTTATTTGAGCAACTAACAGCCGACCTAGGCTGCTCAGTCAAGTTCTGGTAGCCCTTTTACCTGTCAGCTCCCAAGATTGGAGCAGACAAATCAGGATTGTGTAATAGCAGGTTACCTTTAATACCTGGCAGTGTGATTTTAAAAAAAAATACATTTTAGTCCTCTTCTTGGAGCAGCTTTTATTTAAACATCTAAATTTGACATTCAGGTTACCTTGAATGAATAATCTGTTTTAAACTTTGCCTTAACACTTCCTTAATCTCCTGTGTCCTTTTTTCAAGGGAGACTATTGAAAACAAATGATAGTTATGATCATAATTCTAAGAAAAAAAAGAATGGTTTGGGGATTAGAACATAACAGTGAGACCAGGAAATCTGTTTCTGTGTCTTGCTCAGCTGTTGCCTTATGATGTGACACTGAGTGAATTGCTTTCACTCCCTAGGTTCTGCGCCCAGCTGACCTGTTGTGTAACCTTTGGAAAGTCGCTTCATTTCTGGATTCTTTCCCCTTCCAGCCCTAACATCTTATTCCTTGTGGGTAGATTGCTGCATCCATATGTATGGCAGTCCACAGAGGATAACAAATTGCAGATTCAGGGCCTTGGACAGTAAGCTCTTAAAGAGCTCCCATGATATGGTTATACAGTACCTAGCATGATGAGGTCCCACTTTGTTCTGTTCTAAAGGTTGTAGGCATTGTAATCAATAAATGTTACATTTTAAGGTTTTTAATTTTGATCAGTAATCAATCAGCAGTGCTCCAGCACTGATGTTTTGAAATGGGCGCTGCTTGTGTATTTTCTGCATTTAAGATAATATTTGCAGAAAGTAAAACTTTATATAAATAAATGTGGGTATTTACTGTATAGTAGATTTGAACTTTAAAAGGTAACTGGTTTTACTCTTAAACATGACTTTTAAAATAATGTCAAGCATTTGGAGTTCTCAGTGATTTCGAGATCAGATATGTTCGGTTTATGACTACTGTAAACCCTGCAACCCAATTGTAAACCCTGCAACTTAACCTGGAATCTGAAAGTGAATGATAGGCCTCTGTGGCTCATAGGTCATCCACACTAAAGGTTCGGTGACTGACTAGCAGGCTGGGACAGAATCAAGCTTACTTACTTGCCTGCAAGGCTAAGAGGAAAAAGCAAAATTAAAAATGTTCTTTGCTTGTTTTTGTCTGTAACTATACTGCTCTCTATAGTATTGGAGTGCCTGAGTTTAGTCAGTTTAGTAACTAGGCATAACTGAGTGTAACGTAATAGGCACACACAGGTTTTAAGGTGACATTTTTGCATAGGCAAGGGCACAGATCTACTCATACCAACTGTAATAAGCAGTCCACTGAGTGTATTTATTGTAGTACCAAAATTATGCCATCATGTTGTGTTAATTGCTGAATTTGTTCACATGGCAAAAAATCATGTGTTGGCCATAAGCTTATGCCAGACTGCATTTCCAAGATTCATAAGCCTCGGACTTCTCTACTTAGCGATATTATCTCCTACATCTTACCTACTAACTAAACAGAAGAACACTGCCCAGTCAGTTCATAGCCAACTGTACATATTCAGTAGCTCTGTGGATGCATACAATTGGACATGGACAAAATCAGGGAAGCAAAGTCAGGAATCAGGAGTCAAGGATCAGGAAGTTGATGTCTGTAAGAGACTGAGATATATGGGCAGTCACCCTGGGTTGAACCACAAGCTAGGTGGGGTCAGGAATAGGAGGCAGAGACCAGACTTGTGCCACTGTTCAGGTAGTCCAGAACAGGCAGCTACAGCCATGAATGGATCTAGGATTTTGCAAAGGGAATTGCAGATGATGTCGTGCATCACTGCATATAACATTAAACGTGTTTCCAGTCAAAAAAAAAAAAAAAAAAGCCAGAAGCTCCACCAACACGCCAGGGACTACAGTATTCTGTTTAAGATTGAAGCAAAAACAAACGCAACTTTACTGGAACATACATTGATTTACTGCATTATACATTTAAGTATAAGCACACAACAAACTAGGCAAACACTAATCAAGAAATGTACATCTCTTATTTAGGTTGACAAAACAAAAGCTAGCCTCCCCTGAGCACCCCAACAGAGCATCCAATACCTCACTAACAGCCATTTCCACATCTGAGTTAAATGTTCAACATGGCCAGTGCATGGTGAGGTTCATAACCTATTATTTGTTCATTTGTTAATTGCTGAATTGTCTATATCAGCTATTTTGGACAAAATTAAAAAAATGCACATCTTAATATTTTGACTGCAAGAATCAAATCTCTAAAGTACCGCATCCTTGAGCACATTCTTTTCTTGACTGCTGCCACCACATCTACATTTTGTTCATCATCCTGTTTCCAGCAGTAGAAAGCCTGAAGCAGAGAGACAACATAGGGCAGGCAAATGGGGCTTTTTTTTTTCTTTTTATCTTTTCACAAAGGAACAAATGCTGTTAAAAAAAATACAGTTCTTCTCCCATGTACAAATTCTTTCCCTCCCTGTAGCTCATAGTACTCTATGGGAGACATCCTTTCCAAATGGTCTGTTTCTTTGGTATGAAATTGGATTACTTCAGTGTAGCTTGTCATGGGTTTGAGTTGTGAAATAATTTATATTTATGGTGAGTTATAGACAAAAGAAGATGGACATTTTTTCTCTTAGACTAAAAAAAAATCTTTCATGGCTTCCATTTTCATTGGTCGGTGGAGTTTTTTGGGACCCCAGCTTGACACAAGTGTAACATTTAAAACTGGCTGAGATGACAAAGTAATTCTAAATATGGAATTATTCAGTGGAAGCATTCACTGAGGTTCTGTAGGGATCTGTTCTTGGCCCAGTGATATTTTTCTTCCAAATCATTAATAACGATATTTAAAATCATTACTAGTAAATCTGGTAAATCCCATAAATTGGTGATGTGATAAATGATAAAAAGTGGTCTGTTCTACACAGTGTGTTATATTGGTTAACTGGGCTTGTATGAAAATGTGTTAATACAGCCAGATGAAAAATTGGTCTCAGGCTATTAAGGCTGCCAAAGGATTATTGTGTCCTTCTTGAAGTGTTCTTTGCGCAGTCTGACATACGGCATGTGCAGGCATTGAAGTTGGTGCAACACTGAGCCATGTCTGTCTGAATTCCTGCAAGCATCCTTCTGTCCCTTCTCTCTCCGTTTCTAAATACTGAATGCAAAGCTATTAAAAAACAAACAAAAAAAGAGGAGGTGCCCATGTAAGCCCAGTTCTTTTGAACCCATGTTTGCAGATAAACCAGGAGTCTTTCTTCCCCCCCCCCGGGTGCATCTGGCTTGAATTCAGCCTCTTCAGGGATTCAGGGTCTTAAATCTCTGTGTTTGGATTAATCTAGATTTATTGCTTATTTTGTTTTTCGTTTTGCTTTTGCATTGTTGGTTCTTGCACTCTGGTGTGGGCTCAAGAACCCGGTGGCAGATCTAAACAGTCAAAAGCCAAGATCTGAATGTGCTGCTTCTGCTGAATTCTTTGGTTTGAACACTGATTTGACAGGTCTGGCTTGCTTTGCTGAAGGGCACACTGTCCTTCACAATGTGCAGTCTGTAGCAACTTTATTCCAAGAGCTCTCCAGGAGTGACAAACTAGCACCAAGCTCTGCTGTTTTAGGGATTTTCAGGGTCAAACCTTTGGTTCAGTAACAGCTAAAGTCGCATGTCTTGATAGACTTCTGTTGCCCCTTTGGATAACAGAATAAAAACCATGCCAAGATCCCACTTGACAATTCCATTCACTGCTCCTGGACTGTTCTGGTTCTTTGTTCCAACTCCTGAGATATATCAACTTCCATTATTGCTCAAATAGATCTTGGATATGTAGTTTGAGTCCAAAAGTTTCACAGATGCCTGTCACCTTGCCAAAATGACAAGAGGGAGTAAAAGTGCTCAGGACCACTTCTGCTTCTACTTCCCCTTCTATGAAAGAAAAAAGATCGCTGAGAACATTCAAATCTCTTCAGACCTTTTTTTTTGTTTTTTGTTCCCCCTACAATATCTACTGGCTTAACTTCTCTTTTTAATTAAAAAAAATGTTCAGGCTATTATTTTCCTCTTTTATCAATTATCTCAGATCTGAAGTTGTATCCTTAATCTGACCTAGAATTAGATCATGATAGACATGTTAGTATACAACTTTGGTTCCCATCTGTGAGGGCAAAGATGTTGTCCAATTAGAAAGGGTTTCAGTCAGTCAGTAAGTGTATGCGTAATTGCTGAGCCATGCGAACAAGGGTTCAGTAAAGAGCCACAAGAATGATTCAAGTTAACTCGTCTAAGAGAAGTTTGAGAGGCGGTTGTGATCACAGTTGTAAAATACTTTTATGGAGAAGAGTTTTGATAGTAAAAGGCTAGTTCACTCAAAGACGTAAGATCCAATGGCTGAAAAGGGAAGCTAGACAAAATCAGGCTGGTAACAAGATGCATGTTTGAGATGGACTGTAACTCACCATTGGAATGACTTAGTAAGGGCTGTGTGGGGATTCTCTTGATTCTCATCTTTTAATTGTCTTTCTAAAAGAGTTGCTATAACCCGTGATGCAGGGATTATTGGATGATTATATGACCTCTTATTCAGGAGGTAAGAATAGAGGACCATTGTTGTCTCTTCTGGTCTTAAAATATCTGAATCCATAAAATGGTCTGTTGGGGAGGGAGGGGGGGAGCATTGTTTTTGGGTTGTTTTTTTATAGAAAGTGCTGTACCTGGACCTCTGAGAACTGAGCTACTTTAAAGTTTCTCAAGGAGATGAACTACATCTTTTTAGTTATTTCAGCATTGCACTTCTAAAGACTTGTTTTGTTTTAATATGCTATGTTTGGTTTGTTTTTCAGAAGGCCTGTAACACTCTACTTTTGTATCCTTTGTCTTGTTTTGACCTTAGCCCTCTCACTTTTGCAACTCTTGTACATCACTTCCCCCTCCTCCTCTCCTTTTTGACCTTATCACACGGTTCAGCCTACCTTTTCCTGTTGGTCTGTACTCCTGCACTACAAGTCATTGAGCCACTTTGCTAAGCAATACATGGTATTAGTGCCAAACAACTCTCACTAGCTACGATGCAAGGCTTTTACTGACCTTTGCTCATATATATTGTGACTTTGCATTCTGTTTGATTATGAGTTATCTTGCTGCTTTTCCCCCCCTGTTCCCCAGGGACATTTTGTAATGAACTTGCAGTTGGAACAGCAGCATTTGTGCTGGATGAGGTTGTGTTTTTCCCTCCTTTCTGTTTTCCTCTTATTGTTTACAGCAGGGATGTCAAAGATCTGGCTCGCAGAGCCCTCATATTTGGCCTCCCAGGCTGGCTGGAGCATGCAGTGCTTATGGTGTGCATTCAGGATCAGCTGAAATTGGTGCTGCATGCAGTGCAGGTCCTAAAACATGGCAGGGGATCTTTGGGCCCAGTCTGGCCTGTGGACTGGCCTTGCACCACCTCTGCCTTACAGGATTAAAAATTAATTTATGCAGCACAAACTTTAATCTGAAGTATTCTGTCACGTTGTTAAATATTGCTGCTGCTTATTCTCTAAGTAAGTGCAGTAGCTGCCATCCTGAAAACGAATGCCTAACTAACTACTCCTGACTATGCAAAAAAGTACCTTCTTCCTCAGTAGATGTGCTTCTTCTCTGTTGCTGGTTTGATCTGTTTAGTTCTGTGGGAGGGAGGGAGGGAAGGAAAATTGAAATCATATGATCTTAGAGTTGGAAGGGACCTCAGGAGGTCAATCTAGTCCAACACCCTGCTCAAAGCAGGACCATCCCCAGCTACATCATTCCAGCCAGGGCTTTGTCAAGCCAGGCCTTAAAAATCTCCAAGGATGGAGATTCCACCACCTCTCTGGGTAACCCGTTCCAATGCTTCACTACCCTACTAGTGAGACAGTTTTTTCCTGATATCCAACTTAAACCTTTCTTGCTGCAACTTGAGACCATTGCTCCTTGTTCTGTCATCTGTCACCACTGAAAAGTCTTGTTCCATCCTCTTTGGAACCCCTTTTCAAATAGTTAAAGACTGCTCAGACCAACCCCAAATCCTTCTTGGTTGTGATCTGAGTGCTGTTCCCTTTGGAGACTGACCTGAGTTAGGGGATGGATCAGTATTAGGACTGTAATCACTGCTGCAGGCAGCTAAAGCAAATTCAGTTGTTTGTTTAAAAGTGGATTTGGATGCCTGTGCTTTGGGAGTGGCTGTTAAGCCTCAAGCATTCATAGAGCCTTAGAAAATAGGGGTTGGAAGGACCTTGGGAGGTCACTTAATCCAACTCCTTGCTCAAAGCAGGATCATCCATAACTATATCATCCCAGACAGTGCTTTGTTTAGCTGGGTCTTAAAAACCTCCAAGGATGGAGATTCTACCACCTCTCTGGGTAACCTGGTCCAGTGCACTACTATCTGTCTTGTAAGAATGTTTCTTGTCATATCTAACCTAAACCTCCCTTGCTGCAACTTGAGATGGTTGCTGCTTGTTCTGTCATCTGTCACCTCTGAGAACAGTCTACTAGCTCCATCCTCTTTGGAACCATCCTTCAGGTGGTTAAAGGCTGCTGTCAAACCCCCTTAGCCTCTTCTGCAGACTAAATAAGCCCAGTTCCCTCGACCTCTTCTCATACGTCATATGATGCAGCCCCTGAACCATTTTCGTTGCTCTTTGCTGGACTCTTTCCAGCTTATCCACATCCTTTTTGTAGTGGGGAGCCCAAAACTGGACACAGGACTCCAGATGTGTGTATGGGTGGGGAGGGGCAAGGATGCAGGATTGTGGGAAAGGAGCCAAAAAACGTGAGCAGCCTTTACATAGTGCTGCAGCTTATGGCTAACTGCTGCTCCCATTGTTGGAGCACTAACGTTAGTTAATCCTAATGCTTCAAAAAGGTGTTGGAGTAGGGATCCATGTAGTTCTTGCAATGTGGCCTCTTCTATTTTCTCTCTCAATTTTTGGGCACTCTGAAAATCCCATCTTCCTTCTGTTTTCTTTAAGGTGAGGACCAATCCCTAATGAGGGTATAGTAATTAGAGGTGCACTGATATATCGGTCACATAATGGATTGTCACTAAGAACAGGAAAATTAACATTATTGGCTATTGGCCTTTTTTTTGGCCGGTGTAGCTGATAACGTCATCAATAAATGTCATGTCCATGTGCACAGCCACACACATGTATGTGGCCAGGAATACAGCCTGGCGGTTTAGACAGCAGAGCCCTGCTGGTAAGTCTGTGGGAGGGAAGGGTTGTGGGGAGCGGCAGATCAGGGCGCCCACAATAAGCGGGAGGAGTGGGGCAGGGGTAAGTGCTGCCCAGCCAGTGCGGTGAATGGGACCCAGGGCTGGGAGTGGAACAGAGCCATGGGTGGGCATCCAGAGGGTACTGCGGGGTGGGGAGGGGGGTGGATCCCTGCCATTGCGCGCAGCCCTGGGGGAGGCATGTGCTTCCCTGGATTTTTGCAGGGGTTGGAGGCAGGCTGCCCACTGTGGACTCGGAGCCAGGGACAGCTGCAGCCTCTTCCCACTTGTGGGGGTTGGGCTGGGCCTGGGCTCAGAGTGGGTGGGAACGTGACAGGCTCATCTGTGCAGGGCAGGTGGTGGCAGTGCTGGGAGGGGTGGCTATAAGGGGGACTAGGGTTAAATTTGGGGTGGTTATAGCTGCCCCCAGTGCCACCCCTGCTTGGGGCACTCTGCTCTGCTCCCTTTCCCTTGGAAGCCCCCTGCTGTGGCCCAGGCAAGGGATGCATGGCCAGTGCAGGGCTCCCAAGGGAAAGGCAGCAGAGCAAAGTGCCCTGAGCAGGGCTGGGGGGTGCTTGGGAGACTATAGCCACCCTAAAATTTGCCCCCTGTAGCCAGCCCTCCCAGCACTGCCGCCTCCCGCCTGCTCTGAGGCCAGTCCCCCTGGCAGTGGGCGCTAGAATCTTTGGAGTGGAGGTAGAATTGTTGTGGGTTGATAATGGGGTCTCTTGAGCCTGCAGCGTTTACAGAAAAGCCTTTTCCAGTAAATTGGGTATCACTCTATTTTGTTTCCAAATGATTTTGAGTTCCCGGGAAGCACTAGGCTCATGGAAAGACTGAATTTAACTTGTGTGCAGGGACCTGGTGTCCCTGACTGGCCATTTTCACTCCTTCAGGACAGATTTAGTTACCTTGTTTTGACATGGATTCCAATGATAGTTAGGTTCATGCAAACCCAATGAAGACAAAGTTGCAGAAGTATAGCTGAATATTTTATAATATTATTGAAATGTATTACGGTGATATATAAGAAGAAGAGGTGATTTTTGCATGTCTGATAACTAGAGAAAGAAGTCAAAGGTGGTTCCTCTTCTGATAACTTGGAGCTTCCTTCCTTTTTTTTTCTTGTAAATGTCTTGGAGTAATGGAGTCAAACTTCCCTGCAACTCTGGGCTGAATCTGGGTCTTGAGAAGACTTCTGGGCTGGTTCCAGTTCTTGCGGCAGCAGTGGCACAAGGGTTAATACTGCTGTTGTTCATTCTTGCCCCCCTATTCTACTGGCACATGTATTCAGCATGGCTCCTGAGCTGGAAATTTAGTGGTCGGTACTGCCAGTACGCACCCCAATCCCTGAGTTTTCAGCTCCTCTTGGAACCCCAGGAGCCAGATGTTTGACACCTGTGTCTTGAGGAAACTTCCTCCTATATCAAAAGTAATGGCATGTTTCCACTTTGGACCCAGAACATGTATTTTTGGCTGTTCATAGGCACATAGTTGATAGCCCAGAGCCTGCAAGCTCAAAGCCATAGCAGAAGTGCTCACAGTGACCTGGCAAAGCCCTGTCAGATTCCAATGAATATGCAAATTCTGCTAAATACCTTATCACAAAAAATGAAAGGATCCTGGCAATTAGCCCTTGATTTCTTCAGTCTCTAAAAGAAAAAAAAGATCAAAAAGCATTCATCTCAAGCTGTTCTCATGTAGGTTAGCCTCTATCCAAGAGGGATGCTAGAGTCAGATGATCAAAACATTTGTAAAAAATAAACTACAGTAAAAATCTGGTTAATTTATTACTCCAGTGGGATTTGCAACAATGAACTAAGTATCGGTACTTATCCATTTTCAATGTTTCATGAAATGTATTTTGTATGCTAGATTGACTATAAAAATGATTTTTGACGGATAAAAGAGACAAAAATACACTACAAAAATTCTGAGGACAAGTTGTGCATGCTGTGGTCTGTTCTATGAGAATTGTATGACTAGACACAAACGGTTAATATACAGTTTACATGACTATGAAGGAGGCCCTCCCATGGAGGGCATAGGTCAGTATTTTTAAGCTGACTAATTATCAGGAACAAATTCCATTGCAATTTTATATGTGGGTACATTTAAAAATGACTAATATTTTAACAGGTGATAATGCAGTCAAATTGCCTTGTTTACAAATCCATGAGGTCTCTGGTGGAGCATGCAGAATGTACCGGCTAATACCACCATTAGGACAGGCTGTCCTAGTGACTAATGTAATTACCAAATTTCACTGCATACAGAACCTTCTGAATTTTGAAATACTCCACCACCTTGAAGTGAGTGAAATGATACATATTGAAACATTATGGCATTCTCTCAAGCATTAGTCAATATTTATTAACCTTTGTAAAAATAGTAAAAACAACAATAAATTTTAACTTCATGGATGAAAATTCAAATTGTAAGGGAAGAGAAGATGACTTGTAAAACATTGAAACGGAATGGTATTAAAAGGAAGTAGTTTGGGTTTTTAATTAAATATAGCAGTTTTCCTTCAAATTGGTTTCTAAAAAAAGTTGGGGGAATTTAGGTGTCGGATAGCCCTTAATGCACGTTAGGTTTTTCTCTAAAGGTTCTCCTAGAAATATTAGCTTGTATTATGGCTCACTTTCAGTGAGAAACTTGCTCTATTTCTGGGTATACATGATTCCTTACAAGTTCCAACTGTCTTGCATAACACATCTTGGTACTGGAGTAAAACCGTGGAGCATCTGTACCATCACAGACCTATATGCATACACACAGCCATGTGACCTGCTCAAGGCTAGGTTTTTGTTTGGCCATAATCTGAGACTTGCTCACTTCCCTTCCCTCAGGCTAGGTCATAATGTCTTCGTCCATCTCCTGCATATCTTGTGAATCAGTTGTATGTTGACACCTTCTGTTTTATGGCTTGCTTTTAAATAGTGTACTAATGGGATGAATTAGCTGTAATCATTCTGTCTAGACCCTTTTTCCAATCTGACATACTGTATTCACTCAAATATAAGATGACCCTAAATATGATGACCCCCCATATGATGATAATTTGATTCTGTATATGGAATACTAATACATTTGTTATCAATTTCAAAGTATAGAATTAATTATTGGAGGTTTGGCTTGAATTTGTCCCCTTACCACTGTTACAACATAGAAAAATAAATTTGGGGCTTCAGGAAGCGCCCTTGCCCTCTGCTCCCCCCTTCTCCCTGCCCCCCCCTCGTTTACTGTCAGACCATGCTCCCCCTGAACACATGGAAATGAGTGGCAAATTTGAAAACACTGACTTTGAAATAAGCGTACCCATAGACTTAGTTCATCCAGAATTGATGCATTTTACCTTTTTTTAAACTGTTCCAAGTTTTAGCCCAGGCACTCCATAAACATTTTTCAACAGCACTTTTGTACCTACTTATATACTGTATAGTACAAACTATGAATGGTATTAGTCCAAAGCCAGAAGGCTCACTACATACCATATAGTTCAGTGGGCTGAGCCATAGTGACCCTGCAGTTCAGTGTTGTGTGCATACTCCAGATGTGCCCCCCTCCCCCCCCCGCAAAAGGGATCCACATGCTAATTAGCCTCTACTCATGACTGAAACTGGGTGTTTTTGTCATGAGTTCTGGGATGCTGCAGGTGAGGTGCAGGGCAACTTGGTGCATTCTAACTCATGGAGGGCAAGGCCACACTAATCAGATGTGATGGGCTGAGATAGGGGGCAACAGAGGGATTCTGGGTGAACTGTTTGGAGCTTCATGTGGTGATGTTTGCCAGACATTTAAGGCTGGTGAAGAAACGGGAATCATTGGAAATGGGAAAGAAAGGCACAGCTCAGCTCAGCTGTGAGAATGAATACATTTTTACTTCCTCTTCAGCGTAGTGGCTCACCATGATTTGAAAAGTGTCATTGCTGAGGGGGATTGAGCGTATTGGACACTACCCTTATCTTGTTTAGGTGGCCTGTACTAACCTATATTTGTGATAGGTTTCTATCAGTATGTTTGCCCAATATGAGCTATGTGTTTTATAGTCGTATTCAGTGCCAGTTGTGCTTGATCAACTTTTATCATTGGTTTCCATGTATTGAGCACATGCTGCTTTTGGCAGCAGTTTGATGATGCACTTTGTGTAGTGAGGTTTTCTTGTATGCAAATATAAGATGAGCTTCCCCGCCTACCCCAAGTTTGAGGAAAAAAACGTGTCTCATATTCAAATAAATATGGTATTTCCCCTTCCTATGGACCACTGGAAGGAAGTATGGTGATTCAGTCTCTACATAATTATCACAAGGGAAAGGACTGATGGCCAGTCTTTTCTGGCTCTGTTTGAGGTGCTTTAGTCTTTAGGGGGAGTTTTGAGCTTTTAGCATAAAGACGCATGTGTTATAGGATAAATAAAAGTTTAGGTTTGCTTTTCTATTATACAATTAGTTTTGTGCCTGAGACTTCAGAACAGCTTGAAGCTATCAACCAGCTAATTTGTGTGCAGCTCTTGAGACAGGATAAGTTTAAGTACTTCCAAACTGATGAAAAGTGGTTACTGCTGAGTGTTTACAATTTACCGCTGTTCTCCTTTATTCATGGGATGTCAGTTTTTGATTAAAAGTTACACATTATGAGCATAGCTGTCATACCCTACATAATTTTCCTAGCATGCTGTCTGTCTTTAATTTTCACACTTCTGAAAGATGTTACATAATTGAATTTATTTACCCAGCTGTTTGACACTTTTTCTCAAGCATTTTGCACGTTGCTCGATTTCTTTCTTGTCCTATGCATTATTCTTCTAGAAACGGATGGTTTGTAACTTTGGCAGAATCTAAATACTTTAATTGACCAGTAGAAAGGGTAATGAGCGGCATATCTGAACCAAATGGTTGGTTTTTTTTCAGTCTTTAGAGTTAGGTGGCCTTGAGTATATACTTGCTTGGGATGACTTGCACAGTCTGATTCTTTGTGAGTAACCAGTCATTTCATGATCAAGGCTATAAAACTTACTCATCCGCTTTTAGATACACCGTTCACGATAAGTTAGCTGGACAGAGAGACTTTTCCATGCATCTTTTTTTTTTCTCCCTAGCTTGATTTCTCCCCCCCTCCGTCAAGTCACATTTCTTTGATTGAGACATGTTAAGGCATGCTAAACCGTGAAGCATGCCTTAACATGTTTGAGCATTCAGAAATAATTTGTCCAAGACATGAAGAAAAGAGGATATAGCTTAAATAATTGGAGATGTAGCAATGTATCTTTGGGATTGCTGTGGGGAATGTGGTTGCTACTTGCTGGTGTGACATATGAAGAAGGTCAGATTAGGTAATCTAGTAGTTCCTTCTGACTTTAATTTTTATAAAATGTAATGACTTTATAGGAAACTTTGGCTGTATTCAGAAAATGTAACCTGTCAGCG
Organism: Alligator sinensis; assembly: GCF_000455745.1. Lineage (NCBI taxonomy): Eukaryota > Metazoa > Chordata > Crocodylia > Alligatoridae > Alligator > Alligator sinensis. The sequence continues at coordinate 239,219 of NW_005842190.1, forward strand.
CAGGGAATCATAAAATAGTCTTCTCAGCTTTTTATCTGACTCAAGTGATTTTTTTTTCACATTAGTCTGGGAGTTGGATGGAAACACAAGTTTAATCTTAAAATGCTCTGATGAAATCATCAATAAAATGGAAACAAAGGCTTGAGAATTTGAGTATGCTCAAAATAAAAGGTTCAACCACAGAAACGTGACCGCAGTCTGACTTAGGAGGCACAACTGTTACAAAGCACCCTGGAAAGCTTGGCTGCTGGCCATGTGATTTCACCTGGCTTTAAATGTCATCTGTTCCCTGAAAACATTTCTTAAATGATATAATGATGAAGGGCACTTTTATTTAACACATTCATCCACATAAGTCTTCCCTGACATCTGCTGCTTTGTGGTGAAGACAAAAATAACTTGGAGTGGCTGAGGAAAGTTTGTGGGTTTTACAGAAGGGATGTCTGCGTTCAAGTTGTTTGGCCGTAAGAGTTATATAGCTACAGTGTATGAGTCACTGCATGCAAAACACCCCCCCACCCCCAATTTATGGATGAAGTTACTGGTCTTTGTAGCCTCAGGAAGTTCAGATATAGAAACAGTCATTTCAGAGTGCAGTTCTTTTGACTTTTTTTCTATTTTGCCTTGTAGCTGACTTATGAAGTATGTAGAAGATCTGAAAAATTCTTTGAATTGTGTTTTTTGTGTTGTGTTGCAATTGTCTGCTACAGGAAAAATAGGGTAGACAGGACTCAGCAAAAGAACTTGGAGCTATGATGCAAAAGAACAAGCAGCTGAAACTCGGTTCAGGGGAAAGAATGTTCTTATGCATAAATTCTTCTACTGGTCATTTAACACATTTAAATCTAATACCTTCAACAATTGGAAGGAAAGGTATTTGCTGGCATCTCAACTAAAGGCTTGATTATTCACAATCCACCTTTAGTTCTCTAACATAAATTTGTGTGTAGACCATAGAAAGATGGATGTAACATTTTTATATAGTGGGTAAATACTGTTGTGTTTTATTTGCTTATTTTTTAAAAATAATCTGCAAACATTTTATATTTTTTATACCTTTCATTGCAATTAATTTGTGAAAACTTGGATGGACTGTTTTAAAGGCCTGTAAAATGCGAGATAACTGCTTGACAGAGAACTAGTCCATTATGAATTAAACTGTCTGGAAACTCTTGTTCTCAGTTCCTAGGGTTACATTTTCTAAAGTGAAAAACTGCTTCCTCATGAGATTCTATAGCCCTAGCAAACTCAGATGCAGAGACCAAATCCTAGTAGAATTCAGCGTATGGTACGTCTATTTGTGTGGACTCAGGTTTGACCGTTGTATTTTAAGTACCTAACAGCTAAATGATTGCCACTCAGAACTGCAATTAAAAGAACCTTTACTGGAGTTTTTTGTGTGCATGTTTAACTTAGTTTCCAAGTGCCTGTATAGATCAGTTATGCTATTAAAGGTGTTACTTAAATGTATGAATGCAAGTTAATTCAAAGCAAAGATTAAAACTGAGATTAGAATGACCTGTTCCAACTCACATCAGTGTTGAAGTAGTACAGAATGTATTTGCACTAAGGGCATGGGCATACAAACAAATTACGGCATGGTAAACTAGGGTGTGAACGTAACCAGTTACTCCATGGTAACTGTTAAGGTGCACACACCATTCAGTAAATGTGAGGTTGCTTTTCCCTCAATTAAGTTAGTGTTTCAGTATTCCTGAAACTAAATATTCAGAGCCGCTGGGCTGTACTTTTAGACTTATATTAGAAACTTTGCATTAGAGTTCTATGGTTTTGTGGCTCACAGTAATCCCGTAAAATGACACGATGGTTCAGTATGTTTCATTCTCATTACAAGCAGGTGTGTTTTTTCAAAAATTGTTTTAAACCCAGGATTGTAAAAGGGAACATCGGGTCAGCATAAGAGTAAGCACAACTCTAGCCCAGTGACAAGGGTAATCTTGGGAGCAGGGATGAGCTAGTGTCTGCTCCAAGTTCTGTTTATGTATTTTTCAATTGACTTCTGTATTTTACGTTAAAGGGTTCTTGGAGCATAGAATGGAACCCAAGGCTCCCTGCCCAGCAAGTGTCTTTACCACCTGCTGTCTTTTAAAAGTGGCAGCTGCTGCATTTTGTATGAAGCTTGATCTAGTAGACAAGCTAGGAGACTGCTCACCAGATTGAACCCCTCAGGGAAAACAGGTGGAGGAATGCCCACTTTGTGAATCCAGATAAAGCTTGGGCATGCTCTATGTGTAGAGCTGCTAGACCCTGTCTAGACTGAGGCACTTGTAGGCTTTGCATATACTCATATTCATCTGGGGAACTTCACTGCCTAACACAAGGATCTCAGGGGTTAGACAGCTGCTGAATAAGGGTTTTCAGAATTTCAGTTTTGGATTTAGGTGTCTATAGTTTGCTGAAGTCCCATTTTAAATGGCTGAATCTTTGTGTGGCGAAGGTATAAATCCTTTTATAGATCTGGGCCTTAGTCATTTTTAAGTGAGGAATCAAACATGCTATTTTGGTTGAGTTTTCTATATTTGACTCTGGTCATTCTTACTGGTACTTTCTCATGCCTGTGAAAAAACAGCTGAAAGAAGGGACTGACCTCAAAGTCACTAATCTTACCCAAGAAATATGTAAATCAAACATAGAAAGGTGTGCTTGTGCTGATTGTGGGAAATTGAAATTGAACCAGTCATCTCTCCCTTCCTCCCCTCACTCCTTCCCCCCCCCCCACAAAGGGTAATCAGAGGGTAAATCTCCTTTATGAACCAAGAGTGTTTATTACCATTCACTTCATAAGAAATGGCTTGGGTATCTAGGCTAGGGGTCAGCAATCCATGGCCCCCAGGACCAAAGCTGGGAAGTTTCAGTGGCATTTCAGTGACAGAATGCTTTGGCAGTGTTCTGGAAAACCATTATAGCTCTTTTGGTGGGCTGGGGGAGGTTTGCCCATGCTGGTATTATGGGATCAAAGTGTATTTCCATACGTAATGGACTGTTTTCTTACTTCACAGCTTTCATCCAGTCAGACAGCATAATAGACATGCTACGATTTGATGAAGGAAGCCTACTGCAGGTAAGCAGACCATCTCAATGATAAAGCTTTTTTCCCTTCAAAAAAACCCAACCAAAACAGCTGTATTCTTTGGTTTACCCCTGAGTTTTGTGGATCTTGTTTGTTCTTAAAGTAACAGAAGAAGAAAGGTATTTTAAACTTCACTTTCTCTTATAGCTATCTGTCTTTAATGCACTTTGTCTTTTCCTCTGCTTTACTGCAAGTTGCTAGATAAACTATTATATCAGCAGCATTAATTTTCCATTACATGCAACTTTTCATATATGTGGACTGTGTCTACATTAAGGCTATCATGTTAAAATTTTTGCCACTGTTTTCAACTCCACTAATTATAGCAGCAGAGTGGGGATGGGAAAGAAGAGAACCATTAGTATAGATGGGGGATCCAAGTGGCTGTCAAGTTGTTTTTAGGCACTGTGGTGTTTTAACTGCTTGGAGTATATCTTTGTGACAGTGCTTAACACAATAGATTACCAGTCCCTTTTTGACATTAGCCCATGCAAGGCTAATGCTAGTGGAGCTAAAGCAGTGGTTGCTAAGGGATATGTTTTTAAAGCTGTTTGAATTCCTTGCTTCCTGCCATAGCAAACTTTTTGGCAAACAGGCCTTTTTTGACGGCTGATCATTCAAGGGGTCATGAGATCTGGTGATTAAGTGGCTTTAATGCGACTGATGCTGAGTACAACGCTCCCATGCTTGTGTTGCTTCTCTGCATCAGAGATGATTTTTGCACCTACTGATTTCCATAAATCAGGGGTGGCCAGTCTGCAGCATATGTACTGCAGGTGGTTCAGAGAGTCACTATGGGTGCAGACAGAAGTGACAGTTTTCACCCAATGTGGCCACAGAAAGCAGTCTATAGCTGTGACCAAACACAAGTGTATGACTCCAGGCAACTTCAAAAATGGCTGATTGGGTGAAAAACTGAACCCTCAATTTCATGAGGGGTCAGGTGAAGACATTTCAAAATAGAGAATCTTCTGTAACTTCTGGCTGTGCCGCCTCCCAGCCTCAAGCAGTTTTCAGAATGGGAGGGGTAAAGGGAGCAGAGGGAGTTTGGTCTGAGGGGTTTTCAGCTTTCACAGGAGGGTGGGGTGGGTGACTTGCGTCACCGTCCAGCAGCGGTTGGGGAACCCCTAGATTGAATTGTCTCTGCTCCCTTTGCCCCCCTCCCATTCTGAAACAGGCTGGGAGAGAGGAGGTGCCATTGCTAGGGAAAAACAGCTGCAGGCTCCCAGCCACCAACTAGATTCCCCTTCCCCCTGGAACCAACAGTGAGCTTCTGTTTGGTCCAGGGGGATTGCTGTAATTCAGAACGCTTCCTGCAAAGTGTTCTTAGTTGCAGCGGGGAGCTGCACTTCTGTATGCACCCTATGTGTCACATAGTCAATTGGGGAGGGAGGGCAGAAACCAGCAGCAGAGGAGATCAGGCAGTGTAGGAGTGACATGGCATGGAACTTAACTTGTGGTATGCCTGCCAAAAAGATTGGCCCTCACTGCCATAAATCATTATGTTGGAGATGGCCATTCTAATTTGAACGTTTTCCACTAAATGGAGGCAGGGATGCTGCCCAAGCCATCTGTGTTGTTTAAGCTTTAATATATTTATGGAAGGACAAGATTCTCTCGTCATAAATCTTGAATCTAGTGGTAGTTAAGGAGGCATAAAGAGGAGACCTCTGCAAATATGTCTGTGGGCTGGCCACCAACAGAGAGATGAGGCATGGTGAAAGAATCTCAGTGTTTAAGGTAATATAGATGAAGCTTGGAATAAGGAACAGTGAACACATGGATATCTTGAATGTGACCTCAGTGGGGTTGTGTTGTAAAAGGCAGCAAATTGTTTCATCATTTTGAATCTGGATTGTGGAAAATAGACTGTTGTCATGACTTAATCTAGTTGTGAACCTATTAATTTTGTACTGGGATTTTGTATTTGTGATGAGGTTAGCAGAAATTTCTCTGTTTACCAGCGAGTCTAAGCATAGTGTTAGGATGCATTTTATGTCCATTTTGCCTGACGTTTAGAAGAGCCCTAAATTAGCCTATCATCTTATACACTAAATAGGCTTAATCAAATGTTTCATTTTTGGAGAAGTGCTGCTACCGTGGCCACATGTTATGAAGACCTTTGAGCTGACAAAAGTCTGAAGAGCAAGCTCTGCATTGGTAATCCTTTTAAGCATTTAGTATTTTCTGGAGCAAAACATATATGGAAAAAGGCATCCTGCGTGGTGACAGTTAGTTACAAAACAATCCAGATGATTCAAGGAGGAAATTATAGTTTGTAACATTCTGAAATGTTCTTTCTGAACAAAAGTATTGAGCAGTCTAGGATCTACAATTATTCTGCAACATCCTTTTTTTAATGAAATAAAGAAAAACAGAGTAAATACCCTTTTCTTGCAATTGAGGAGGCACTGCTTCTGTGATTCCTACAACTTGTGTTTGAATTTCTTCCAGAACCCTCATTGCAGCAGCATCCCTAAATAGAGTCAGGAAAGGAGTGTAAAGGTAGCCTGGAACTGGATGATGACCAGAAACCATTGGGTCAGGCACGTGCTCTTCCAGGCTTCATTAATCCTAGAATTTTCCAAATGGGAAAAGATTGTGTGTGTTTCTCTTCCTAGCAGACCTAGTCATTTTGGTTCATAATCCTTTACAGTTGGCTCCTGAGCCACAGTAATCACAAGGCAGCTCAGAGGAGGACAGGCATAAAAACATATCAGACGGGCATGTTCTCATGCAATATTTTCCTTTGATGATTTTACATGTTGCTGGTGTTGTAGCTAGGTTTGGCCACCATACCTGGGTAGCCTCTAATGCTCCTTTATTGATACGTCTCAATATTCTATCTGGTAGAAAGGAATGAAGAATAGTTCAGTGAGTTCAAGGTGTTTCAGTGGTTTCTTCAACTCATTCAGACAGCACATGAGAGCAATATCAGACAATGAAAGAAACACGATGAAGGGAGCTCTTTCCTCCTGACTATGCCTGGAAGCAACATGGCTGAATTGCTGACACTGTCAAGTAACTTTTCTGTTGGGATCATGAGGGGGAAATCTGTGACTTGTTGATATCAGTGGAGCCTGGCATGTAGTATTAGCTGCCTGTTTATAACCAGTAATGTCAGTTTTTGTTATTCAGAAGTGTGATCCTGTGGGAGGTGTCATCCTTACTCAGTGATTTGTCAATTAATCAGTTCCCTTCTAAAATAACTGAGAATAATCAAACCGGACAGAACAATAATCATCCTAGTGTCCCTGCTGTTGCCAAGACAGCAACTTCTTCAGCTGTACGTTTGTCTCACTCTTAATACTCAGCTCTTAGGCTGGACCTCCAGACTTCCCTAGCAACTTTTTATCGGGACGGATATCTGATTTTGCTAAGGGTTAGACCAGTGTTTCTCAACCAGGATGCCACTGCACTGTGGGGTGCCGTGAGGTACTTTCAAGGGTGTTGTGTGGTGCCACTAGTGTTAGCACAGTTAGGTTTACAAACATGATTCACAAGATAAACCCAGAGACTTCAAATAAATCCACAGTTGTGGTCTTTCTAAGTTCTTTGCAACAGAAAAACTGCTTTATTATTTTTCTGTAGTCAAAAAAAGAGTGAAAACTAAGAGCTGGCATTTTCTGAGGGGTGCCTCAGATCTATTCAGCATCTTAAATCTAAAAAGGTTGAGAACCACTGAATTAGACAATGGATTTATATGAGGTAGTTTGGATTGGGATGATCCTGTTTTAGGCAGGGGATTGGAGATGACCTCTCAAGGTCCCTTTACATCCTACTTCTTTGTGCTTTTATGTAATAGTAGGAAAGAATTTGTGAAAAAATGCCCATGTCTAAATTGGGATTGTTGTAGGTTTGGTGTCACCAGTGTTTTTAGTCAGCGCAGACATGCTGGATGACATTGAAAATTGTCTAGAGGTTTTTCCTCTAGACATTTGTTAATGCCTTCCACCTGCTGGTAGGTGATTTCAGTATGTTCTCCCAACGTATGACATTTCTGAAGAAAGAACTTGAATTTTCCTACCAGTATTGAAACCACCAATATTGGATCTCTCTTATGGTGAACCCTTTATAAGAGACATTTGTTTTATGCTTCTTTCTCCAACTTTTTGTACAAATGAACTTGCTAAGAGGTGAGAGAATTTGAATGCCCTTATGCCACTCTGTGTTCATTTAGACCACCGCCAAAATATCTTCCCAAATAGAGTTCCATGTCAATCAACTTGCACATTTTTAGATGCTTTTCTAGCTCCTAGTGAAGGGTGAAGGCATAGAAGGATGTACTTTAGATGATAGATGGTCTTTTACTGACAAAAGATAAGAGTTCAGAAGATTTCAAAGGGCGGGAAAAAAGGAAAGGTGATGTAGTTTCCTCTTAGACTTCAAAGTGGATCTCTAGATATTTTATCCTTTTCATGGGCTTGATGAAACAGACCCTAGGCTGTGTTTGGGTGCATTCTACCAGGGCCCATGTTATTTCAGTGACTTCCATCATTAACTCATGTCAAAGGTAGCAATGTGGGGTTTCACTCTTCTTCATAAAGAACTAGCGAATTGCCTGTCAAGAATGATAGGGGGAAGGGGGAAGCTTCCTAACCCTAACCTCCCCCTCTCCCCAATAACACCGCTGCCTCCCAGGGGGGAGGAGCTTGCCCCTCTGTCCCCCTCCGCCAGCACCCTGTTTAATCCCCACCGTCACAGTGGCACTCCACTGCCTCGGGGTGGGGGTGGGGGGTGGCCTTTGCCCCTCCCCCCCCCCCCCCCCCCTCTCCTCTTGAGGCCACCCGCT
>NW_005842190.1:247132-249731 GCF_000455745.1 Alligator sinensis
CCCCCCCCCCCCCCCCATCCCTACTGTCATGGTAGCACTCTGATGCTGCTGCCTCTTGTCCGTAACACTCCTGGAGCACTCTGATTGGTTGTTTCAGGAACCAGAGTGCTCCAAAAGCGTTAGGGAGTGATGGACAGAAGGACAAAGCCCTTTATTATATTAGAATTCTGCGCTAATAGAATGTTTGCTTAATACCCCTTTGTTTAAGGCAGTTGGTCAGTATCGGAGTAAGATTTTGAGCATCTACTACCTTAGCCGATATGCTGTTGCTTGGGGGTTTACAGTGGAATACACACAGGAATAAGCACCAACTAGAAGAAAGAAAAGCTATTTATATTTTGTATAACTGGAGTTCTTCAAGATGTGGTGTTCCGATGTGCATTCCCCTACCTGTCCTCCTTTCCTGTGCTTGGGATTTCTATGCATCTTTTCCTATGAGTGAGGGGAAAATCTCTAGAAAATGCTTGCTTCATTCTCACTGCCGCTGGCATCTAATGAAAAAAATAATAATGCAAGCATTAAAGCATCACAGAATTAATATCATGCTTATACATAGGAAAGCCGTGTAAAGATTATATATGCAGGTTTATCATTAATATGTCCCTATCTGACAAACACCTTTTCTAAGATGTGAATGAAGGGCACTCTAAAAGAAAGCATTAATGTTGGATGCACAGCTTAAAATATGCTGAACTGACACTCCCTTGTGTGATTCAGTATATAATGATCTTTGTTTAAATATCATTCTCTTCCAACACTTCATTCATAAGTATTACAGTCCTGTCACAGAAAACTTTTAACTCTTCGTTTTCCTTATTCTTCTTGGTTTAAAAATACACACAAAATACAAATCATTATTTTGTGTGTCCTGGGCACAAGATAAAGCTGCATATTAATCAGCTGAACAATAAAATTGCATTTGATTCTGTATCCCTATGTATTGAAAATAAATATTACAATTTAAAAATATATTATTTTTAACTGTTGGTATCTGAAAAACTGCTTGTAGTCTTTGAAATTTTCAGAATAAGTACTATATTATATCAAGGAGAGGTGTACCGATACATTGGTCCAATATTGGATCTGCATCGATATAAAGAAAATTGTTTATATCAGAAATTGGCCTGATGTGGCCAATAATTTGGCCAATAAATGGCGTGTGCATGCGCAGGCTGCAGCACAGCATGTAGGCAGTGAGGACCATAGCCAGCAGCATGGAGAGCTGCATGCAGCTGGTAAGCATTGTGGTAGAAGGGGAGGAGTGCAGGGGGGGGGCAGTAAAGGCCCCCATGATGAGGAGGGTATGGGGCTGGGGCAGGTGCTGCCCTGCTGGGGGGGTTGGGGAAGGCCGTGGGTGCTTGTCCAGGGGGGCATGTGCCCCTGGATCTGTGCAGGTCCGGCAGCGGCAGTGCTGGGAGGGGGGTTATGGGATGACTACAGCAATTTTGGGGTGGCTGCAGCCCTCTCCTATATTCCCCTCCCAGTGCCAGCACCACCACCTGCCCGGTGCCAGCCCCAGCCTGCAGCTGCAGCCCGCCCAGCTTGCACCCTGTACAAATCCGGGACGTATGCCCCCCCTCTCCTCCCCTCCCCATGCCCTCCTGGGGTGCACACAGCAGTGAGAGTGGTCCCCCTGTTCCCGCACCCCCCATCCCCCCAGACGAGCCGTGGCTCTGTCCCACACCCTGCCCCGCCCGAGCTGGGCAGCGACTACCCCATCCCATGCCCTCCCTTGTTGTAGGGGCCTTAATCTGCCCCCCTTGCCCCTTCCCTCCCTAGTCCCCTTCCCTCGCAAGAGACTTACCAGCTGCACGCAGCTGTATCAGAAATTGGATCAGTGTCGGCCGGTGTCTCCTTAAAGACTGGCTATCGGTATCAGCCCCCAAAATCTCTATCGGTACACCCCTCATACTGAGTATTAATTATAACATAGACATTTTGAAATTTATCAGAAAAGTACTGTATTATACTGAGTATTAATTAGGAAATGTATAGGTTTGGTTGAAAGATCAAGTCTCCGCATAAAGTTAATAATATATAGATTTAACAAATTAGTTTATATTTACACAGTAGATTTCTCTGTAGGAAGTTTGCCAGATAGCAGATGTTTCTCTTCTCTATCTCTTCCTAATGAACAAAAATTGTTCTCTTAGTGATGATGACAGTGTGACTCTTCTACTAAAAGTGACTGAGATGTGTAAGAAGGTTCAGTCAGGTCTCCTTAGCCTAAAGGACACTGTCAACTGAAATCTGGCCTGTGATTTAAGCAATCAAAAAAGATTTTAGAAGACTCTTAACATTAGTCAATAAGAACATTCCCACGGATCTAAAGATTCTACTACAAAGTGTGTTTTCAGTGTAACTACTCCACTAATCATAATAGCACTCAAAACTTGAAAGAGCTCCCCTTGTCTGCTTGACTTCCTTGTTTCCAGTATGTGAAAGTGTTAAAATAGTAAAAAAAAAAAAAAAAAAAAAATGGATTCTTAAAATTCTTGCTTTAATATCAGATGCAAGCGGTAGGAAATTGCTTTAATTAAATATGGTTGACTGATTTCCTATGACAACTGCAGGCCAAATTTATTCAACTGTTGAATTC
>NW_005842190.1:249762-259964 GCF_000455745.1 Alligator sinensis
TCCTGCTGTGTAATACAGGAAACAAATGGTTTATTCTTAAAATAGTATAGACATGTTAAAGCCACAAAATGTTTACAAATAAAAAGCTAGCTCTCTTGGATCCTCATTACATAATGTGTTTCTCAAGCTTCTTTAATTTGACATCTTATCACTGTAACAGTGAGGAATTATTTTGTATTGTTCTGTAGGTTCCTGTAATAAATAGCCATGACAAGTCATCATATTTCAAATGATCAGTCCAGCCCAAACAGGTATTTAGTTCAGCTTTCAATCTGTTGTGGACCAGCCATTTTTGAGGTTGTAAATTTTATGGTATCTGCTTTTTCTTCACTGTATTACTGTCACTTTTTTATACGCTGTCACGTTTCAGTGCTGAGGATTCACCTTTCAGTGGATCATGTAAGTTTTTTGTAAGTGTCAAAAGTTTTTCTAGGTCATTCATCACTGTAGAATGAGTAATATCAATATAGCAATAAGCTCAATGTTATCTAACCTTCACACAAAGTTGTTTAACCTTTTAAAACTGAAGGTAACTGATTTTGTATGCAATTCAGTTATGAGAGTTAGTCACATATACTCAAGCGTTCAAGTTGTCCATGGCCTTTAAAAGCAGTATCTCTTGGGACGAAAAGCAAACTTTTTTGCCACAGAGAATTTACTCTCCCAGTGAAGCAAATGCATTTGTAGACTGTACAATTTATTCTTTATTTATTAGAACTCAATAGAAAAAGTCCAGGATTTAGGATCATCTAATCCCATCCCCCTTGCAGTGAGACCAGGTCAAGTTTACTATGACCATCCCCAGCAGATTGATCTCTAACCTGTTTTAAAAACCTCTGGTGAAGGAGATTCTACAGCCTTCTTATGTAGCCCATCCCAATGTTTTACTATCTGTATGGTCAGGTTAGCTATGAGCAAAGGCTTAGAAAGTTTTTCCTCAAAGTTAGCCAGTTTCTTCTTCTCTCCTCCTCCTCTTCCCCTGCTGCCCCATGAAGAACAGTTAATCACCATCTTCTTTATAGGGGGTATTTTGCAGACTAGAAGATTTATGTCCACCCCTTAGTTGTCTTTTTTCTAAACAAAGCAAATTTTTCCTTGTAAGTCATATCTTTCAAGCCTCTGATTCTACAGTATTCTGCATCATAAATAGTGATGCTCAAAATCTAAGACTACCATCAGTGGAGGTCTCATAGCACTGATTGAGGCAGATTAATTGCTGTCTTTTATTAATAAATTATATACAGTAAAAGCTGCCTTAACTGGCACCTTACAAACCGGCATGCTCTATTAACTGGCATGCCGGCTTGTAAGGTAAAAGCGAAACCGAAAGTGTCCACCGTGGCACTTCCGGTTTCGCTGAGCCCCCATGGTCCGCAAAGTAGCTTGCACTGCTGAGCCCCCACAGCATAGTAGTCTGTGCGGGGCCTGCCTCCCTGTCTCGTGTGGCCCACAGGAGGGTCGGCGATGTGGGAGGGGCAGAGATGCCCTGGATGCAGTGGGAGAAGCGGCAGCCCAAACAGGCAAAGATGCCTGTTCGGGCCTCTCAATTAACCAGCATATTTTGTTATCTGGCACCCCACATTCCCCATGGGTGCTGGATAACAAAACTTTTGTAATGAGATTTGCCCATTTTTTAGCAGCATCACATTAACCCACTGCAACCCAAGATCCTCTGTGGTAGTACTTCTACCTAGCCAGATATTCCCCATTTTGTATTTGTACACTTGATTCCTCTGTCCACTTTGTATTTTTTGAATTTTTTCTTGTCAATCCCTCACTTACAAGACACAGTCCCCTGCTCCCCACCAGCCCTGCCAAAGGGGGCCCTCAGATGCCCTCTTGCCCCACCCAGCCCTGCATGGGCTCACAGGATGGTGGTTTGTGGGGATGGCCTCCAGCATGAGGTGCATGTAGCACACTACATGCAGAAGCGTAGGCAGCTGCTGGAGCACCATGCACTGCCCCGCACTGCAGGCTAGAGCTGGGGTGTGGTGGGGAGGACCAGCACTGCACTCCACAGCAGCAGTGTGAAGTGGAGTGTGGCTCTGGCCTGGGCCATGCTGCAAGCAGCAGGGGGCAGCCAGGGGCTCCAAGTGGTCTCTGTCCCATCTGGGCCAGAACACGGCAGCTATGGTGGCTCCAGCTCATGTGGGTGGCAGTAGAGTGAGTCTAGCCCAGATGCAGGCTGGAGGGAGAAGGAGGAGATGACTGTGACACCCCCTGCCCCAGGCTGGGACTCCTGCGCCGCCCAGGTGGCCTGGCCATGGCCCCCTGTCCTCCTGGGCAGTGTCTGCTGGCTGCTATGCCCCTTAGAGCACGAACACTGGCTCCCAGTGCTGCCAGACCAGCCACGTAGCTCCCTGCTGCCCCCAAAGGACCCCCCTGCCCCCACTGGAGAGACAGACACCTTATGGCAGGCCCCACAGGCAGCAGCACGGAGCTGGGCTCACTGGTGGCAACAGCAGCACCGAGCATTGCCTCGGATCTCCTGCCCCAGCAGAGCCCTGGCACCCAGACACCTTCTCCCGGTGCCAGCAGGCACCCCCCTGACACACTCGCACTCTGTCTCTGTCTCTCTCTCAAAGCCTCTGAGCGTTGGCCCTCCAACCCTCTCCCCCCACCCCCATAAACTTAGCTGCCCAGGCTGCTCCCACCACCCTGCCTGGCTGTATGCCAGCGATGTGCATGTGTGCACATACGTGGCACCCGCTGCCTCCAATTGCCCTCCCCCCACTAGCCCCAAACAGCCCCTTGCAGGCGGGAAGGAGAAACCTGCAGTTCCTCCATTTTTCTCCTTTAAAGGGGAAAAGCTGCGTTTTTCTGCAGCAAATGGAAAACCCGGATCCCTGGAGATCTGTGTTCTAGAGGCTGTAATGCCTTGAGTGGGACTCCTGCCTTATGTGTGATGTGATAACTTTAACACAGGTATTTTATGCAAGTTGCATTATGCCTGCTTTCATAAACCCAGGATAGCCTCTCAGTTTCATGATGTAAAATACAAAATTGTGAAAGCAGAAAACAGTGTTGTGCAGTGAAATATATGAATGTGTGTATCTTCTCAAGTGCACTAGTTTGTAATGGAGACTCAGGTAAACCTTTGAAATGGTTTAGAATTTTACCCAATAAAAATCATTTTCTCCAGCCATCAGTTTAAAAAAATGTATCCCTCAGTAACTGAGTATTGTAAAATCAGTGTCATTAGAAACTGTTGCATCATCTACAGTGAATTTGTGTTTTTACTTCCTCCTAAGAGTTAGGTGATGAAAGAGTAGGGCAAAAATGACTCATTCTTGATCCATGTTCAACTAACAGGTTACAAATACAATATTTATTCTTTCATTACCTTAAGCAAGATATTAATCACTAATTAGACTTCCTTTTATTTGGTATCATGGATCTCATTAATGTACCAGTGGAGGTTAAGATACCAGCTACTTTTACATTCTTCATTTGCCTTTCAAAAACTCAAACTGCAAAGTAGCAAACAGATTTTTTTAAGTTGAAAGTTGCCTTGTTACCATATAACAATAGGTTAAGGTCCATTGTAAATCATTACTTGATGGATCTTTGTTAAAATTAGCTGGAAGATCATTGCATAAGAATTTTCAGACCTCCCAAGATGTTTGAAGACAATTACGTATTTAGGAATTTAAAGTTTCAGTAAGTAGGGTCCAGAAAAAGAAATTCTAAAAGAAACTGGAAACATGGTTTCTTTAGGTTGCATACCCTATTCTTTAGCTGTTGATAAGAGAATATTCGAACAAGTCAGTGATTTCAGCCCATTGTAGGAAGTTTGGTTGTATGTTTTTACTACATGCCAGAATACCCCTTGTGGACAATCTCCAGGCAGTTTCTTAGACCCAACTTTTGCACCCTTTATACATCCAGCCAAACTGGGTGGAACCTCAAGAAGTCAGTTCCCGATTCAAGGCAGGGTCATCCCTGTCCCTATTCAGAGTCCCTGTTTTGTGGGTACTTCAGAGTTTTAACTCTCTGGAGGATGCATAGTAAATAAAATAAGGAATGCAGGCTTTGCAGAGGAGCTTTGCAAATTATGCTTAGCATGAGTTACACAGCTGTTCAAAACAGACACCCAAATGCAGTCTGTCCTGTGCCCTTATGACAGAGGATCTCTGGGGTTGGGCCACTATTCCTGAGGGAGGTAAGATCTCATTTTGCCTCCTTAACCTACCCCAGTTCTCTTAAGCAAAGGGAATCAAAGAGAAACTATCCTGAGCACATTCTCACATTGTGACCATTTTTACTCTTCTGCTGGGACTTTTCATGCTCCAACCCTGTCTTAAGGTTGCTGGAGAAGTGGCTCAAGGCACCTCTATTGTTTTGCCAAGGTAGAAGCAACACAAAGCCATTTTTTTTATTAAATACATAATAATATAGTATATGAGTAAATAAAAACCTTTCCAAATAAATATTTTGATTTTGGTTTTACCCTTCATTACATCTGGCTATAGATTGAATGTAGCTCCTGTCCCATGTGAGAGAGGGATTCATCAAAAACTAGGGGCCATTCAGAAGAGTTTGTGCAACATCTGTCTTAAAGTTTTGTCACCTATTCCAAGTATGGCCGTGTTCTTCATAAGCTGGTTGATCTTCTCACTTTAAATAGCTAATAAGTACTGATGCTAATGCGGGGCAGTTTTCCCATAGAGAAAACAAGCACACCTTGGCTCCTTTAAATAGAGAATTGGTGAGAAAATCTGTTTCACTCACATTGATTTCTTTTCTGCTGCTATTTTTCATGTTCTGTCCCTGAAAAACTGGTAAAAGTTTATAAAAGTTGCTGAAAAAGAGATCTCTCAGACATCTCCATTATTCTCCCAGGGTATAACTAGTCAGTGTTGATGATCCTTTAAAGGCCATTTCAGCCTTCCAGGCATATGATTCTCCTACTAAGGGGAAGTTGTAGCCGTTATTGAAGTGTGCAAGCATAAGTGTAGTTCATAAAATAGAATTCACAGCTTAGCAAATGTTCTGGAAAGTAGCACAAATACTGTAGTCATCCCTTCTCTCCCCCCCCTGGTTTTTGCAAGTCGCTAACCAAATGTAGGATTTTTATAGTTTATCCTGGGTTTTGCCTTTTTATTTTAACATTCCTTTCATTATATTTAGTTTTTATGATTTGTATAGAAAGTTTTCATTTTTCAAGTTTCTTCAGACAAAAGTGACTGAATATTGGCCTACCATATTTTAATTGAAATATTTACAGCCAGCTGCTAAGTATTATCAGGTATCCAGATTGGCTAAAAAGAGATCAGAGCAAGGAATAGCAAGCAGTAAGTAACACTGACTCGTAACACTCATAGTCGAAGGTATTAGTAACGGGACGTACTAATTAACTTTTAGGAAACTGAGGGACAGAGATCCCAATGTGCTCAAGAGTGGAATGTGAACTTTACTATTCATTTCAGTTGGAAAAAGGTTAATAATATTGGCACATGGTTTTTTGTTAAATAACACTGGGTGTAACTCTTAGCATATATCTGCATTATGAAGTTCTGCTGACACTGCTGCAAAAGCTAGTGGCATGAGAAGATCACGTCGTTTAGCCAGTATCACTGTCAGCAAAACCCCTGGAATGGACACAGCTCTGCTGGCGGAAAAGAAGGCTTCTTCTGACAGAGTGTCTGTCATGTGGAGCATCTGATATAACCCTGGCAGCAGAAAAACTTCTGCAGGCCAAGGGGCCTGAACATCTTTGAACTGCTGCTATCTTGTTAAAGCAGCAGCAATCCCAATATGGACGTAGCCTTAGCTGCAAGGCTTCTGATAAAAAGTCAAATTGAATTGACAAGTACTGCAGCATTTTGCTTATTAAGATTTGTCTCCACTTTTTAAATCCTAGATACTAAGATGATATTACTAGAGGATGAAAGGGAGTTTTCAAATAAGTCTGTGTTCTTCAAATCAACCGAATGGTGAAAAAAAAATATTCTTCTTATCCATCAGATTTCATTATTTTGTTTTCTGTATTTGGCAGTAACCTATATTGAAAGTTTTTAATCCTTAACCAGATTGTTTGTAAATGAATACTATATTTATTGACAAATATACCTGAACATGAAATTAAGACAGTTTTATGAATTGAAGTGTATCCTTCCCTCTGACATCCTAGTTCCCATTTTCTGGGGAGAGTCAGGTCTTACTTGGATACCTGTATTGTATCATCACCATAATAATGCCTGTTGTGTTGTATGAATTTCTTTTAAATGCCAATAAATAAATAAATGTACAGCTCTTTCTGTTCACTGAAGTTTGTGCGGGTTTTGGATGAGATCATTGGCATTCAAAGGCAGGCAAAGTTATTTAGGTAAATCTTTGGGGATATCTTTTCCAACTGAAATAGTTGGAGAAATTCTTCTTTGCAAGCTTTCGGGTACAAACATCATTCATCAGGCTGAGGAAATGTTTGCAGTCGGTCTCTGCTCTTCCTGGATGGAATAGAATAGAAGGCAGAGGCCAGTATGCAGTCATACCAGTCAGGGAAAATGTAGTTAATGAAGAAATAAAAATTGGGGGGGAGGGAGAAAAAATACAAATCACAGTGCATTTTCGGCTTTGATACTGTCTTTGAAAAACAAAGCCCAAGGAAGTTCTCCAATTCCCAAGATTATATAGTTTAAAAAAATGTTTGTAATGTGATAATTAAAAACAGTGCCTGAAACTTGCAGCTCTAGCTCCATCATTAACTTTAATTCTGTTCCATTGTCCTTAACAATTCCTCATGTTAGGCCAGAGACCCTTATTTTGTCCTCCCATCCTGTCTGAGTTTTTTCAGAAAATACTACAGAGCTAAGTTAGTGCCACTGTGCATTTTGACTATTGAACTATGTATTAGTTACCTGATATGGACTGAAGATTCAGTCTTCCATGGCAACGAGCTACAGTAGGTATGAAGATGGGGAATGTCTTAACTAGGTGGACCACAGAAAATTTTTATTAATGTAAGCGTGCCTTGGGCTGGAAAAAGGTTGGGAAACCTGGTCTAGGCGCAGCCCATCCATCAACAGAAGTCAGACATCTGTCTATTTACATACCTCCAGCTGGCCAGTAAACCAGAGGTGCCTTTGTTCTCATCCCATTAACCGTCTTGTGAGTGCCTGGAAGTCTCACCTTTCGAATGAATTGCAAAGCACCAGTTATTCTGTACTGATTGCATCCTAGAGTACTCTGGCATGAAGAAGGAAGTTCTCATCCTCTCAGCAAAGGGGTGGGGGAGCACTTACACCTATTAAGTCCTGCTTGGTAGGTGCAAAGTGTCTCCAACAGCACTGTACTGCTAACTCTTAATTTCCTCACCCTTACCTGGCTTGCATCCCTTTCATTCTGGGTCCTATATGCTGTTGGTCAACTTCTGGTGCGTTCAACTGCGCCCTACAGTGACAAACTTGTGACAAGCCTATGTCTTTCAGCAGAGAAACTGTCTGCAAAATTGATCCTTAATTTGCTTTGGTGATTACTTGTACCTATACAAGCTGAAGAACTATGTCATTGTAATTCACGTATCCATCAGATCACAATATAAATCATCTCTTGCAACTGATGAACATCTTTAGCTTGACGTTGGATGGTGGTGTCTGATATATTATTGTTGCCTAAAATCTTACCTGTCATTTTTAAAAATTTTCTAGCATCCTAAAGCTATAACATTCAGAATATTAATGATATTATCAACTGTAAGGTGCTAGCCCTAAAATGTTTAAAAAGGTACTGGATCTAATTTAACGTCTCCTTCTCATGAAGGACAAGTGACCACAACTAAATACCACTTGTTTGGTGCATTCATCTCAGTTCTGGACACAGACTTATAGTTAATTTTTCTAAATCGCATACCTTTTTCTGTAACTTAAATACCTTGTGTTATATTTAACCAAAACAGTTGCAAACAAATTTAGTCCTGATCCATGTTAATTTTGTTGTTGTAACTCAGTTTTATTATTGTAATACTCTTCTGCTCATATAAGTGAGACTTCAAGCTTTTTTTGCCATTGCTCATACTGAAGGCGATTTCTCTTATAGGAAAGAGGGATGTGTTTTTGCTTAGAAAATCAGTGCATGTGTAACGAGGAACATGAGTCTTTCCTCTGGTGTTTGAAACTAGCAATTCTCAGTTCAGCCCAGCACTGTCTTTACCATAAACAGTGGATTGAGAAGGAATTACTGACACAGTTTTAGTTCTTGGTGGTTGTGACAGCTGGTAGAGAGTGGGTGGAGTCAAATGGGGGAAAAAGAGCATGCCAAGCTGCAACGCAGAAAACACACACATTCATTTGAAGCTGAAGAAAAAAATTACCTAAAAAAGAACATGCTATTGAAGCCTTGAGTTCTGGATCTGCACATGTCATGGATACTGCATGAGATTGGCATTTAATAGAACTGTGTTCTGTTGGAGAAAACAGGAGAAGCTGCCTTGTCAGAATTGCTTTTGGTTTAATTTATGCAATGATTGGATGAAGCTGATGAACTGTGCAGGCTATCTTTCTTATTGTCACATGAACCTGATTCACCTTGTTGTCAAAAGAATAATTGAAATTGAAGTAATTTTACTTGTTACAATTAATTTGCAGTAAAGCAGGCAAAAAGAAACACTTTTTGTGTAAATGTGAAAGCATCTTGGTGATAGCTTTTACTTGCTATTTGCAGTTTTAATGGAGAGGTGAAATAATTTACAGAGAAGATGTATATAATCTCTCTTCTGTAAATGATGCACAGAATTTATGATCTTAGTCTTGCTTATGTGAAGCATCCTAATCTCTTAATCAAATTCAGAATTTCAGAGCATAAAATAAGAAACATGAGGATGCATAAAGCTGTAAACAGATATCCCAGCACAGCTAATCTGCTTCATTTGGTGACATGTCCTAGAACAGCTGATTCACTTCATTGGGTGAAACAGACCTTGCTAATTGTCCCTCAGGGCCAGGCCATTGCTGCTTCTGGGAGTGGCAGGGGTACCATCCTGCAGGTCAGCACTCAGGTGTGACTGCAGATGGGGGAACCACAGATTCTCCATTTGCAGAGGCATGCTCTGTGTTGAAATCCCTCGGCTCGACTGTGCAGGCACAGAAACCCAGACATGTGCTGTCAGAGGCTGATCCTATGTGCCCTGCAAATTCCCCTGAAGAAAATTTCCAGGGTTTCTAGGATCAGGACCTGAAGCTCCAGGAACACCTGCCCAAGGGCAGCTGGAGAGTGTGGGCAGTTCTGGGTTCCCTGTGTTCCTCCCATCTTAAAACAAGCAGATATCTACTGCAAAATAGCAGCACAAATTAATGCCGTTTTTTGTCACAGTCACAAATTTCAGCGCTTCTGGCCTAACAAAAGGGCATATATGTTTGTTTGCTTTCACGTCGTGCTGCTGCCATAAACATTTTTATGGTGGCACAAAAATTCCATCTGTTTCCAGCTTCAGTCATTTAATTTCAAGTTGAGTTGAGAACTTACCTCCTGGCAATAATAATAGCATTAAGTCAAATATGGTTAGATGTATATTTCTATTTATTCTGTCATTTTCAGCAGTTTAATTCCAGCCTTCAGTTATTCCTGTTTTTGTTTTGGCATATTGTTTTGGATCAAGACTGACGTAAGGCATCTTAATGACCAAGTTGTCAAACTTAAAACAATAAAGGAACTTTTTATATCTGCCAAAGAGTAAAGGCATTCTAAAACTTGTAATGGCCTTTACTGTTTGGCCAGGATTGTCTGAAATGTCTTGACACTGGAACTGTACCTGCTACAGTACATCTTCCTACATGATAATCAGATCTTTTAAGTTCTTATCAAGCTATCACATGACTAATGTACGAGGCAGTACCATCTGATTGTTTGAACAAGGGACTACAAGTGAAGAATAAATTCTTGTCTAGACTCTTAATTATTGTGGCTGCTTACAGACATGAAAAAACAAACAAACAGCGCTTTACTTTCTGCTTGGCTTGCCCCCACACCAAGCGTAGCACATGCCCAGAAGCGGCATCTTGTCAGTTTGACGCAGCTTGCCCAACATCTGTATAGATCACGTACTTCAGCGGGGCTTTTGGTCTGACCCAGCTCACCCAATGTCTGTATCGATAATGTGCTTCAGCAGGGCTTTTTGGTGCTTTTATATGAATCAGTTATTTAAAAGAGCCCAAAAGCCCTGCTGAAGCATTACCTCTTCCAGTAAAGCACTTCATTTTTTCCCT
>NW_005842190.1:259974-263810 GCF_000455745.1 Alligator sinensis
CCTGTGATGATTGGGAAGTTGGTAAGCTCTGTTCTTCAGTTAATTCTTTAACAGTCAGAATGATCAGCATTACCTACCCCTAAGTGTTAATCACTATTAATAAGGTACTTTGGAAATTATTTAAGAGTGCAAATTATTTTTATTAGACTCAAATTTATACACTATTTTAGTAAAATCTTATTGTCCAGACTCATAGGTCAAGAATTGTTTTCTGAGCAGGTGTTAGTTTTCTCGTTTGTTGGACAAGGGCAGTCAGTGGAATGAATAGTTAATACAGCTGGTTTGAACTGCTTATAACAGGGTGTGTCTACATGTTCATTAATGTGCCGCAGTTACTGCACATTAAGTTTACTACTTGTATAATCAAGTACTAAATCAAATGTTCAGTAACTTGCACTACTGCGCAGTTGTGCCAGCATATGCCTTTAGTGATGCTACTGCACAGTACCTAATACTACTGCGCAGTAGTGTATTAGCACTGTTTTTGACATGACACGCTACTACACGGTAATATTAGGCTACTGCACATTTAGTATCTCATGTAGGTGTGCCCACTGTAGAAGAATGGCTATGTATTCACTTCTGTAGGAGAAGAAGAAAAGGACATAAGCAGAAAAGCTTTTGGTTAAAGGGGAAGACAGTAAATTTAGTGATGTCTTCTACCCAAGTAGCAGTTTGGAAGAGAGGTGTAGGGCAGCAGTTGGCAACCTTTTTAGTCTGCAGGCCAGAATAATCCAGCTCGGGTCACAAGTGGGCAGGTGCTAGGACCTGGTCGTTGCTGTGTCTCCAGGGAAAGCGCCTGCCACTGCCATTTCTCCCTGTCCAGTGCTTTCCTGTGCTTCTCCCACCTTAAACAGATGTTCGCTGCAAAATAGTGGTACAACTTAATACTGCCTTTTGTCACAGACACAAATTTGGGAACTTATGGCATGACAAAGGGCATGGATGTTTGTTGGCTTTCACTTTGTGCTGCCATAAACATTTTTACTACATATAAGTAGGTACAGAAGTGTTATGGGGTCACCATGGCTTGAAATGCTGTGGCCCAACTCAAAATATTTATAAGTTTCCCATACATAGAGTCTAATTATTTGGGGGGGGGGGTCATCTTCTATTCAGGATCATTTTATATCCGAGCAAACATGGTAACAACTCTTAGAACCTTGTGGTCATTGAAGTTGAGAATCAGCAGCAACAATATCTAGTAGTTGGATTTGCTTTTATGAGGAAGAAAAAAGCATGAAAGCTGTATGCCCTAATGTTATAGTTCAAAAGCAACACTTGTTTTTGGCTGGAAAAATCATTCCTATTTCTGTTTGCCAACTGAGCCAGGGTCAGAGTGAACAACCAACTTTTTTTTTAATAAGTACCATTAAACAAAAAAAAATTATGTGAAATGACTAACCTATTTACATCTTATGTTATTATAATCTTGTTATTACAATGGTAAAAGTAACCAGACTTACAGTGCTTGCTTCCAATTGTTGCAGTTATAAAAAAAAGTCATATCATTGAATGGGGAGAAGTCAGGCTGAACAGATAGATTCCAGGTTTGTTTAAAATGTTATTTACAGCTGTTGGTTTTTCTGCACATGTGGGAGTATTTTCTTTCTGTTAGGTTCAGCTTGGTAACAAGCTCATTCAAAGCTGAGAAACCAGTTGGCAGTTTAAAAGTAGCAGAGTTTTCTTTCCTTTTCCAGTCTACAAATAAAAAAAAAATGGATGAGGTGAAGAAATTACCTCTAAGTCTTGAAGGACATGACTAGAAATAATCATTTAATTAACCACAGGCAATACTTTGTAAAGCAATTTTAGAAGTAAAATATATTTTGGGGTTTTTTTAAAGGTATACTTAATACAGTTTTATTTTATAATTGTAATATTGCAATTGTTCTCTTTTATAATTGAATTCTTATTTACATCTGAAAACTTTGACACAAGTGAAAAACAATTAGGAAATGATGAATAATATTTAGTATACTAAAACATAAAAATCAAATCGCATATGTGGATGTTTAAATGTGTGCTGTTCATCTTCCTGGCTAGTAAAAAGCTGCTTATTTAGCATACAGGCTACACTGATTTACAGCTAAACATCTTTTAATAGCTGCCAGTCAATGCAACTCTACCTTTACTTAAGAAAATAAAAAGCACAATGCAAAAGATTAAACTTGATTTTAAATCAAGTTTGTTGATGATTTTAAATCACAAAATTGGTGACTTTAAATAACTTTGCTTTTAAATCAGTCTCTCTTCTTAGACTGTGATTTCTTGCTGCTACAGAGCACAGTTTGATTTTTGGAGATAGATTGCCTCTCTCATATCGTTGGGCAAGGGAAAAGAAAAAGGAAGGTTAGCACCAGGGCCAGGCAATTGAATTTGTAAATCATTCCTTGACTTTCATGCCATCTATTTTGCCATAAAATATAACATGAGATCAAACAGGTAGCCAGTTTTATTCTAATTGTAGTGTCACCAAACATAATTTTAGAACTGAGTTGCTCTTGTAATTTGCAGAGCAGAATTGGCCTTCAACATCAATGCTTGTAGAGTAAATTACTTTAGTAGAACCAATAACAAAATCCCCAAGAAGTATCTGCAAAAGCAAACAAACAAGGCTTTATTACTGTGGGGCCAAATTAATCCATTAATATGTCTAGTTGTTCATGAGCATGTCCTTTAGATTTGCATAGGTTGAGGCCTTTTTTGCTGATACAGTTAACTTGGAACCATGGAGAGCTGTGGCTAAGATGTGGAATTAAATGATTTGGGCGAGGGGTTGTGGAGTTCAGGGATTGAGCGCTAAAATCAAAGCTGGTTGTTCTGACTTCAAATGGCTCAATAGTGAAGGCACAGGCTCTACAAGTGATTTGCAGTGGAATGTGTTTACCCCTTTGCTTGAGGCCAGGGATAGATTGGGGATTTTGCTGGTTTACTTACCACCTTGCTGCACAGCTGATTCCCTGACTCAACCAGCCAAGACGGTGTCGCGGCAGTATTGAAGATGCCCAGACTTATTGTATTGGGAGACTTCACACTGAGGCTAGCTCTTTGGGGCTAGAACGGGATTTCTTGGCATCCATGTCCACCATGGGGCTATCCCAGATAGAAACTGGGCCAACCAAGGGCCAATGTGGTCCTCATTTTCAAGAAGGGGAGGAAGGAGGACCCAGGCAACTATAGGCCAGTCAGTCTCACCTCCATCCTAGGCAAAGTCTTTGAAAAAATTTGAAGGCTCACATTTGCGAGAGCCCGGCAGGGAAAATTATGCTGAGGGGAAACCAGCACGGGCTCGTAGCAGGTAGATCATGCCTGACTAATCTAGTCTCTTCTTATGACCAGGTTACAAAACACCTGGATGCAGGAGTAGGGGTTGATGTCGTTTACTTAGACTTCAGGAAGGCCTTCGATATGGTATCCCACCCCATACTGGTGAACAAGTTAAGAGGCTGTGACTTGGATGACTACACAGCCCGGTGGGTGGCGAATTGGCTAGAGGGTCGTACCCAGAGAGTCGTAGTGGATGGGTCGGTATCGACCTGAAAGGGTGTGGGTAGTGGGGTCCCGCAGGGCTTGGTCCTTGGACCGATACTCTTCAATGTCTTCATCAGCAACTTGGACGAGGGAGTGAAGTGTACTCTGTCCAAGTTTGCGGATGACACAAAACTGTGGGGAGAAGTGGACACACCGGAGGGCAGGGAACAACTACAAGCAGACCTGGACAGGTTGGACATATGGGCACAAAACAACAGAATGCAATTCAACAAGGAGAAATGCAAAGTGCTGCACCAAGGGAGGAAAAATGTCCAGCATACCTACTGCCTAGGAAATGACCT
>NW_005842190.1:263859-277804 GCF_000455745.1 Alligator sinensis
TTCCCCTCTATTGGGCGCTGGTCAGACCGCAGTTGGAATACTGCGTGCAGTTTTGGGTGCCGCACTTCAAGAGGGATGTGGATAACCTGGAGAGGGTCCAGAGAAGGGCCACACGTATGGTTTAGGTGCTTGCAGGCCAAGCCCTATGAGGAGAGACTAAGGCACCTGGACCTCTTCAGCCTCCGCAAGAGAAGGTTGAAAGGTGACCTTGTGGCTGGCTACAAGTTCATCATGGGGACGCAGAAGGGAATTGGTGAGGCTTTACTCACCAAGGCGCCCCTGGGGGTTACAAGAAATAATGGCCATAAGCTAGCAGAGAGCAGATTTAGACTAGACATTAGGAAGAACTTCTTCACAGTTAGAGTGGCCAAGGTCTGGAATGGGCTCCCAAGGGAGGTGGTGCTCTCCCCTACCCTGGGGGTCTTCAAGAGAAGGTTAGATATGCATCTAGCTGGGGTCATCTAAACCCAGTACTCTTTCCTGCCTATGCAGGGGGTCGGACTCGATGATCTATTGAGGTCCCTTCCGACCCTAACATCTATGAATCTATGAAAACCATGAAACAGGGCAAACACTGGACCCTAAGTTTTTCATCTACAAGACCTTCAATTATCAGGGATGTTGTCAAGAAACCTCTATGATGGTTGGATCACTACCTCTTAAAGTAGTGCTTCTCAACCAAGATGCCAGAGCATCCTGAGATGTCTTAAGAGCTTTACAAGGGTTCTGCAAGGTGCCATGCAGTGATAGCACTACTTAGGTGTGCAAACCTGATTCACAAGATAAACCCAGAGATTTCAAATAGGAATCCATAGCATTAAAAACATTCTGACCTGTTGTGATCTTTATGAGTTCTTTGCAACAGAAGAACTGCAAATTGCTCTAATATTTTGCCATAGTAAAAAACCAAACAAATGTAAAAAGGAAGAGCTGGCACTTCTGATGGATGCCTTGGGTCTAAAAAGGTTGATAACCACTGTCCTAGAGACCCATATCCCTCTGTCAGAGTGATGAACCATCTAGGCTGGTGTGCCTGTGGACACTCATGGAGGTAATGGGATTTCAGAACCCCCTGAGAGACGTTCTCAGTTACCTTGACAGCTACTCTGTCAGTAACTTGGTTACTGTGTGGAATAGTATGCTGACCTTGGCCATAGACATAGTGGCACCCAGGTGTCCTGCAGTCTGTCCTTTCTCAGTGTCTGCCTGCAGTTGGGAACTGGATGTGTGTAAACCAGTTGAAACTGAATCCAGACAAGAGAGGTGATGGTGGTGGGCAGACAACTGAACTTGGGGGGTGGGAGGGAGATCCCTGGGATGCCTGTCATTGATGGAGTACAACCTCCACTTGTCAGTTGGGTTCACAGCCTTGGGGTCCTCTTAGGTCAAAATACAGCCTGCAGGCTAGATGTGGGCCACCAAGAGATTTTATCTGACCCACAGTGGGTCCTTCTGCCTAGCCCAGGTACAGGGGGCAGCCTGGGCTGCAGCACATGCAGCTGGTCCTGCCACCCCCTGGGTGTGCAGTGGAGCTGGGGTAGCATGGCAGCCAGTTCCTTTCTGGCAGCAGTGGCTCCTTCCGTCTGCCGTTGTCAGTGTTGCTGCTGCCACCAGACCCAGCCCTGTTGCCCAGGCACCGCATCTCATTTACCATGCACCCACCACCGGGAGCAATGGACAGAGCAGCAGGCGGGGTCTCCATGGAGATCAGCCTATGTCCCCCGTGGGCAGTGTGTGCTCAGCCAGGCAGATAGGATGGAATGGAGCTGCAGGCTGGTGGGGTCAGGGCCAGGGCCAGGATCTCAGGCAGTGACAACACAGGGCTATGCAGGGAGTGGATTGCAGCTCTGCGCAAGACCCCGGCTATGGCCTCATCCCATATGCCCAACCAAATGCCCTGCCCACGGGAGTCCCGGGCCAGTCTTTGAGGAGACCCTACCCACCTACCTGTTCCATATAGTGCTGTTCTAGTAATCTACCACTTAGGGAATTTTGATGAGCTGTTGTAGGTAGTGGGGGTGCTGACCCAGCCTGTAACAACTCGCTCAAACTCCTTAAGTAGCCTTCCAGCCCAAATAATTGCCCATCCCTGTCCTAGATCCTCTGCTGCACTAGGATCTTCAAGTTGGAAGAGTGACTAGGAGTGCCTTTCACCAACTCCATCTGTGGAGAAGACTGTAGACCTTTCTTTCAGATTCTGATTTGGTCATCATCATCATCCGTGCCTTTTATAACCTCAGGGCTGGACTATTGTAATGCACTCTAAGGCTGCGTTTGAACACATAACTCAGTCATCCAGTATCTGCACTAGCTCCCAGGAGCTTTCTGGGCATAATTCAAAGTGCTAGTTTTGACCTATAAGGCCCTAAATGGCTTGGGCCCTGCATACTGAAGGGATTGCCTTCTCCCTTACACCCATCACAATCCCAAAGGCCAGTGAAAGCAACCTTTGGCCCCCGGCCCCTCAGAAGTTGGATAGCTCTGTACTAGGTGTAGGCTTAAGGGTGGCTTGAGGATGACAACTGAGATTTTGATCTTGGTTTGAAATCCTGTGGAAAGCCAGAATATAGAGAATGAGTCTGATATGCTTTTGCAGTAGCCTGTATTGCTAATGTGATGTTCAGAATGCTGCAGTACCACTTGGAGATCCTGAACATTACAGTTTTCTCCATACCAAGAATACACAATCTTGTTGTCGTCTAGCTAAGTGATGCCAAAGGGATGAGTCACAAGTCACGTAAGATGAAGCTCTTAACCAACTGGGCATGATACTATTATTTTTCTGATGATAGTATTGGAAACTTAAGGTTTAATTGTATTTGCTGCTGGAATTATCGTTGCTTTACAATTCTCTGACTCCCATTTGATTTATGTGCTGCTCTTTTAATTGTGTGGACACGCCAACATTTGGAGCCCTTTCTAAATGTTGTGTGCGAGGAAGCTGAGACTGATTAAAAGGTAATAGAACCCCTCCAACTTTAACGCTGTTTCATCCAAGATTAAAGTTGGAGGGGTTTTGCTACATTGGAAATGTTGTGTGCGAAGAAGACGCATACAGTAAGAAAGGAACAGCTGCTTTTAATGCAGCTTCAAACGTACATGTGTTCATACCCTTAATATTATTTATCCTTGGTATAGCTTTTGGTAGCATTTAGGATGACCATTCTTTCCTCTTCTCCTGGTCCTTAACTGTTGCCCTTTTTGTCTTTTTTTGGGTCTGTTTTAATTTCTACTTAAATCAGTTTTCCAGGTACTTAATTGTTACAGATTGCTTAATCCTTGACTAGAACTGCAGTGGTTACTTTTTCGTGGGGTTTTGGTAATCTGATTTCTTCAGGCCCCTGGAAATGGCTGCTTGTCAAAAGCTGACTTGGATTTCCTGCTCCAGAATTGAAACTTGCCTTCTAATCTTTTAAAATCTGTTCTCCTTATTTGTCAGAATTGTATTTTTAAGAGCAAGTATACGATGTTTCTTTTGAAAGCTAAACTATTTTTTCCTTTTACAGACTGAGACAGCTCTTGGCCTCAGTTCATATCAACAGAAAAGGTAAGGTGTGCTTTCTAACACAAAATGTTTACTTTGAACAAATTCTCTTTTAGGGAAATTCTTTTGATTCTTTACACCAAAAATAATGTCTTGTTGTGCAAGTCGGTGTTAAAACATTTGGATCAAATCCAAATGTTATAACGTGTGTTAGGTAGTTATGGAGGGCAGAGAAATTTAAATAGGTTACCTCCTATTTCTGGGCATATTGCTTCACATGTTTATAACTTATGAGAAAGCAAGGAACACTATTTTACTCGCGTAAAAAAATCAAGCTTTCTAGTGTACATTAACTTCTCTGCTGTTAGACTCCTGTATATGCCACTCACAAAGGAAGAGCAGGACTATGTACCAATAGCTTATTAAGAATGGGAAAATTGGCTATCACGGAAAATTTAGCTAACTATATCATTTAGGCTACGGAATAAGGTTGTGGAAGCTGAATTGCTTGGGACCTTTATAGATGTAGTCTAGGCCCTAGGGAACAAATCTGTCTAGGCAGCGTTCTGCTTGTAGATGATATTCCATCACTAAGAGGGAGATGTCTGTTCTTTTCTTTGCTATTGTTTTAAATGCCTGACATTTCAAAAGTTGTTTTTTCAGTCTACTTAAAGTTTTGTAATCCATGAGTTGTGGCTTCTAACAAACCTTCAAAATGCAGTAAGCACTAGCCAAAACAAAACTGTAAAAGCATAATGTATTAGTATTAACTAAGTGTAGGAGTTTGTTTTTCTGACCTACATACAAAATAAACTGAATAAGACTTATCCTGCTTGTCACTTTAGAGATCCACAATCAATGGCCACTTGAATTCTGTTGTTCACCCTTGCAAATTTGTCTTGCCTTTTGAAATTTTCTTGTTTTGGAAAGGGCTTTAAATTAATCGAGTAACCTACTAACAAATGGCAAGATTTTGAAAAAATTACTATGTTAAGTGCAACAGTGTTCTGCCCTGTAAGCACAATTTTCAGCATGTCTGTTCTTGTAGTGTTGGCTGCACATGTGAGGACAAATAAAAGGTTTAAAGTATGTAAAGGTCGTTGTATTCAAAGTTAATCAGTGAAGCTGTTTCCAACTTTGGAAATAAAAGACATGATGCACCAGTAGTCAGGTGCTGGTGGAGAAGCTAGGGCAGGGATGGCCAACCTGCAGCATGCGTGCCCCAAGTGGTCCAGACAGCCTGTGTGCCACAAGTGGCAGACCGGGGAAGAAGAAGGAACCAGAAGGCAGAGCAACAGATTGGGCAGGGAGTAGGGGATGGAGTGGCACTAGGGAAGGCCTGAGGCTTTGCCTTGTGGTACGCCTGCCAAAAAGTTTGGCTCTCACTAAATTAGGGAATTGCTGTCAATGTATTGACCTACCACTCCCCACTTCTGTTGAGTATCTATTTGAGTTGAGTGCGAGGGAAGCTGTCCTGATTTGTTTTCGCACAGTTCTCCGCTCATTTTCCAGTTGTCTTGGTTTTAAGCTATGAATTGATTGTCCAAAATGCACTCATAATCTTGGTTTAATATTAGTTATGAGTTGGATTAACTTCTCCCCGCTGTTAACTCTCAGCATCAGTAATGTAGCAGAAAGCAAGCAGCTGTTGCATTTTGGTGTGGGTTGTGCTGATGCTGCCTAAACCATTGTCTACACTACAGAGTTCTGTTGGCACAGCTGTGTCAGCAAGGGATGTGAAAAGATCATGCATTACAGTAAACAGCTCTGCAGGCACAATTTCTGTTGTTGGAGAAGCTGGTATAATTCTGTTGGCAGAAGAGCTCCTAACAGAGCTACAGTAGGAAGCCTGGCTATCTTAGTGCTGCTGCTGTAATTAAAGCAGCAATTGTTCCTTTATTGTAGATATAGTCTAAAGTAGGGATATCACACTTACCCAGGCCCTGGGGCTCATCGGGGCCAGGTGTGGAGTCACCTTGGGTAGATTAACGCAGCCATCACTTGCTCCCCATCCCACCACTACTGCATGTCCCTGATAGGACTCTGTTCCTAAGAGTTCAGTGGTAGGACCACTTGCCCAAGGGGTTGCATCTTTGACACCCATGCTGCTAAGAAACATGGTGGGATCAGCAACTATGAACTGATTAACATGCATGACAATTGGCCAAATCCTGCAAACCTACTTCAGTGCCCTGTCATCAGATTGTCTGAATGAACACTAGACAAAGCCAGCATGTTTTGAAAAGCTTAAGCAGTTGCTGGACTGATCAGTTGCTTCGTCTGGAGTTCTGAATGATGTGCAACCTGCTTTAATTAGGTGCAAACATGGAAGCTTATGCAGAGTGCAGTGTAGGCAGAAAAGAAATAGTAGGCATGCCTCAGTAGTATAACAAAGTGACCCAGGAACCACCCTGAACTCCAACCTTGGAGGGGGGGAGATGGGGTGCAGGAGGAGAACAGCTAAAATAGCATTATGGATGCTGCCCAGTTACACCTCTGAATGCTCAATCGGCTTTAAGCAATGCCTTTAATGTAGAAATTAGTAGGATTCAGCAAATAACTTGTGCCAAGTCAGTCCTCTTGAAAATTTACTGTCAAAATGAGTTAGATAAGAATAGGTAAAAAGTGAGTTGTTTGTATTGACACCTTCCTCTGTAAACTTAAACAATATTCAGAAAAACCAGCAGCTTTTAGAAATGATTTAACTGACAGCAAAGATTCTTGCTTGGTGTTTCCTCTTTTGCATCTTAAAATCTATATTAAGAACTACAACAGTCTACGTTATGTTCTTTTAAAAAGATGTCAAGCCATAAAACAGGAAGTATAGTTGAGTAATGCTGCTCCCCACAGTATATTGGGACACAGATTTGAATGGGTTTTTTAGTTTAAAAGCAAACCGTTTGCTTTGGTGCTCTCAAATTTAATCCATTCAACCAGTTAATGCCATTATCTGAGAGCTGAACATTTTAAAGAATTATATTAAATATCTTGTTTAATTTATTATTTAATATATTTTAATTTTTTTTAAATGACACTTTTCTGTTCAGCGTCGTCATCTCCATCTAAGAATTCTAGGATGCAGGTGATAACTTCATGAAAAAGATTTAAACACTAGGTTCTGGCATATTTTTATATTTAATGTTCACAGAAATATTTTGCAAAGATTTTTTTTTCATGAGTTTGATCTTGTGAGGTCTGTGTCCTCGCTCCAACGGGCAAGTTGAGGCTACCAGATACCCAGAGCCCTACATCTAACTAGACATTTTAATGAAATTGCATGATGAATATTTGTGAAACTTTGGAGAAATGTTTCAGACATGTTCCCCATCTCTTGCAAACCCACTACCCTTGTAAACTTTTCAAGTTTATCAAGAAAAATTAATAAAAAACACTTTTATAAAGAAAAATGGATTTTCTTAGTAAATGCTATGTTACTGCTGGTACATAAATTCCAGATGCTCACTTCTGGATCCTTACTGAAGTAATAACTTTAGTTCATCTGTGATTTAGCTCAGCACAGAAGTATCTGCCAGGCAAATGGCTTTTATCAGAGAATATCACATTTTGTTCACAGAAAACCTGTTAAATCCTGATGTGGGGATTTCTTTGCTCAGAGTAGGTGTCTGTCATTATACCTTCCCCCTCCTCCCCAACAGGCAGTTTTCTCCTTAACTGTTAATTGTTCTCACAGCCTCTCCTTGTAACACCTCTGGGCATTTATACATGTGCTCCGATGCTTTCTGATTGTAATGCTGGAGCATTCTAAATGTAATGCTCCAGCATGCTGCAGCATCTGAATGAGCTTTAGTTAAAGCGCCCTGCCACTGTTTTGAAATGCAAGATGCTGAATACACAACACACTGCAGGCATTTTAATTAGAGCAGCTCTCGGAAGCCGCTCTAATTAAAGCACCCCTCCATCCCACCCTGGAGCACACATATAGGTGCCTTGTGACCCTAATTTTTTCCTCACTTACCCAGAGTGTAGTGTATTCTGCCTCATCTTCATTTTTTAAATTACTTTTGATTTAAATTTCTCTTCCTATACAAAATGTATTTAATAGGTATTATTTAGCTTGCAATTTGTGTAGAAGTGCCTTTTTAAAATTGTTCAAAACGTGTTGTACCAACAGTTTTTAGAACTAGTTTTTTTCAGATCGCTAAGTTCTTGGAGGGTTTTCAGACTAACACAGTTTGGAGATACTGAAGAAAAAAACAGTGCTTTTCCTTTTGTTTGTTTTTGGCTTTTTTTAAAGTTACCAGTCATTTTAAGAAACCTTGAAATTTATAAATTTCTATATCATTTATATGGATTAGATCTTTGTTTCTGCAAGACAAGCCATCATCTTATGAAAGAATATGTCTAAAAAATAAGTAGTCGCTAAACTACATTTCAAAAGGATAAAGGAAGTGGTTGGATGACTTTAAAGTTGGTTATTTTTGATGAACCCCGAGGGGGACCTGTTTTGAGTTATTTGCGGCTGAAGCCCGGGTGACCATCTGATCTGAGACGAGTCTAGTGATGACTGCTGTGAATCCATTATCAGCCAAATAGTAAATTTTGTATCCAAACATACTGGCCCAGGTTATGTCCTAGGCAGGGTATGTATTAATTCACATTTACTCTGTTTCTGTATAGTTATTGGTTATACATAAACTGTTCTTTGTCTTCCCTTTAAAGAGGCGTGTTGACTTGATGCAGACAGTATTCTTCAGCTTTTAACAATCTGTTTTGGAGGGCTAGTTTTACAGGATGTTGTAGGCTGAGTTGTACCATAGAAGTCTTTCCACTTTTCCAGTAGCGAGGAGTAGTACCTGATGGTTTTTGGTTCCCTTTGCTTTACAATAATGAGTCTAGTGATGGGATAATCTTGTTTTGTTTCACCAAAATGAATCTTCTTTGTTTAGCGGATGAATAAACATTACTAGATGCTTATCTACAATTTAACCTGTAACTAGCACTAAAGTATTCTTTCTCGGTGCTTTAAATACTGGTATTTTTTTCTCCACATAAAAATTGTCCTTTGAAGTCAATCTCACAGTCCTTAAAACTTGTTGATTTTTAAAGTGGTCTGAGTTAAACTAGTTTGAATTAATACCTGTTAAGGTTGCATGGTAAGAATCTGTGCCTCAAAATTTGTTTTTACATCACAGCCATCTGTTTCACTTCTCATACTTCGGGTACCTTGTTTTCCATGTGAATTCACTTGTTCTACACCCAGATCAGCAGGGTTATGGTTTTTGATGTGAGCAAGCCAGAGACTTAAGTTTTTTAAATGGAAGCTTAGAAATGCTCTTAAAACAATTTGAGACCAAGAACTTGTTTTCATTTTGACTAACTTCCTTGATCCAAATAATTTTTCCTTGTGCTCGTCTGCCATGAATACTCAAAACTACTGCTTGACAATCTTGCCTGTTATAGCATTAGTTTATTGCTATAAGTGAGTTGTTTCTGCATCTTTCAATTTCTTATCAACATACTACTGTAGGTGTTCAGCTGACCGAAAAGATCTGACCATATATGTTAATGTTACTGAGTAGCTTCTGTCACACAACTTGGCCAACATCACTTTTGA
This sequence comes from Alligator sinensis, assembly GCF_000455745.1. Classification (NCBI taxonomy): domain Eukaryota; kingdom Metazoa; phylum Chordata; order Crocodylia; family Alligatoridae; genus Alligator; species Alligator sinensis. The sequence goes on from NW_005842190.1 coordinate 272,919, forward strand.
GAAGTTGTTAGGATCGTATTTATTTTGCTAAAGCACAGGTTAAGAATTGTGAAATAATATCTATCAGTACCTTTTGCGAACTTCTCAGTAAAACAAATTACTTCCTTGCATCCTTTTCTCAAATAGAACACCTGATTCATTTGTCCTGTCATTGTGTTACAAATTCGGCCATTGCAACTTGTAGAGGTTGGTAATGGATATGTTTTGCCCTTCACTGTATAAATATTGATTGTGCCTGTAGCTTGAATATGCAGAAAATTCATTTGAGAACGTGCTTTGTAAAAATGTTTTCCATCAAACATAGTGATGCTGCTTTCCATTTAAGATTATGCCTTTGTATAGTACAATCTCATGCCCATGTATAATCTGAAACGTTGATTATTCGTATGTAATTAATGTAGATAGGTTTAAGGTGACACAATGTCACAACAACAGCTAGCCTTCAACAGTCATTAGAGGAAATGATATGACAAGTTTGCTGGGATACAACTTAAGTTAACATTTATCTCACTTCCTGTGCTATGATGAGAACCCAGTAGCTTTCTGTAGTCCCCCTCCTGATTGTTGTTAATTTGATATCCTCCTGAAATCATTTGTCTTTAGATCTTCCCTGTTTCACTGAATTTGCAGCTGAAGCTTAAACTGAGGCTGTGGGACTATGAATGGAGAGGCAAATCTCAAGGCATAAACCTGGATTTACAAACCTGGGTCAAATAGCACTGTGACTACTGTCTACAAATGAGCAGGCTGTGCTTGTGAAAGCATGAGAAACAAGTAGGTTATGCACTGAAAGATAAGCATAACAATTTAGCACCCATTCAGCCAAGGGTAAATTTGGCATTATTTGGATTGGGTTAAATCACTTTTAGGGGTTATGTTGTGTTTTTTAACTTGGGAAAGCTTGACTTGTCATAAGCATTGACTCATTTGTCCATGGCTATTGGATGCAAATTTAAACTTAGTTTATCTGTACACACTTAACAGAGGTTTTACATTTGAACTTTGTCTGGACTAGGATTTAACACATGATAATCACATTGTTTAATTTAATTAACATAACATAGAATTTGAGCTGAGATAAAGGGGTTGTACCTTAGCTTGGGCTAAACTGGTCCAGTTGTAAATCAGTTGTAAGATCTGAGAATGTGAACAAGTTACTCTGAGGTAAGTAAAGGCATGAATTTATAGCTGGTCAGCTGCTGTACAGTAACTACTCATATGCATTCTCATCCTGCAGTAAGTGTAAGGAGGGTGTAGCCCACCTTGTAAGGAATTAGGAATCTCACATTGTTGGGAGGCAAGAGTGCATATGGGCAGTGACCATAGATTAGCTGACCTGTTGTAGGTTCACACCCTATTTTACCTTGAGGCAATTTTTTATGTGTACATGCTTATGCTTAGTTGGTGTGTATGTAGAAAAGTTTTGCCACTTGTAATTCAATAAGTATGGTAGAGTTCTCATATGAGAGATACATGCATATCATGTATATATGAAACACTGTCCCATGTAGACATACTTTATCCTACACACACACACAGCCCCTCTTTTAAAGTGACAAGCTAATTCAAACAAGACTCTCTTCCCTGGACAAGTGGCTACATAAGTTTATATTTACTTAAATTCACACCTTAAGTTATGCTGAAAAACTGTCTTGTTGTAAATGGCCTTAAAATTTTCGGCCAATAACACATTAAAAAATAAACATATTTTTATTTTATGTAGTGTAGATAGACATCACTGCATTCATTTTGATTCACAATCATAATATCTCATTCCATTTTTTAGGCTTAGAGGTGGAGCACAATTATGTAGACAATTAAGTAAGGACAGTAGTGGTGGTGTGGTCAGTGCCTGCATAATCATACTCTATAAAAGGACCTGCTTGTGATTGGAGATCACTGGAAGCCAAACTTTTTGGCAGGCATGCTACAAATTAGCCTGATACCTTCCCTGAGTGCCACTCTTCTTCCTAATCGGCTGCTTTGCTTTCTGTTCCCTTTCTTGTGCCCCCACCCAACCTGCTGCTCTGCTTTCTGCTCCTTGCCCTGTGTACCATGCCTGATTTGCTACTCTTTTTTCTGCTTCCTGCCCTATCTGCCTCTGCTGCCTGTCCCTTCCTAGATTGCTGCATACCACACAGAAGCATATGTGCTGCAAGCTGGCCATCCCTGAAATAAAAGATGGTCTTGCTTTAATGCAAGTGCATGGACATCTGAATTAATTCTGTTCATGGATATTTTGCGTTTATTCCATAAGTCAGAATGGGAAACCTGGAAAGAACCATCTATCTCTTCAGCAACCAAATTAAAATGAAAAGGCTAGGAAGTAAGCGTCTCACCTTGCAAATAAAACCAATGGGAAAGAGGAGGAACCTTGTCAGCTTTTTCCATAACATTGAACAATCCAACATTATTTAGCGAACCCAAACAACCCTTCATTTAATTTTAAAAAGTAGTTAAATTAGTTGGTATTTTAGAGCTAAAAATATTTTATGGGATTTATTGGCTAAGCTGTTTAAACACTAGCTTTGAATGCCATATTCAGTTGATTCCAGAATTTCAGGGACTGTTCAGGGCATGAATTTTGGTAAAAGCTTGAAAACCAGAAGATGGTAGTAGGGGGGTCACCAAGTCCTTTATTTTTGGTTAGCAGACTTACCATGTTTTAGCCAGGTTAATAACTGCCTTTAGATCAAAGAGCTTTATGGCAGTTAAAACATTCTAGTGTAAAAAATCCCTTGTTTCTTCTCTGCGCGTTATCACTTTAGATTGCTAAAATATTGACAGTTTGAATAATTTACTTGCCAGACAAAGAACGGAGGAAATGAAGAATGCAGCCCTGGCACAAGAGAAAGGAAGACAAATGAAGCCCCTGCTGAGAGAGAGAGGCTGGGCCATAGAGGGTCTATAAAATAGAGCAGGGTGGGAGGATGGCTTCTAATGAGGTATAGAGGAGGGAGGAATGGAGACCCTGGTACACACGGTGCTCTTGGCCTGCAGAAGCAATGAAGTGTGTAGTAGACTAGTTTTTAAAAGATACAAGCTGTTGCAGCCCCATGTATGAGGAGTTTTCATGCATGTCAATGACGTCACTAACCTAAAATTGTTGTTGTGAGAAATATATTTAACTGTTAACAGGAAGGCAGAAACTTTTATCAAATGTGAATTTAGAGAAGAGAATAACTTGTTTTGCATGAAACTAACGGTAGCTGTCCATTAAAATTAGAATTAAGACTGATGAATGTACATGTTGCCAAAAAACTGTGTGTGTATTGGTTGCCATCAGTTGTCATTTTTCAAAGACTGTGATCAAACAAGTTATGACTAAGGGAGGTGTTAGGAAGTTGCTGCCCATAGTGCTGTTCTATGGAACTTATGAAAATAATATGTTGCACTTATTTAAAAAAACCTGAGAGTCTAGTACTGTTAAATTTAAATCTCCCAAAGAAATCTTTACTTATTTAAACACTACTATTGTAGCGACAGTTATTTAGAGGATATTTTGTCCAGTTATAATGAAGAGCAGCACAACCATCAAAAGGTATTGATGTGAATGCTCAGTGGGAAGAAATTACATTTTAAAATATGTGGTATTCTAATTTTGTCAAATGTATTGCAAAGACTTAAATGTTGTATGTGTAGAGAGATCCATGCTCTCCATTGCCAGCGTTTGGGCAGGTTTAGAAGTGCAACTTATCAACATTATCAGACTGATGAGGTCCCTTCTATATGAATATTATTTAAGAATATTTTCCTACAAAATACGTAGCCATTTGAAATATTGTAAGTGGAATGAAAGAGGACATCAGTTTGCCAACAGAAGAGGTGCTTTTTCTGGTATAATAAAACCAGGTAAAAGCTTTTGTGATAAACACAACTGTAATATATTGTTCTCATAGTAATATATAGTGTTTAACTAGTTAAGGCCTAAACTATAACTTATTAGTATCTATAGTTAAGTTGTAGGAGACTGAGTTCAATAAAGGTGCACAACTTCAGGCATAAAAGTAGATTTTCAGGTTCTTCCCTTCTTTCCTCCACCTCCCCCTTTCCATAAGATGAGCATGTGGCAGTGCTCAAGGACACCTATTTAGCTTAAGAACTTCTCTTGGCTTTAAGAGCCAATTTTATAGTCTTAGGAAATAAATCAAAACCACTCTTTTTTTTCTTCAAACAGCTTGTTTCGCTTTGTACATCATGCACCTGTGACTTGATACAAATTTAAAGCTTGTCATCTGAAGCCCATGAGCTGTGTAGAAACACTAGATTCAGCTGGAAGCTATTAAAATGGCTTTTTTGTTTTGTTTTTATTTTGTTTTGAAAGGAAGATAAGGGATTAGAGGGTTATCTCGGCCAGATACCATGTCCGCAGAATCTGTCTTAATAGTGCTGTAAGGAGGAAGAACTATTAACAAACTTAAGGCTTTGTTTGCTTAACTGTGGTAGTTGTATAGTTTGCCAAAAACAAACAAACCCACCATAAACCCCCCCAAAAAACAAGTTGGTGACTTGCATACATATTTAAAATGTCATTATGCACTGAAATAAGACAGGTGCTGTCACATTATATGGGATCAGGATGTTGATTCAGAATTTGTATATTATTTGTAAATTTATATGAATTATATATTACCCTCCAAAAATTCTTGCTGCCTGCATAATTTCTGGGACATCATGGCTACAGCATCACCCTTAACAATACATTCAAGTTATATATGAATATTGTGAAACTACTGCACAGGTTGTACAGAAAGGGAAGGGGGAGAGGAAATGGCATTGGGAGGCTACTGATAATTTTTTTTTTGAGTGGTAAAGAAGGTGGTATGTTCCAAAAAATGCTTTTTAATTAAAATCTGGGGATTTTTAGTCGTAGCCTGTCTTTCCCT
>NW_005842190.1:277835-283605 GCF_000455745.1 Alligator sinensis
TTCCTTTTCTGCCACTCTGGTCAGGTCCCTCCCTCAATGATCAGCGGTTCTCAACCTTTTTAGACTTGCAGCAATCCTTGGAAAACGACAGCTCTTAGCTTTCACTCATTTTTCTGTAATAAAAAAAAAACAAAGCAGTTCTTTTCTTGCAGAGAGCTCAAGGAAGACCACAGCAGGTCGGAATGCTTTTGACACGGTGGATTTCTATTTAAGATTTCTAGATAATCTTCTGTAAATCATGTGTAGGTGTTCACAAACCTAACTCTGCTAATATTGCTTAGCACCCGGGTTGATAGTAAGTAAAATAGGACTTTTGCAACAAATTAAGGCTTCTGGTCCACTACTTTAGGACCCTTTCTCTCTTCTCCTGTTAACACTTGCTAATCTATTCCTGCTTCACCCAGTTTACCCATCCATATTTTATGGTATCCTCTTCAAGCTATTTTTGCTTTGCATCTTTATTTATGTGTAGTCCTTTCTGCTGGAAGTAGTTTTTCCCCTTTTCTCCTGTACCACATAATGACTTTTTCCTTAGCACTTTCCTCCTGCACAGTCCTTCCAGTAGTAACACTTAAACTTGTAGAGCCACTCAATATATTGTCTGAACTACACTTGAAATTCCTTGTGGCACAGATTATATAACTTTTGTATAATGCACGAGAACATTGTTGACACACCACAAATGTAATTAGAAACTATTTCCCTTTCAGATTTCTTTAGCTGAATCAAATCCAGCGATTGGAAAAATCACTGCTGGTTTGTATGATGAAAATGCCATTGGTTCTGTCCATTTGGGGCTTTTTTTTGTTTTGTTTTGTTTTTTACAATAAATAGAGTTAAAAATTCTCGGTATTCCTTGTAAGCAAAAACCCTAATGTTGCAGGCAGCAATCCAAGATCTGAAAAACTGATAACAGTCTAGCCAGCTGATTACTTTTAATGCTTTTAGTAAACTAGTTGCATTCTGTTTGCTTGCAGTGTGGCACTAAGCAAATGCTAACACTTGCATATTGTTTATAACTAGATTGTTCCCTTGTGTACTCATTTCCAAAGGACACAAATGATAAATGCAGATTTTCTTTTTACTGCTTATACCTGTACTTTGGAATCAATAGAGAGGAAAGCACATTGCCATATTACATTATTTGTGAATGTATTGCCACTTAGGTACTTGCATTCTGGAAGAAAGTACATAAATTCAGTACTTTAAATCTGTTGTTTCCTTAGCTGCTGCCAGGTAAATCTGACAAATAAATGTTGAGTTTCTGTTGTTTGTCCTGTCCGAACACGATGGAATAAAAATTACTTTAAAATCAGTTTTTGTTGATCTCTTACAATTTTTAATCAGATTTTCTTTTTACTAGTTTGTTGTTTCCTATTTTCAAGTCTTAAATTCCTGAAGTGGATATTTGGACTTGTTTCTGTATTTTCCCAATAGTTACCTGAAAAAATGTCGTAAAATTTGAAATTGTACAAAGAAACTTCACTTTTTCAAGTCTTCATCTGTACTGAAAGATGCATACAAGTCCTTTTTAATATCCTTATTCCAAGAATACTGCACTGAAAGCAAATTAGTTGCCAACTGAACACAACCACAGCACCTTTCAATGTGTACTGAATATCCACAAGTCAAAAAACTGAAATTGGTTTACCAGGCCATTCCCTTCTCTTGATAGGGTCTGTGACATGAACGGCCAATAGAACTTCTAGAGCAGTCTCAATCTCAGGTAACTAGTATGAGTTTGAGAAGCCATTTTTTTAGGTTCCTGTTTTTGAGAAATTTCTTTCAAGACTTTTAATTTTCAAGGCTGTTAATATTGTTTTGCCTACAATTCAGATGAGGTCCTAACATTTAAAAAAATTAAATTCAATCCATAATTTTTATGTAAACTTTAATATCTCACAATAGCACAGCTTTTCGTATGTTTGAATCTTTACATCAAGATAACTATTTTAAATTTGACTTAAATCTCTTTACTTTGCACCCAGACTGGATTATACTTTGAGAAGTTTCTTGTGTGTGACTTTGCCTCCTCATGATGGGGTTGTGGGGTGGGGTTGGTCTGGGGCAGTCTCTTTAATAGCATTGGCTATCATTATGATCATTTAAACAGGTAAATTTTTTTGGATAAATATCTTTGAGCATGATAGGGATATTATTAAAATATAGACAGAGTATTTTTGTTTCTCATTTTAGCATATTGAGTTTTTAAAAAACAGGCGTGTGTTGTTGAAACTAGTTTTTTAATAATAGGTGAAACACGTGTCTGCTGGTTCTATTTAAGAATTCACTGATACTGTTGGCAGAAGTAGGGGTGTGGTATTCTGATCCCTTCTTCCTCTCTCCAGCCAGAGAAAGGGAACTATGCATCAATCTGTACAGTCAAGCTCATTTTCTTAACCCAGAAACCAGGCTCCTAAACCAGTGGTTCTCAATGTTTTTGGACTCAAGGATCCCTCAAGTAGACTCAAGACAGCCCTTGAAAAATGGCAACTCTTAGTTTTCACTCTTTTTACCTACAGAAAAATATTAGAGTTATTTTTCTCTTGTGAAGAACTCAGACCACAGCAGGTCAGAATATTTTTGATGCTATGGATCACCTTGACATATCTGGGTTTTATTTTATGAATCTTTTTTTGTACACCTAAGAGTGCTAATAACATTGTGTAGGGGTTAACATTGTGTGGCTCTCCACAACACCCTTGAAAGGCTTTCAGTGCACCCTGGTTGAGAATCACTGTTTTAGTCAAAGCATCCCAAAAGAATTTCACTGTTCCCATGGTCTTGTCTTACTTGGTATCTCCAATGCATCACTGCTCTCCTCCCAGCTGTTCCTGGCTCCCTTCAGGAGTGTCTCGTGTTTCACTGACTCACAGTTTCCATTGTTTATTCCCCTGCCAATGAGAGAGGAAGTTTTATATGCAGTTTCCTGTAAACATGACAGGAAAGTAAGTTTAACACCTGCTACTGCAACCATCAATCTCAGAGGGTCTAAAGACTGTCCTAGTCGCATTCCAGTTTTGAATTCCTTCCACCTAGTAGATTCCCCTGGCATGTTCATTTGGATAAGGTTTTTGATGCTTGTTTTTAAATTTATTTCTTGTGCTGTTATTGGATAACAGTTAACCATATTTCAAAAACTGTGCTTAATAACTTATGCACGCTACCAGGGATTTAGTCAAAGCACTGCATAAATATAAATTAACCATTGTGACCCGCTGTGACTCGATAACAGTACCACCAAATGTACCACACTGATAGAGTTTCAGTGAAGTTGCCTGTATCTGCAGGCACACACAAAAGTATCTCAGCTGCTTTTACAGACTCGACCACTTCCAAATTCTTTACTCCTTTAGGAAATATCCTCCTAAAATGGACATTTATAAAGATCTTTTAAGTGTAGATGTGCAAGTCCTTTTTCTAGATGTTTAATGTGATTCAGCTTCCTAACTATGTAGTAGGTAGTTAAAATTGGCACAATCCCTCATGCAGAGATTAAGGCACACTTGAATATCTTGTTAAGAACTTGCAATAAATTTCATTCTACATAATGTTTCCCTGTAGATTGGATCCATGTGCCACTGCGTGGTATAAGGTGGTCTACTATAACTTCCATTAAAAAAAAAAGTGTTGGTTCAGGGGACTGGAATATGAGAAAAAGAACCATCTCAAGATGTCCTCCTTGTACAGTCTACTTGCTGCTGCCTCTCTTGCATTCTGATTATGAAGGGAGGCTATGGTCAGTATAGTGCCTGCATAGAAATTGATTTTTCTCACCAGATCTGTTTCCTGCATATACTCTGAGTCGTATCTATCTGCTTCAGTGACCACTTGCTAGCTCTTCTTCCTGTAAGTACTAGAGAGTTGAAGCTGAAGAAGAACCATATCATTTTTTCCCCCTTGTTGGTTAACAGGTCTGATGTCACAAGTTTCAGTTATAGAAGCTACACCAGTGGTATTCACACTTTTTGGCTGATGGGGGGGTGGAGGCGGCCCTGCCTGCTATTCACCCATGCAGTGGAAGGGGGCTTGGGCCAGCCCCAGCCTGGCCCTGTGAGGGATAGGGGCCATGATCTGGCCCTGATCAAGCCCTGCGGGATGTAGAGGGCGTGGCCTGGTCCCAGCCTACCCAGGCAGAGGGAAGGAGGCATGGCCCAGCCCTATGGGAGGAAGGGGGTATGGCCTATCTCCAACCAGGCTGGCTGGAGGAAAGAGGGCATGGCCCAGCCCTGCAGGGGAAAGGAAAAGCGTGTGGCCCAGCCCTGCGGGGAGATGGTGAGGGAGAAGGGGGTGTGGTCCAGCCTGCAAGGAAGGGGTAGTGTTGCCTGGCACCACAGGGAGGAGGCAGCCTGGAAGCAAAGGAGTGTGGCCTTCTTCTAATATGGCTGTGGGGTGGGGGGGAGAGTCTTGTCCAAGCTCCAGCCTACCCTGCAGGGCTTAGAATTTTGGCAGCAGGAGGGGAAAGGGGGTGGCAGTACTTCCACTGCTCCCCCACCACCAAATTTCCCAACCTGTAAGGAGCCCAGTGGGCTAGATTCGAAGGATCTGCGGGCTGCGTTAGACTGGCAGGCCAGAGGTTGAACACCCCTGATCTATATGAATTTTTACTTAAAAGATCTCAATCTGCTTGTAGAGCAGCGCCAGGCCATACACCCCCCTGCTCCCCTGAAGAGAAATTAAAAACTTGTTGAGCTGGCTTGCTATTCAAGATATTGTGAAAAAGAAGTATGGAACTTCAGTGTCATTTTTAGTTGCCTCTTGGGGAAGATAGCCTGTCTGAAACCCATAAACCCTACTGTTGTACTGTCAGTCCTTGACATGGCTTTTCCATGTAGGCAGAGGACTAAAGTCTAGAAATGTTGCAGTTTGAAAAAGCCATGGAGGCCAGGTGGAGAGTCACAGATTAAATGGTTTTATTTACTTAACAGAAAAGTTAACTGTTGAGGAGAATGCTGGGATCTTGCAAGAACCCTCAAAATCAGGGGTGTCAAACTCTCCCAGCCTGCCAGCCTGGATGTGGACTATAGGGCTCCTTACTAGCTGCATCTGGACCTGGTGGCAGCAGGACCAGAGACAGAGTCAGCAGCACAACTGGTGGGCTGAGCAGCACAGTCAGCACATCCCTTGCTTCCCGTGCTGCCGGTTGCTGTGGTAGAGTTATCATACATCCAGGTTCTCTTGGACATGTCCTCTTTTTGGGTCCTCTGATTTCTGTTTGGATAGCTTTTTAAAACATAAAAAATGTCCAGGATTTTGGTCTGCTCAGCATTAAAGTATTTCCAGGCACTTCCCAACTTGCCCTTGCAAGAAGCTGCTGGGGGACAGGGAGGAGGAGGGCAATTGGAGGCAAGTGGCACCACATGCATGTGCGCATGCACACGCACATGACTGGCATGCAGCCAGACAGGGTGCTGGGAGCAGCCCCAGTAGCTGGATACAGGTAAGTCTATGGGGGAGCAGGGGTTGGAGGGCCAGGGCTTGGAGACTATACGGGGGGCTGTGGAAGGATGGGGCATATGAGTCTATTGGGAGGCAGGGGAGAGGCAGAGGTGTGTGGAGGGGATGCGGGGGTGAGTGCCTCCCGGCACTGGTGGAAGCTATCCAGGCACTGGGGCTGCAGCAGGGCAGGGTGGTGGGGGGGAGGCGCCTGCCCCTGCATCAGGGGAAGGGGGTGGGAGGGAATCCTTCAGGGGAGCAGGGAGGTGTGTAGCCAGGCGGGCAGCACTGGGGCCAGTGTCCTTGCTCGCATTGGCAGGAAAGTCTGAACATG
>NW_005842190.1:283911-286858 GCF_000455745.1 Alligator sinensis
CCCCCCCCCATCATATCCCACCCCCAACAGGTGTCCTCTTTTTTGAAACTGGAAATATGGTAACCCTAGTTGTGCTCAATGGGGACCTATAGCCTTGGATTCTGTGGCAGGTTCTCGCCCTGTTAGCCTCACCTCTAAATTCCCTGGCCCTCCAGGAATCCCATGGTTCATAGTTTTGACACCTTTGCTCTGAAGAAACATCTAAGCTCTGCTGTGCAGCAGCTTAAACTATACATATTAAAATACTTTCCTTGCCCAATGGCCTTACTAATAGCTTTTAATTCAGTGACTAAGATTGGCATGTGGTCACATTTTCTTTGAAAGGAAAATGTTTAAGATGTGTGCACGTGCTCTCCCACACCTACATAACTTTTTAATTGCCTTAGATTTAAAGTAATTCCTTCAGTCATGAACCTCCTTCTGGGTGAACTTCACCATAAATCTGATGTCATTGTAATTAAAATATGCTAGCTCTAGTAGAAGAACATTGATATCTATCTTTGGTGGTGGGGTGGGGGGAGGAATGGGCAAAGACGGGGGGAATGGGCAAAGACGTACAAGATCTACATATTTCATTTAACAGAAATTAGAGATGGGAGCACCAGTTTTGATCCTGTAGTGTATTCCTTTCACCAGGACAGAAGTTGGTCCCTGTGGTGTGTTTGTCTGTGCTCTGTTCAGTCTGGTTCTAAACATTATATATGAAATGTCACTTAGTTTCTGTGGCACTGTCACACAATTTACTAATAAGTATCTTCCTGTTACTGCTTTAATGTCATTGTTTTTGTTAGATCCTGAAATAATGTATTGATTTAACCCTCCAAATACTAGTTGATAGTCATATATCTCTTTTCACTTATTCTAATTTAATAATTGTATTGATATTTCTTTTCTCATAAATTTGTCTCGAGGGCTATAGTCACTTGTCACTCTTGTGTGATTTCTCTCCAGGAGAGATTTCTGGCTCTAATGTGTTCAGAACTATGGAGTACTTAAGACAGTGGTTCTTAACTGGGATGCCACAAGAACTGCCAAGGGTGACACCACAGGTTGAAACTGCCTCACAGCCATGGTTTTTAGGAAGCATGCAGGGCCCAGCTGAAAAGAAACTGGAGCAGTGTCTGTTACGTTATACAGGCCGACACACCACTACTGCTTTAGCTGCTGCTTGCTTCTCAGCGTACACCAAACCTGAAAGAGCTAAAGCAGAAGCATTGTGCTTGCCTGTATAATGCAATGCAGTCAGCCTCTGCTGAGCCAGCTTCTTCTCATTTGGGCTTCACATGCCTCCTGACAACGTGGCATGGGCATGTGGAGCAATTTCACCCTGTGGCAGCAGCAGCAGCCTGGAGATGGATGCTGCTGCTACCAGGTAGAACTGCACTGCACTCTCCATTTTTAGGAGATATGCTAGAGCCAAAACGGGGAGACCTGCTGCAGAAACAATGCGTATGCCTACAATAATGTATTGCAGGGAGTGCGCCTTCTGCTCTAGCCGCTCGTCAGTTCTGCTCCAGCGTGTCTCCTGTGTGCCTCCTGAAAACAAATGCCTGTGGGACAGTTCCATTTGCCCCTTGTGTGTCTGTTTCCAGGAGACACCATGCAAGGTTGGATCAGGAAGGGCTGAAGCATGAGCACACACTTGCCACAGCTGCTTCCACACCAGCCCTGCAGGAGGCATGCAGCACAGATTTACCTGGCTGCAGTGGCAGTAGCAGTTGGGTGAGTATGGTATAATTATAAGAATCCTAATGACTAATCAATAATTAACAATGCAGTTATGTTTTATATTATGATGTTCATAATATTTCATTAGTTTTTAAAATGGGGTGCTGGAAAATTTTGAAAAGTTGTGTTTTAAGAAAGTGCCTTAAGTCTTAAAAAGGTTGGCAACCACTGACTTAGTGTCATGTAACTGGTACTAAGAGAGGCTTGAACTTTCTGATTTATGATAAGATCTTTCTACATCTTATGTGATCAAGGCAATGAATTTGGAGTTAGGTAGCTTGGATTTTGTTGTTTGCTCTACTACTGTCTTGCAAAACCACTTAATTTCTGTGTTTCAGATCAGGTTTTACATGTGGATTGTTTTATTGTTGTACCAGCAAAGCTTCTCCTGTCCCTTCAGTACCCTCCCATCCCCCCTGCCTACCTGCCTATCTGCAATATAAACTACACTGGGAGATTTGTGTTATCATTGGTATAAGCTCAGTGTTTGAAGAGCATATCTGTGTTGATTGCAAAACGGTCATAGATAGTATCTGTCTGAATGATGTTTTATGAATTTAAATCAATTTAATAAATAAATTAAATAAATTTAAGTCGGCAGGCCCGGATGAGCTCCATCCGAGGGTGCTGAAGGCACTGGCCGACATCATTGCAGAGCCACTGGCGGGAATATTTGAAAGCTCGTGGCGCACGGGCCAAGTCCCGGAGGACTGGAAAAGGGCCAACGTGGTCCCCATTTTCAAAAAGGGGATGAAGGAGGACCCGGGCAACTATAGGCCAGTCAGTCTCACCTCCATCCTTGGCAAAGTCTTTGAAAAAATTATCAAGGCTCACATTTGTGAGAGCCCGGCAGGACAAATTATGATGAGGGGAAACCAGCACGGGTTCGTGGCAGGCAGATCGTGCCTGACTAATCTAGTTTCTTTTTATGACCAGGTTACGGAACGCCTGGACACAGGAGGAGGGGTGGATGTCGTATACTTAGACTTCAGGAAGGCCTTCGATACGGTATCCCACCCCATACTGGTGAACAAGTTAAGAGGCTGTGACTTGGATGACTACACAGTCCGGTGGGTGGCGAATTGGCTGGAGGGTCGCACCCAGAGAGTCATGGTGGATGGGTCGGTTTCGACCTGGAAGGGTGTGGGAAGTGGGGTCCCACAGGGTTCGGTCCTTGGACCGATACTCTTTAATGTCTTCATCAGTGACTTGGACAAGG
>NW_005842190.1:287507-289607 GCF_000455745.1 Alligator sinensis
CTCTTTCCTGCTTATGCAGGGGGTCGGACTCGATGATCTATTGAGGTCACTTCCGACCCTAACATCTATGAATCTATGAATCAACAGAAGATGAATTTTTTTGAAATATAGCTTCATTTCTCATCCATGTGTTTAACTTCTCTAAATGCCCCTGTATTTTGCTGTTCATATTAGTAATTACAATATCTCTTAATTAGTGTATTCTGCAAGTACGTTTGTCACATCCTCATATCATTCATGTAGTTTGATCTATTTTTTATCAGTAATTGAGGTAACTAGCCATTTAAATTTTTCTCTGTCCCTCAGCCTGTTTTCAGTGCAGGTTATATTGCTTATATCTAAGAAACTTTAACTTTTCAAAAGAAATATGGCCTTAAAACATGTAACACATAGATTCATAGATTGTAAGGCCGGAAGGGACCTTGGAAGATCATGGGGTCCAGCCCCTTGCACCAAGCAGGAAAGATAACTCGGGGTCAGGTGACCCCAGCAAGGTGACTGTTTAGTCTCCTCTGGAAGAATTCCAAGGTTGGTGATTGCACCACCTCTGGAGGGAGCTTATTCCACAGTCTGGACACCCTGACTGTGAAGAAGATTTTCCTAATGTTGAGCCTGAATCAGTCTTCCAGGAGTTTGTGGCCATTACTCCTAGTTTTTCCCTTGGGTGCCCTGGTGAACAGTTGCTCACCAAGCCCTTGATGTACTTCCCTAGTGTAGCGTTAAGCTGCTACCGGGCCCCCTCTCAGCCATCTTTTCTTCAGGCTGAAGAGTCCCAGATGCCTCAGCCTTTCTTCGTATGGCTTGCCATGTAAGACTCTGATCATACAGGTGGCTCTTCTTTGGGCTTTCTCAAGCTTGTCCATGTCCTTGTTAAAGTGTGGTGCCCAGAACTGGATGCAGTACTCCAGCTGCGGTCTCACCAGTGCTGAGTAGAGCAGAAGAATCACCTCCTTGGTTTTTCTGGAGATGCATCGATTGATGCACGCCAGAGTAGTATTTGCCCTACTGGCTACAGCATCACATTGCCAGCTCATATTCATGCTGTGGTTCATTATTACCCCCGGGTCCCTTTCATTTGTGGTGCTAGTCAGTTTGGTGACACCAAGCCTGTAGGTGTTGGGGGTTGCTTCATCCCAAGGTGGAGCACTTTAAATTTCTCGATGTTGAACTTCATCAGATTCTGATCCGCCCAACTTGCTAGCCTGTCTAGGTCCGCCTGTATCAGTAGCCTGTGACTACACTTCCCCATAACTTGGTGTCGTCTGCGAACTTGGCCGGTGAGCTCTTCACCCCCACATCCAAATCATTAATAAAGATGTTGAAAAGTACTGGACCAAGCAGTGACCCCTGCGGGACACCGCTTCCCACTTCTTGCCAGGATGACACATTCTGTTCACTATGACTCTCTGGGTCCTATCCTGCAGCCAGTTTCTCACCCACCTGACTGTCTTGGAGTTAAGCCCACAGTCCTCCAATTTTCTCACGAGGACACCATGGAATACTAGATCAAAGGCCTTTTGGAAGTCAAGGTATACAATGTCAGCCTGCTCTCTTATGTTGTTAGTATGCTTTCCTCACTAGTGCCAGTGTACTGTAGCCAACTAACTGAATGATGGTCAAAGGAAACTTTTTATTATTATTATCCTATTATTTCCATACGCTTAAGCAGCTGATAGAGCAGGGGCATGCAAAATACGGCCCACAGGCTGGATCTGGCCTGCCAGGCACTTTCATCAGGGCTTCTGTGCCCACAAACAAATTGTGCCCTGCCCAGCCCTTCCACCCATGAAGTTGGGAGCGAGATGCCCATGTGTACACCCCCACCAAACATACCCTATTGTGCCTTGCTCCCACCCTCATGGTGGAAGGGCCTGGGCTGGCCATCACACAGCTTCCAGGTGGGGCTGCAGCAGCCCCCAGGGATCTGCTTCACTTCTCCAGTCTCCTGATGGCTCTGGGCATCAGGTAGGGAAGTGGCAGAGGCGCAGCTCCAACTGGGCAGAAGCACAGAGCTGAGGCTGGAGGCAGTACGGAGCCCATGCCCGGGGGGGGTAGTGGCAGCACAGAGCTCAGGGGGGCAGTGTGTGGGTGTGAAGGAGG
>NW_005842190.1:289779-302093 GCF_000455745.1 Alligator sinensis
ACACCGCACCTCCCTGCCACGGGGGAAAAGCCCCTGCACTTGCCGGGCACGGGAGGGAAGCCCCAGGCACCGAAGCCAGCTGCTTTCCCTGCTGGGGCTGTGTAGCAAGGGAGGGGGAAGCCTTCTGTGGTGGGAGGGTGGGAGGGAGGCAAGGAAGTCAGCCAGCTCCAGCACCTGGGGCTTGCTTCCTGCGCCCAGCAAATGCAGAGGCTGTGCATAAGTCTCAGGGGAGCGCCAGTGATGCAGACAGCTTGGTAGAGGCTGCACCTCTTGCTACGATGTGCAGTGCTGGCTGGAGCCGTGCCCCACCGGGTGCCTGTACCCTGAGTGCTCCACCTGCTGCTGCTGCACCATGGGGGGTGTGGGGGGAGGTCCCCACCCTTCCTTACACCCCACACATCTGCACCCGGCCCCCACAACCCCCACATATACACAGTCCCCCAACATACCCTATGCCCCCCCTACCCACACCCCACCCCACACACCTGCACACATACATACACACAAACCATAATGTACAAGACTAAGAATTTATTTTTGAGTTATGCAGTCACCTCTGTGTACAGTACGCAAACACAGATCATGACAAATATTTTTCATAGTAAAATTAAAATACGTTATAGTAGGTGTTTGACTTCTAGCGTATGATTTGGTTTATTTCTGGTTCTAAGATGGCAACCCCCTCCCCCCAGAAATACTTCTGGGTGGGGACAAGGGGAGGGACTTCTGGTGGCAAACATTAGGGGTTGGACTTCTGGTCAAAGATAGCAATAAGGGGGTGGGGCTACTGTCAAGGAGCAGGACTACCTTTGCGGCCCTTGACAGCTTGCCAAAACTTGGTAAGTGACCCTCCAGCCTCAATAATTGCCCACCCCTGTGATAGAGGCTACTTGCCAGGATACCAGTCTGGCTGGCCTATTGATCTATTATTTATGACCTCTTCTCCACATTTCAGGAGGGATTTTTTTAATCCCCAGCTTGTTCAATTGTAATACGCACCTTTCTAAAATGGTCTTACTTGTTATCACATGTATTCAAATTAAATAATCATAGATGCAGGTCATTCTTTCTCAGGATCTAATCCAACTTGAATCAGTTGAGGAAAAAATAAGATTAACTACTGTCCTGTAAAGCAGAAATATTCAGTAGTTAATCCTTTGGTTGAAGGTACCATTTGTATTGAAAATGTGTTTTCAGTGAAGCTTGTAGGAATTCTTGACATGTTGAGTAGTCTTTGTTTTTTTCAGAAGTGGCTTTCATATTGTGTTGTAATGAGATAAATGTAGTAAACTCTTCCAAGTCATCCAGTATTTTAAATATTCTAAAATCTGGCATGTATTCTACTAATATTGCTTTTTCCCCTTTTATTGAATAGAGGCAAGCCATCTTTTAAAAATGTTATTTGCATTGTGTTTTAAATCTTAAATTCCCAAGGTAGTAGTTAAAATGGTAAAAAGAAGTGTTACTGACAGTAGGCTGTGACTCTGGATGCCTAATAAAATGCACAAAGGGAAAATGAGGATATGAAGAAGCTTCTTGATGAAAAGAAATTAATTTAGAGATGCACCTTAGAGACTGACTGGTCCAGAGAGGCTTGCGCTTTTGTAGGCAGCGACTGGCTTTGTCAGATGATAGGAACAAACTGCCAGGAAGAAACGTTCCTTTTCTTTGAACTGTCACCCTGCCTTCTGCCATTTAGTAAATGGTGAATGATGCTTTTTTCTTTGCTAGAATTACTCGTTTGTGCCAAAAAGAAATGCAAAACTCTAGAACTCTTGGTTCAGAGATGATACCTTTTATTAGACCAACTAAGAAATCACACAAAAAAAATCTTTTTCTTCAAGCTTTCTGTAGACGCACACACTCTTCCTCAGACTCAGAGAAAATTAAAGATGGTAAAAAATCACCATAGGTAGAAAATAAACTTTAGTTTTGCACAGAGGAAGCTAAAGGTGGAAGTCGGCTCCTCTGGGTCCATGAGCATGTCTTTGTGAGTTGCTCTCTGATGTGCAGACAAGGCAGGATTCCTTCCCTTGTTTGTGCCAAGGTCCATTTGGATGGAAATTGCTGTTCAGTTAAATTTTCAAACAGCGTTTTAAATTTTTGATTAAACTATTTTAAAATATATTGGTTATGTAAGTGATAGGTATAAAACAAAAAAATGCTCTGCATTTAAACCAGTGACTTAGAAAACGAAGTTTAGTCATTTCAACTGATTTGGTTCTGATCACCATGCCCTTCAAATCTTGCATCTCTCTGGTTCGCCCACCTCATTTTTATTCGTGGGCAGGAAACTTTGTTTTGCTTTTCCAGATTTTTCAGCTCCCAACTGGTTTCTCAACTTTGAAATGGTTGAATAAACTAAAATGGAGAAAATACCTTCTGTATTTGTAGAAAAAGCTGTGGCAATCAAGATCTTGTTTTTTGCTTCAACAAACTGATTTTAGGGCTTAGTGACTTACCCAAACTCAGTTGCTTGAATTTTTTCTTTGGCAGTAAAACATGTACTACTAAAAAAAAAATCATTATTTCATTAACTGAATCTTAACATAGATTATCATAATTTCAAATGTAAATATGTTTATTTTTTCAACTTAAGGTTTATTTTATTTAATAATCCTTTTTTGCTTTTTTTTCCTACCTGGTTCTAAAATCTCTGATCTATGTAAGTATGTATAACTTTCAAAATACTGAAGTGCAGTGATTGTGGTAATGCCTGCCTGAGTTTGTAGAAGGTTTGAAAAGAAATACATATGGCATGCAGTTTATTCAGTTCAACTCTTGAGATATTAATGCACATACCCAAGGCCACTTTTAAATATGAACACTGTTAACTATTTCATTGTTGAACAAAGTATGTAAGAAAGGAGAGAGGTGATCAGATTATCTGTACAATCTACTGTGTGGCTTTGTCAGACCTGGCCTCTAGTTTAGATGTAGGAGTGCACATGGATAGCACGTAAGCTTTTTCAAAATTAAGCTGTGCTGATGTAAAACTCATCTGCTAGTGTTTTGCCCCATTGTGGTTGTACTAGAGCAAATTGCATTAGTGGCTGAGGTCCCATTGTTGGCAATAAATAGATGGTATGAAGAAGAGGGCTACCACCCTAGCCCCCAAGTCTTGCCTGTGGGGACAACATGCTCAAGTGAAGAAAAAGGACACTGAGGCATTTTGGAGCTGTTCCATAGTTGTCCCTAGCAGTTGCTTATCAGCATGCTGGACAAAAGTCTGAGAGCAATCTCAGGACACTCCACAGTGGCCTCACCAGTATGCTTTTGTGTGTTCAACATGTGAATAGGAATAGACAGACATGGCATGCTTGGGAACAGCCAAGCCAAACCAGGCCACTGTACTACTGCAGGGTAGGTATGCTCTTTGAGCTCGTGTTAGCAGAAACAGTGTTGTGGGGCCAGGTGACTCCCCCCCCAATCCTCCCTCCCCCCAGAGGCTGCCAACTCCCCCCTTCACCGCAAGGCTTTCTATAGCAATTATTACTGCTTCATTTACATCTGTTCACTAATCAGGATTTTCTTCTTGACGCCTGAGGTTTAGAAACACAGATTGTTGGGAATTGAGTAGAAGCTTAGATTCTGATAGAAGACTGAGAGCTTTGGCTCTAGGCATATGCAGTACAATTATCTTAATTTTGATTGTGCTGTAATCTGGCCCTACCCAAGGGTGTATCCAGCTGTCAGTGAGGGTGAGCCTAGAAGAGCAGACATCCTATTCTGAACAATCTACTGCAAGTTGCCTCATGTTGAGCATCTCAGGTAGACAGTTTGGGAATTCCACTACTACTTGTTCCCATGTGAGCCACGATAGAGGTGGGTGTGGATATGTTTTAAACTGCGGGAACTACTCCAAGCTGAGAGTCCAGTTACTTATTCTTGAAAATATTATAATGTACATCTGTTTCTGTACTTGACGATGGGAATTGGATTTGGTACAAACTGCTGTTTGTCTTAATTATGAATGGCAATGAGATTTTAAGTTGGACCTAATCAAATGCCTATTGGAATTCTATATGGCTGAGTATTGTAAAATTGTCACTTATTGTCCCAGCTGAATTTCCTCCCTTCAGTAACTGGAAAGAATTCTTGGTATTGTGTTGCTAGAAAGAATCAGTAGGTATTGTGCTATAGTTTCACTCATTCCTTTTTTTGAAACATGTTTTCAGAGAACTTTTCTATAGAAAGGACCAACATGTCCTGCAGGTATTGAATTTTTTCTGAAATGAGACAAATTTTCCAAACTTTCATATGTGAAAGGGGAAAAAAAGATTTCCTGTAGAGTACTTGAAATAATTGCCCTTTTAAATCCTTTTAGAAGGAGGTAACCCCAGCTAGTCCTCACAGTTATATTTTTCAGAATTGAAATGTATGAGTTTGTTGTTCTCGTTCGAGTTAAACTGCTCTGAAATTTAAAATTGTGAAATTGGAGCAGAGCCTGTAAATAAAGAGGAATATAATATGGGCCCGCATTGGGTTTTATACTTCATTGTCAGAGTATGTGCATCGAAGTGTTGTGAAAAGGTTGACCCACCTCGTACTGCATGGGTTAGAATAAAATTTAGAGGTATGATAATGAAGATTCTTTAGGTATGTCTGCAGATATGTCGTCTTTGGGTGCGACTGTACTGCAGATAGGCACACTTACTCTAGCTGTGTTTTGGCTATCACAGGTATCAGTAGAAGTGAAGATGCAGTAGCACAGTCAGAATATGTATTTGGAATCCTCAGGGCATTTGTACTCTGGTTATGAATGTATCCTAATCTGAAATCACTAAACTCACTGTTAATTTGCATAAAACCTTTAATTTATGGCCAGCTGTAAATTGATCGATTTCAATGCATTTTTGACGTGCACATAAGTGCACTGCATCTTTATTACATAGATACAGATATAGTGCACGTAATAGCAACAAGTATGATATGTCCTTCTTCTCATTCTTTTACCTGTCTTGAGACAGGATTCCACATTTCTGCCTCTCAAACTGGGCTCTCGGCTATATTGCACTGTATTTTAGCCATGCTTCTCCAGCAAATCTGACTGCAGTTCTTTCCTTTAGGAGATTGTAGCCAATGGTAGAAGATGGCAAAACAGCTGCCTTAAAAGAAAAAGTACTTGGGTTTAATGGTAAGAACCAAGTGTTGAGAGAGAAGATTTTAAAATTCAGTTTTGATGTGTCTGCATTCTCTAAAGGCTTATTATTCCTGAATGGTCACCAAGACTGATCTAACTTTTTCAGATATCCTAGCAGATGTCTTTCCCAGTAAGATTCTCACAGACAGCCCTCCTGCACATAGAGAGTCTTCTTAAACCTGGTGTGCATCTTTTGGGGTCCTGGGTATGACCATAAACTGCATCTGACTGGAGGGCCTGGTGGCAGTGTGACAGGGCTACATATAGTGGGGTAGTTCCTATAAAAATACCACAATGTTGCAACCTGCAAAGTATGAGTATAGGGTGCCTCAGAATCCTAGCCCACACTGTCCTTGGTTGGAAAAAAGCTAAGAGTCATAACCCTGACGGAAATGCATCCTTGCTGAGGCATTAGGTAGTCAGCAGTGGTTTTTACCTGATGCTTTCTGGCTAAAGCTAGAACCATTGAGGCACTGAACATCTGGGCTCAGTCTAACCTTTGGATTCTGTCTCTGGTGTAAAGAGGGGTTGGTGGTCTTGGGCAGCCTCCACTCCTCCATACTTCTGCCTAGGTGTACATGTCGAAGGTGTTGGTGACTAGACCTCCAAGGGATCAACAGTTGCCTACTCCATGTCTTTTGATTCTCTGGTTCCGAGGCCTTTTTTCCTGTCCTGGCATTGTCTCTCAAGAACTCAAGGATTTGCTGAATAATGGTTTCTCCTGAGCCATTACTTTTTCCTTCCTGTTTTTTTTTTCCTTGTTAATTGATTACTCATATGGTAAACGCCTTGGGTCAAAATACAGTGTTAGAGAGCAGTTCCTCTCAGGTCATCTTTTCTTCATTCTAAATTATTGGTTACTGGAACTTGCTTGTTTTGCTCCTCCTCTTTGTAGCCCAGACACTGTAGCTTGTCTAAGACTCTCTAAGAGACCTCCAGTGTATGCATAAAGGATTCAGTCACATTTTGTCACGACATGAGTAGACATTCCTGTATTGCCATTAAAAAAAATCTTTCTTCTCTAAATTTTATCTTTGAAATGTATTTTTTTGGTTTAGTTATAATGTTAATTTCCCAGTATGTACATTTCTAACATCTGTAGTCTTAATATAATCTACTGCCAGATCAGTTTTCTTTAACCCATCTAGTGAGTCTTGTTAATAAATATATGTACTCAAGTACTCTTAAAAAAATACTTTGAGCATCTGGTAAAGTTATCTTATTGCATTTGGACAAGTTTCTCAAGTACTTCCTTCCAGTATTAGTACATATATAGGTATCCAGCATTCTTTTGCTAGGAAAGCCTGCCACGAGAAAGACATAGAAGTAGGGAGCAAAAATGTACGTGTTGCTACATTTATTTCTGTAACAGTATTGTTTTTTTCCTCCAGTGTATCCCTGTATCGGGGGAATTGCAGACCTATACGGTTTGAGCCACCAATGCTGGACTTCCATGAACAGTAAGTTGGGAATCTCCTTGCCTTCATTTTTATATCCATCTTCTAAACTAGCTTATAGCACTTACACTTTAGTTCTGCTGTCAGGTATGTAAGTTGTCTTTAACTTCAGTTAACCTAACTGTAACATCTACTTATTTACATTGACTTACCACCATGGCGTCTCTATCATCTTTGCCTCTTGCTCTTTGAGATAGCCAAAACTGGGACAAAAAATTATTTTCATCTGAGGAAGAGAATATTTTAAGCCCAAAGTCTGCAGTTTTTAGCATTTCAATAATTTCTAGATATTAATTCCTGGTCATGATTAGAAAACTAACCCAAGTTTTTAAAGGGTAAAATAAGTACTTATGTGTCGTAGGATATGTCATTTAATTGCATCTCCACTATACTAATACTTAAAATTGATGGTTGAGTATAGCGCTTATAAATGTATACAAGAACTCTTAAATGAAAGCATGAATTTAAAGGCTCACTTAAAACTTATCTTCTAAATGAAATTGCTTACATAGGCTTAATGATTTCATGGGAAGTGATTTTGGGGGGAAGTATTTGGGGTCTTCTTTTCAAGTAAGTATGGTAGTTTTATTCTAATGACCAGCTTTGTTCCTGTACTTAGTTTTTAAAGGATTTGTATATATTATGCATGGCTTTGAAAAATTAAGCTACCTTTTTGTTATGTACTCTTCCAGAAATGTTTTACTTTCTCTATTCTACTTGCAAACATGTCCTAAAGCAATACTCTAAATGTTTGTTAGAGTTACAAAAGGTGCTGTCGGTTATACTTGAGCTGTTTTTAGATTAAGCAACCCTGCTACGAAAAATTGAAATGTTAGATAATGCAGATCCAGAATTCTGCAAGTGGGTGTAAGTCTGTAGCTCTCAAAGGATGCACTGTTATGGAGTAGATGCCAAATGAGTTGTTTTTTTTAAGTGCATGCCTAAATTTTTCAATTAAATGGTAGTATAACAACTTTTGTTCATTAAATGTTTTATCTGGAATTTTTAAACGTATACGGACACATGCATGTATGCAAACATGCACATCTTTTTACGTTTTGTAGACATGTCTGTATGCTTAAGTGTGTATTGTATAAAAAATTATGGCAAAGCATTTAAACTAGTTACAGCAGGTAAAATATAATTTCAATAATAATAGAATCTCACACACACACACACACACACACACACACACACACGAGAAGTATAGTATAATGATTTAAAAAAAGTTTTACCTCTGATGACTAGTTGAAATGCCTTGCCACAATTCTTTTGCCTAAAATCATGTTCAACCTGGTCCTGTGGACCAGGTGAGTAGAATGGGGCCAGTCCTGCAGGTCTGATCAGATCCCTGCACCAGGATCAGGTCCTGCACTGCTCCCACCTGCCGGATTAAGCCATATATGCCAGGATCAGTAACTACACTAGCAAGTGATCTAGCACATAGGGCCACAGCCTGCAGGGCTTCCCACATGCCCAGGGGAAGCCCCATGGGCCAGATGACAGTGCCATAGGCAGGTTCTGGCTGAGTAACCTTGGTCTAAAATGATGTCAACATAGAATGCATTCAAACTTTAATAATATATTAGGGATAACTGGGGAAAAACTGTGAGAACTTTTTTATACATGTTTAAAAATAGAAAGCTTGCTTGGCTTTGAAAATACAGGCTGACCTCTTCAAAACTAGTGTCTGGAAATTCCTAAACACATGTATGGGCACAAATATAAGTGGTCTGTTCCTAAGCTGGTAAATGTCTGCAATGCGTCTTCATTGAGAGCGTGGGTCACTTTTATTTGATTGCCTAAATACACCATATTGTTTTCCATACTACACACCCCAAATTGAGATATGCAAAGGCAGTGTGGAGAGAAAAAGATTTTTCCAGTGGGATGCAGGGGATCCTAATTGCAGCAGCTGTGGCTATGAGAGGGTTAACATTAGTTTTGACCACAAAGAATGAACATCCCCTTCTTCCCTGAGACTAGCAGAGGAAGAAGTGTAGCAGCCATCTTTCAGTAGTGTCCCCATGCTTGCTTCTATTTCAGTGAAGAAAAATCAGCTTCCCCACTGAAGACACTTACCACAGTTGAGCATGGGGGCTCAGGGACTGGCTTTGGGTCAAAGGTGTGCATGTTATGCATGTAAATACAGTATATTCAGACTTGGAGTTTTGCAGCATTTGTTAAAATGACACCAAGCTGGGAGGAGTAGTAGAGGGTAGGGATATGATTCAGAGTGACTTAGACAAATTGGAGGATTGGGCTAAAAGAAGTTTCATGAGGTTCATCAAGGACAATTGCAAAATCCTGCACTTAGGATGAAAGAATCCCATGCACCACTAAAAGTAGCCTATTGAAGCAGGGGTGAGCAAGATCTGGGCCACAGGGCTACCCACAGGTAGGGAAATTTGGCAGCAGGGGATTGGTGGCAGCATTAGTTGCCACATGTCCCAGAGGCACAGCAATTAATTCTGCTGCTGCTCATTCTGCTGCCAAATGTTCAGACACATGAGTTAGCTGTGTATGTCAGGTCGGGCCTGCAGGGTTTGGATGAGTTGAGCACCACTGTATTAAAAAGTATATGTACTAATTTCATAAGCTCTCACTTTCTTTCCATAGCAAGGTGCTTGATTACTAAATACTAGTGGAGTACGGGCCATAAGATTCCAAATTTCTTTCTTTGAAAGAAATAATGGCTGTTGCCATAATATTGTTAAAACTTACCATACTTTTTCATGTACTATGTGTCCCAAATAAGACATGCCCCTATTTTTTGGAAAGGCAGAATGAAGGAGAAAATATTTTTTTTCTAGAGTCATGACTGCAAGTCAGCATGGGCAGCCTAATCTTCAACCCAGACACCCTCCCTTTCCTGGTCAGGCAAAAGCTCAAGTTTTAACTCTTTCACAGCTGAATTGTTAGCAGCTCTAGTATGGTCAGCCACAAACTGACCTGTAGGTCTTGCTAAAGACTGGTTTCCATGGGCAGTTTTAGGACTTGGAAAAGAGCTAAAAACAGTCTGTGGGCTATCAAATAGGAAAGAGATCAGAAGTAGCTAAATTACTAATTCTCCCACAAAACCTGCTGAAGTAGCTTGGTTATTGGTTAATGACCATTTACACTGGCTGAGTGAAGATGAACTGACAATAATCAAGCAGATTGTAATGAACTATGAATTCAGTTGATTCTATAACTGCTGCCCGAATAGAAATGCCACTGTTGCTATTGTAAGCAGAAAATCAACTTCCCTGCTTAAGACCTGCAACCCAGTTTTGGAAGGATAATGTTTTGGGGGAAGGTACATGTGGTATGTGAGTAAATATACTCTGTTAGTTGGAACACTAGAAAATCAAATGCTTATTTGAGGGTGAATGTTTTCATAAAGAAAAACAAAATTGAAAATATCTGATCCGTCTTCAAAGTGATAGAGTGGTATTATGTGTTTATCTCAGTAACCTGTATGCTAGTATATACAAATATCTACTTTTCATTTGAAAATAACCCAAGCATTTTCTGTTTACAGTAGATATTCTGGATGTTTTTAAAATTTTAGAAAACTTACAGGTGATAAGTTTCTAGAAGGGAAAAAGAAAGGGGAGTTCTTGTTGTCCAATTAGTGTGCACAATGTATGAAGCATATATTGTTCTTCCCATGCTTCTTGGCTTTCCTGGTTGCCACATGGGGCTAAGAAGTATATTTTTTTTTTTGCCTCCTGTTGCTGCAGTAGTTGGGTGGGTTTTTTGCCTTCCTCAAAAGCATTAGATTTTGGATTCAGCCAAGATTGGGGATTTTGATTGGGGTGTGTCATTGCTCTGCTGGGTCTAAAATTTACAGGTTCCTAGTTAGAGGGTCTTGCCCCTCTGCTCAGGGTCAAACTAATCACTACATTTGGGCTCAGGAAGGAATTTTACCCCATTGTCAGATTGGTACGGACTGTGGGTGGTTTTGCCTTCCTCTGTACCAGGGGCAATACCCTTCTTCCTTGAATCAAGTGCATTTTTATAGCCCGTGCAACAGTGGGACACTGGCAGCCCTCATCCCCCCTGCTTTACCTGTGACAGATTAGGATGCTTTGGTGTCTTGTATTTGTGATGGGGTTGATGATTACATGACCAGTTTTAGGAACAGGTAAGACAAGCAATTATATGAAATGGTTTGGATAGGGATGATCCTGCCTTGAGCAAGGTGTTGGACTATAACTTCCAGAGGTCCCGTCCAGCCCTGTTTATCTGAGATTCTGTGAAACCAAGGCCAAATATGAATCTTTCTGGGGTGTCAAACGCCTCAGTCCCTGAAGTTTTGGATGAGTGGTGTGGGGCCAGGGCTGCAGGCCCTAAACGGACCCCTTGCACGTTGTGTGGGTCCAGTTCAAACCCTATGGGGAGCATCACAGGCCAGGTGATAGGGCTTTGCAGACTGGGCCTTTGACACCCTGATCTGTGCAGTATATTATAATTACTTTGGAACTATTATTGTTTGTTTACAGTGCTTCCGATAGTACGGAAGTCTCTGAACTTCCCTGTCAGATGGAAACAAGAAATCATTGTATCTGTTAAGTGTTATAGTGGTCTGTATTCTCTGTGGTTCTCAATGCTTATCCAGGGGTGGCTAACCTGTGGCACAAGTGGCACAGTTGTGCTGTGTATGGTACACGACATATTAGGAAAGGGACAGGCAGCACAGCAGCAGCAAAGGCAGAAAACAGAAGGCAGAACAGGAGATTGAGCAGGGAGTACAGAGCAAAAAGCAGAGCAAGTAGATCAGGCAGAGGGAGAGGATTGGAGTAGCACTCGGGGCAGGGTGGGAGGGGGAGCTAATTTGTGGCTTGCCTGCCAAAAAATTTGACCCCCACTGTTTTAGTCAATAATAGGCTTATCCTGGTATAAATTTAAGGTAAGAGACAATTTCTCATTCAATGGTGAAATCTCCTATAATCAGTGGCATCTTAAACTTATTCCTGAACACCTGTGCAATGTAATTAGTTAGACACTTAAGACTGTCATGCTAATAACAATTCTTCTACTACATAGGAGAGAGATCTCATGTTATAGCTGTGGTGAAACCTATTCTTAACGTTACCCGTCCCATCCAGTAAAATAGTAATTAAAACATGTTATTCTTTTTGTTTAGACAAAACAGAGATTCCTTTAAACTAGAAAAGAGGTCTTATCTAGCAGTGTCCTAGTCTAAGATGCTCATAGAATAATGAAAAAGCAGAGTTTTAAATGACATCAAGAGGTCATCTAATTCTAATGCCCTGCTCAGGGCAGGATCATCCATGTCTAAACCATCCTAGCCAAGTATTTGTTGAACTAGCACTGAAAAAAATCCCAAAATTAAAAGCCTCTTCTGGGGCTTAAAAGGGATTATGTGAACATAGCTCAAAAAGTGAAGTCCACCAATTAGACTTCTATTACAGGAGTTGGAGGAATGAGGAGAGCCTTAAACTAGGTTCAATTGGGGATGGAGACAAAACCTCACAGGCGTGTAAAAAGCAAGGTGATCAGCATAAAGGCCAAGGAAGAAAGAGTGCGAAACAATATGGGGAGTCGAAACAATCTTGAACATGAGAAATAAACAGAGCATCAGATGGTTATCCAAAATGTCTGTATGCTAATCCAAGAAGGAATAAGCAAGTAGAGCTAAAAGTCCTAATACACACATGAAATCATAGGTTTCAACTTTAGTTTTTGCCGGTGGGTGCTTTTTTGCA
>NW_005842190.1:302103-303707 GCF_000455745.1 Alligator sinensis
TGAACATGCCCAGAAGAGGCAGCACATTATTTCAGCCCGGCTCTCCCAATGTGGCTCATGGGTGCTAAGCATTCACTAAGTTTTTTTCACTGGGTGCTTGAGCCTTGGAGCACCCACAGAGTCAGCACCTATGCATGAAATGGATGTCACTGGGATAACAGACTAGTTACGAGAATACATATTATTGGAATATTGTTATGAGTGGTTATAGCTTGTTCAGGAAAGACAGGCAATGGAAATTAAAGGAACAATGTTTTCTTTTACATTAACAATGCATGTACTTATTTTGAAGCACAGAATGAAGCAGGAGTACTGCTCTTTTGATGATTGTATTAAGATAAAAAGGGAAAAATGATGCAATGGTGGGTGTTTATTATAAGCCACAAAACTAGGTGGAGGAAGGTTAGATGAGTTTTACAACTAAATGAAGTATCCATACCACAAGACTTGGTGCTTATGGGGGCTTTAATTGCAGTGATATTTATTGGGAGGATAATAAAGCAGTGCACAAGCAAGTTTTTGGTTTGTATTGGGACAATTCCTTGGTATAGGTGGAAAAAAACCATAGGGGAAGCTCTTAATTTTCTACTTGCTAATAGGGAGGAGTTAATTGAGAATTTGAAGCTGGAAGACAGCTCAAGTGATGGCGATCAAGATACAATAAAACTCATGATACTAAAGGAAGGAAGGAAGGAAGGAAGGAAAGAGCTCAGCAAAATAAAAATACAGAACTCCAGTAAGCCAGACTTTACCAAGCTCTGGGAATGGGGAGACGAGAAGGAGTTCATGGGAGGTAAGGCTAATGGAAAAAAATATTCTTAATGAAACTTAAAGCAGTCTATCAAAAAGGGAGTACTTGGTTTTCATAGTTTCATAGTAGTTAGGGGTCAGAAGGGATCTGAATAGATCATCTAGTCTAACCCCCCGCCAATGGTTGGAGCACATGCTGGGATCACATGACCCCAGACAGGTGTTCATCCAACCTCTTTTTTAATTTACCCAAGGTAGGAGTGAGGACCACTTCCCTAGGAAGTTGGTTCTAGATCCTAGCTACCCTGACAGTGAAATAGTGCCTCCTAATCTCTAACTTGAACCTATTTTCTAGCAGCTTCTGGCCATTGTTCCTCATCACCCCAGGTGCTGCTGGGGAGAATTAGGGCTCTTCCTATTTGCTGCTGATCTCCCCTAACGAGTTTGTAGGCAGCCACCAAATCTCCCCTCAGCCTCTGTTTGCTGAGGCTGAACAGGTTCAGGTCCCTCAGCCTCTCCTCATAGGGCCTGCCCTGTTGCCCTCCAACCAAGCGAGTGGCCCTCCTCTGAACCCTCTCAAGGCAGGCCACATCCTTCTTAAAGTGCGGTGCCCAGACTGGACGCAATACTCCAGTTGAGGCCGGACCAATGTCGCGTAGAGGGGGAGTATCACTTCTCTGGACCGGCTTGAGATGCATCTTTGGATACACGACAAGGTGCAGTTGGCTTTGCTGGCTGCATTCTGGCATTGGCGGCTCATGTTCATCCTGGAGTCAATAATGACTCCAAGATCCCTTTCTGCCCCTGTGCTCACAAGGGGGAAGCTCCCCAGCTTGTATGTATGCTGTGGATTC
>NW_005842190.1:305055-312553 GCF_000455745.1 Alligator sinensis
GTGCTGGCTATCCCTTAAGATGTTGGCGTCGGCCAGTCCATTAAGGATGGCCTCTTCAATAAACTTTTCTAAGATCTTCCCCGGGATAGAAGTCAGGCTGATGGGCCTATAGTTAGCCGGATCCACTTTCCTCCCTTTCCTCCCTTTCATGATGAAGTTGTTGAACATTGTAGGCCCCAGGACCGAGCCCTGGAGGACCCCACTGTTCACATCCCGCCAGGTCGAGTACGACCTGTCCACCACCGCTCTCTGGGTGCGCCCCATTAGCCAATTTTTGACCCATCCAACTGTGCAGGCATCAGTGCCACAGTTGCTCAGTTTGTTAATAAGAATGGGGTGAGAGACAGTGTCAAAGGCCTTCTTAAAGTCCAGAAAGACTACATCCACGGCGACATCATCATCCTGGGATTTAGTTACCTGGTCATAAAAGGCCATCAGGTTGGTCTGGCAGGACCTGCCTTTGATGAACCCATGTTGATTTCCCCTGGGCATGGTCTCCCTTGCTGGCCCCTCACAGATGTGCTCCTTAATGATTTTTTTCAAGGATTTTCCCCAAGACCAATGTGAGGCTTATGGGCCTATAGTTTCCCAGGTCCTCCTTCCTCCCTTTCTTATAGATGGGGACCACATTAGCTAGTTTCCAGTCTCCAGGCACCTGGCCCTTGGACCACAATCACTCGTACAGCCAGGTCAGGGGCACAGCAATGACCCCCGCCAGCTCCCTCAACACCCGTGGGTAGAGGGCATCAGGGCCCACAGATTTGAAAACATCCAGCCCTTCCAGAAGATCCCTAACTACTTCTGCACAGACCCGAGGCCTGGCAGTGCTATCCTCAAAATTGCCCCTACCTGTGGTGGGAGAGCTGTCCTGTTCCCTGTCCACGA
Organism: Alligator sinensis; assembly: GCF_000455745.1. Lineage (NCBI taxonomy): Eukaryota > Metazoa > Chordata > Crocodylia > Alligatoridae > Alligator > Alligator sinensis. The sequence continues at coordinate 305,941 of NW_005842190.1, forward strand.
AAACAGAGACAAAGAACTTGTTAAAGATTTCGGCTTTCTCATCTGGAGTAGCCATAAGATTACCATGTGAGTCTAACAGGGGCCCTACATTACCTGGTGCCCGCTTCTTATTGTATTTGAAGAAGGACTTTTTGTTGTCGTTAATCCTGCTTGCTAGCCTGAGCTCCACCCCCCTCCTTGGCCTTCCTAATGGCCATCCTACACTCATGGGCCAAGGAGGAGTATTCCTCCTTGGTGATAGCCCCTCTCTTCCACCGGGTGTACGTCTCCCTTTTGGCCCTCAGGCATTCTCAAATGCCTTTGCTGAGCCATGGGGGTTTCAGAGCACTCTTACCCCCCTTCTTTCTCTCAGGGATTGTCACACTCTGAGCCTGGAGAATCGTCCCCTTAAGATACAACCAACCCTCATAGATTCCCTTCTCCTCTACCTTTTGGGCCCTCAGTGATTCCCCCACTAATCTCCTAAATTCGTTGAAGTTGGCCCTTCTGAAGTCAGGGGCTTTAGTCTTGGTATAAGCCCTCAACACCCTGTGCTGGATGGTGAATTCCAGCAGGCGATGATCACTGTCACCCAGGTGGTCAAGGACCTGCAGTCCCCTCACCAGGTCATCCCCAGTGGCCAAGACCAGGTCCAGCAAGGCATCTCCCCTAGTGGGGCTGTGCACCTCTGGGATAAGGTGGAGGTCGTGTATTTCAGCTAGGAACCTGCGTGAACGGTCAGGCCTGGCTGACTGCTCCTCCCAGCAGATATCTGGGTAGTTTAGGTCCCCCATGACAACAACTTCCCTAGACCCAACTGCCTCCATAAGCTGTACTGAGAAATCCTGGTCCGTCTCAACCCCTTGGCAGGGTGGTCTATAGTAGACACCCACCGTAAGATCCGTTTCGCCTTGACCCCCTTGAAGTTTGACCCATAGTGCCTCTGCCTGACCTTTCTCCGCCCCAAGGCTAATTCTTGACCATGTGAGTTGCTCTTCGACATAGAGGGCGACTCCCCCTCCCCCCCCGGTCGCCTTTCCTCCCAGTCCTGTCCCTTCTATATAGCGTGTATCCATGAATGCCCACCACCCAGTCGTGGGTAGGATCCCACCAGGTTTCTGCGAGCCCCACTAGGTCTGGATTTTTCCCTGCAATCAGAAGATAAAGTTCCTCCTGCTTGCCCCCCATACTTTTGTGAATAAGGATAAGTGTGAGAGTATAGTGTGGACATGAAGGGTGAAAATGAGAGAGGCAAAGTCACAACTTAAGACACAGCTAGCAAGGGAATACTTCTTTAACTTCTATAAATGTAAGAAAAAAGAGGAAGATCAAGGAATGTGTAGGTTAGTCACAGAATGTGGAGGGGAATGTAGTATTGGGGGGTGTAGAAAAGGTGAAAGTTTCGTAAGTGAAAGTGTAAGGTTTTAATATCTTTTTCTATTATTTCAGTCTTCAGATAAAGTCAACCATCAGATGAGCAAGTACAGCTGGCAGCAAGGATAGGGGAGTCAGCAATACCCAAGTAGCTTGGAGGGGATAAAAGATTACCTGATTTATATGCAGAAGGAAAAAGAGCTGTACTTGGGTGGAACCAGCTGGGACAAGCAGACATAGGGCAGGGGGAGCACAAGGGGGAAGAATGAGTCTGCAGAAAGAGGCGTGTAGGTTGTAGCCGTGTTGATCTAAGGACATAGGCAGACAAGGTTCCTTGGGTGAATCTGATATCTTTTATCTTTTAACTTCCTTAGCCTGACAAAGGGTTTTTGAACCCGAAAACTTGCTTAATAATTATTTTCCAACTATTTGGGTTGGTGTAATAAAAGATATCAGATTCACCCAAGGAACCTTGTCTGCAGAAAGTTCAGATGGGGTCTGACTGGCCAAAGAGATTAGAAACCAGTGAAGAAAGGACAGATGGGCCACTCTGAGGGAGTCTTTTGCTGAGGAAGAACTGATCCTGGCTGGGGAAAGAAACTGATTCAGGTAGGAATGGGAAGAGAAAGTGAATGGAAGAGACTGGGACTCTGAGGCAAGGATGACAAATTTGTTTAAGTGACTCTTTGGAGAGGTGCAGTGTTGACAACCCAGAAAAGACCAGCTCCCAGCTCACAGACCTGTCATAGCCTGCAGTTTCCTTGGCTAGGAGCATGCATAGTATACTAGTATGCCATGTGCATATGCAACCGATTTACACCACTCCCCACCCCCTCCAACACCTGGCCAAAGTTAGATGCCTTTTCACAGAGACAACAAGTGATACATCCCTGATGCAAAAGCTACTTTCTTGCCAAATTTCCAAAGCAGCTAAGACCTTAGCATACTAGAGGTTTTTCAAAGAAAAGGTCAACAGAATTGGTGTGGGCATGTTTTTTTTGTTTTTTTTTTTAATATGGATTTTAATTTATTATTTTCTAGACTTATAAACAGCTGAACCACTTCAGCTGAAACTTAAAAATCTACCTTAAGTGGCTACCCAGAATGGAAAATTTAAGCCTGACCTGTTAGTTTGATACAGTTAAGAACTAGAGCTGTCAATTAATTGCAGATGTGATTTTGGAGCCCACACCCAAGCTCCTCTCTGCCACCATCACTGCTGCCTCCAGGCTGCCCAGCGGGGCACTGGTGTCAGTGCAAAGGAACTGCGGGGCAGCACGGGCTCTGGGTTGCTGCAGCAGGAAGAGGAGGCGGGGATGTACAGACATCGGTGCCATATTGGGACACTGAGTGAAGCCACAGCATGCATGCAAACAAGCATGCACCCCTGCAGCATGTAGAGCAGCACCCAACAGATAAGTCTATGGAGGGGAAGGGGTAGGGGGACAGATTGACCCCCCCCCCATGGTGAGGGAGGGAGTGGGCGGGGGCTGGGGTGAATGGGACCCCAGGGCTGGGACAGGTTCTGGGACAGCTGTATGAGGCTTGTCCAGGGGTGCTGGGGAGGGGGTGGGGAAGGAAGGGGGTGGCTCCGTGCCACAGCACACACTCCTGGGGGAGGCATGGGGGGCGTATGCCCCCCAGATTTGTGCATGGGACAGAGGTGGGCAGCCAGCTGTGGGCTGGGGCTCTGTGTCCAACAGCATTAGCCCTGCCCTGCGCTATGTTGTGCCTTCCTCCCAGCACCCCTACCAAGAAGAGCCTGGTGCTGACCCCAGCCCCAGCCTGCAGCAGCAGCAGCCCACGCTCACCCCATGTGCAGATCTGGGTGGCATATGCCTCCCATGCCCTTCTAGGATGCATGCAGTAGCAGGAGCCTTCCCCCCTGCCCCACTGGCGTCCCCCGGACAAGCCGCTCACAACTCCATCCCATGCCCATCCCCACCCTGGGACTGGGCAGCACCTGCCCCAGCCCTACTCTCTCCCTCACTGCAGAGGCCTCAGTCTCCTTCCCTCCCTTCCCCTCCCCCAGCTGGTAAAAAAGGCTTACCAGCCAGATGTTGCTCTACCCGCTGCCGGGCTGCTCTCCTGGCTGCCTACATGCTGTACTGCAGCTGCACGCATGCATACAGAATTTATCAGCAACGTTATTGGCCACGTCAGTTAAAAAAGGCCGATTGTGGATAATGTCAAATTTCCTTTTATTGGTGTTGATACAATATGGGACCAATGTATTGGTGCATCTATACTTCATAAGTTAACAAGCTCTAAAAATGTCAAAAGACATTTTAAATTTAGACTAATTATGCATATTTGGGTGACTATTTTGGAAGGTTTCGTTTTTTTCAATAAATCTTAATACTTGATAGTCTTGTATCAACTCCACTTAAAATCATATGCAAGTTTAAAGTCTAAGATTATTTTAACAGTGAAACTATCCTTGGCTAGTCAGGTGTAATATATATATATATAAAATGTAATTTCTGAAGTGTGCAGTCATGACAGAAAAGGGTAGTTTTTCATGAATTTGGATATCCTTGCTACTTCAAATTTCTGCAACAATTCTAATGCTTCAAACAAGTATGCTTAGCGTACCTAGATATATGAAGTCCTATGAAATAATGGGTCTGGTCTCAGCATAGTGTCCGTGGCATGCACTAAGCTTCCTCTTTACACTTATTTTAAAAGCTAATTAGGTAGAATTCATAGATGTTAGGGTCAGAAGGGACCTCAATAGATCATCGAGTCCAACCCCCTGCATAAGCAGGTGGGTCTAGATGACCCCAGCTAGATGCATATCCAACCTCGTCTTGAAGACCCCCAGGGTAGGGGAGAGCACCACCTCCCTTGGGAGCCTGTTCCAGACCTTGGCCACTCTAACTGTGAAGAAGTTCTTCCTAATGTCTAGTTTAAATCTGCTCTCTGCTAGCTTGCGGCCATTATTTCTTGTAACCCCCGGGGGCGCCTTGGTGAATAAATACTCACCAATTCCCTTCTGTGCCCCTGTGATGAACTTATAGGCAGCCACAAGGTCGCCTCTCAACCTTGTCTTGCGGAGGCTGAAAAGGTCCAGTTTCTCTAGTCTCTCCTCGTAGGGCTTGGTCTGTAGGCCCTTAACCATACGAGTGGCCCTTCTCAATGCTGTATTGTTACATTGCTACTTTAAAGATGGTCTAAATCAAGGGTTATCAAAGTGTGGCCTCTGACCCAGGACAATCCCTTTGAGATGGCCCCTCAGGGACAAAACTTTGGAAACCCTTGTTCTTAGATGTATAGTGATCACTCAGACAGCTGAATATATAGAGTGTTGGTGACATTAAGTAAATTCCTATGGGATAGAAGTTTGTTACAGAAAAGCCCTTACGATTATCAAACTTCTTGTTAGTTTCTTTTGAGGCAACCAAGAATTGAATGGAAAAAACATTAAATTAATCTCTCAGCTCTAGAGATTGATGCCTTTATATGAGGGAGGTTACGTGCTGTCTGCTGCCCTGCTCTTCATTTCATTTACTCACAATCAAGTGTTTCTTACAAGCACTAAAACTATGATTCATTTTATAAGAGCAAACAGTTTATTCAACCAGACTGTTGAATCAAGATTGGCAAATTAACAACAGACTATGAGAGTCTCCAAGCATTACTGAAATCTGTCTTCTGTGGCACAGTAAACACACTTCTCCCTTAATTTGAGAAATCTACTGTATTTCAAATCTGAAAATCTGACTTTTTGATTTTCCTTTGTTAATCAGTGCAAGTTAGAACTATTTTGCATAGCTTTGAAAAGACAGTTTTATTTCGGGTCCAAACTGGCATAATGTGTTCCTGCTTCTTATATAATTTTGTTTGAAACCTTACATTTGGCAGCCTGCTGTTGCTCTGAAGATGGTATAGAAAGTGGCCTCTGACTTGAAAGAAATTGCCAATGTTCAATTGTTTGAATCATTTTTACAAGAATGTGATTTAAGATTAAGTATAATACCTTCTCACATTTGAATATGAACGCACTTTAACACAACAGCTTTTTCTACATAATAAAAAAGTGATATATTGAGGAAATGTATGGAAAATTCTGATATAATTTAATGGAACCAACCAGGGGCCTATAGAAAAGGAACAGTATTTCATGGAAATTAATGTAAAAACCTATGAAATTTAATAGAAAATTAAGGCTAATGTAACAGGAAATTCTGTTTTTTTGTGAGTTGATACAAAACATTGATACTTTTAGATTGACTAAACCATAGAAAGGCTGTCATTTTCAATTATAGTCCATAGAGATTTTCTGTATATTTCCTCAATGTATAATTTTTTTTTTTATCATGGAGAAAAGGCTATTGTGTCAAAGTGCCACTTAAGAGTAAGATTCAGGGTCTGAGAAGCCAAGAAATCAGACTCCAAAACAGATTCTTGTTTCTTCAAAAACTGCAGTCCATTAGAGCAAATAGGAGGCAGTGGTGTCCCCCTGCTGCTGGTGTAGCTGGTGGTTTGGGGACAGTTTTTTGTGCCCTTCCCCCCTTAGGTATGCTACTAGAGCAAGTAAGAAGTTAATTTGCATCTGTATAGCTATTACATTTTTAAGAAACTATTCTTACAAATAAGGCAGTGGTTTTAAGGTAGCTCTTACACAGAACCAAATATCGAAGCAGTGCATTTGTCAATACCTGCTTGCATAAGAGTTTTAAATGATTGCTTACTATATTTTCTAACAAAAAAGCACACACATTTTTCCCCCAAAACTAGTTGGAGTAAATTGGGATGTACATTGTATGCAAGAATTGCCCATCTCCAGGGGTGCAGAAATACAGCAACAGGCTAGTGGTGGCAGCCTTAATCACCGTGGCTACCAGAGCACTGCCAAAACCTTGGGGGAGAGGGAGGCATCTTGTTGGTTGACATTGCCCTTGTGCTGGATTGAGCTGGCACCCAGGGTCAGTTTGTGACCAAACCCAGTGACTGCCTCAGACTGGGTGTGCTGGATTGGGCCTCGTGCATCCCGTGTGCTGGATTGGGCTCCGCGCCTAACCTCATTCTGAACACGGGGATCTATCCATGGTACCATCGAGCATGCGGGACTGACAGCAGGCTGAGGAGCAGGCTCGGCTTCCTAGCTGCTGCTACTCAGTTACTTGCCCTCCATACAAAGTGAAAACTTTTTTCCTTTATGGTGCCTTTCAAAAAGAGGTTGTGTGTTATATTCAGGGTAGTGCTGTATGGTTGAAAATACAGTATTTGAGAAGTAAGCAGAGTATAAAACACTCTT
>NW_005842190.1:312584-319478 GCF_000455745.1 Alligator sinensis
TTAATTCACATCTGTTTTGGAGTCGGATAAGAATGGAAAGATTTTCTTAAGTTTAAATTGGCATCAAATATTTATCCATCCTTTTTTATATATGTTATAAGGGGAGACATTGGCAAAGTAATAAAGATTTTTGCCTTCTGACTTAGTTTCACCTATGTTGAGTAATTGGCTTGGAAAATAATCTGCTTCAGCTGTAGGGTTTTAAAAGCCATTTGAAACAAGACTGGTAATGTGTTGGGGAGGGGGGAGGTTGTCTGTTTTCAGACGTGCTTTTACTTGTGCACGTAAGTGGAGACTAGCAAGAAATCTTCATACAAAAATATAATCTTTGAAAAACAGAACACTTGGATTCGAGTTTTCCTTAACTTTCAACAAAAACTAAGATGATTCAAACGCTTTGTTTCTAGGATAGTGCTGTAGTGTTTTCTGTGATTTCTGTTTTTCCCTTATTAATGTGACCCTTCTCTTTATGTCTCTCCATTATCTTGCTCAGACAAGTTTGCCTGTATCAGCTGGAACCACCATTATATGTAATTGAGAAAAACAGGAATTGCATATAGCAGTGGTGCTCAACTTTTTTGCCCTGTGGGCCATATGTGCGGGGCACAATTCGTCCTTGGGGTGGATCTGGCTGGTGGGCCCCATCGAGTCAGGTGAAGAGGTGCGAAGGGGCATATTGTCCCTGATCCAGCTGGGGGTGGGGGGCTAGGGTGCAGGGTAGCCTGGTAATTTGGCAGCAAGGGAAGAGTGGCAGTATTAATTGCCACTACTCCCCTGCTATCAAATTTCCTGGCCCCCTGGGAATATCTGTGAGCTGCATTTGGCTTGCAGGCCAGGGCTTGAGAACCTCTGACACAGAGTGATCTCTTAGTACTCTGCTCTTTTCCAACATTCTGCTTTCAGTGAAATAGAGGCAAGAGTGCAAAACTTTATCACTAATAATAGATGAAAAATGACTTTACCTTTAGTAACATATGCAATAACCAGTTTATTCTAAATGAAAAAGTGTGTTTCCTTCATACAGATCTCTTTAGAGGAGGTACAGATGGATTTTTACCTGACTGGTAAAAAGAGACAGCTTGTTTAGCACATAAATTCTCTTAAATTTTTGTGTACCCTTACACAGGACTAAATCTTGATGGCCATACTTGAGATCAGAAATCAATTCCTGGTGCCTTTGGACAAGGATTTTTTTTTACTCATTATCAAATAGATCTTTCTGTTGGGAAGCATTCCTCTGGGGTGGTTACTGTATTTTCTTGCATACAACACAAACCTTTTCCCAAAAAATCCTCCCCTCAAAATTGAGGTGTATAAATCAAGAAGGGGTGATGATTTTCTGGCTTGGATATGAATGCACTGCTTTAATTCCTTCCCTTTTTAAAGATCTTGATGTTCTACTAATCAAGCTAACCTTTGTTACTGCAGGGTTGCTGCTTCTGGCTTTTCTTATTTCACAGCCTTGGAGACTCCTTAGCTCTCTTGAAAGTCATAGATTCACCCATGGAGACCAGTCTTCAGCAACAGCTGAGGTTTCAGCTTTAGTTAAGCAAGAAAGGGTGGGTGAGTCAGCTGAAGATTAGACTTTGCCCCTACTCTATGCAGCCATAACTCTGGCAAAATCTTATTTTTTCTTCATTCTGCCTTTCAGAAAAGGGTTTTGGGGTGTGTTTTTATGTGAGAAAATACAGTATTTTAGTAGCTGCCAATTATGATTATGGAGAGAGAATTTAAAGCTATAGCCTCAGAATGTATGAAAATTTTGTCCAGATCTAGAGCCATTTTAGGGATATGTTCAGCCCATTTTAGTTTTTCTTCTGGAGTTAAGTTCAGAATTGTAAAGAATCTTTCCAGTTCTGCACATCTTTCGGTTTTCCTATAAAGAAAAGTAAAAGAAGAGGTGGCTGGATAGGGAAACTCCTGAACTTACTATAAAAACTTTTAATATTTAAATTATGAAATCTTGCAAATTTCAGAAGGCAGGTATGCATTTGTTCAAATTTTAAACTGCATATAGAATGGGAAGAAGCCACAGATGTTTTATCAAAATCACGATTTTTTCGACCAGCCCTAAGTGAATAGGTAAATACCTCTGATGATTAAATTTGAATCAACAACTAAGATCTTACGAGGATTAGTCTCAGCTACTTGCCATGTTGGGGATTAACTGGGCTCAGTGTAAGGAACTTACCAGTATAATTAAATGTTCACTAAGAGATTGTGTCTATACAGCAGACTGCAGGTTTGTGTAAAGTTCTGAGGTAGTTTTAAGCTTGCATAGCTTTGGAGGCACAGAGATCAGCAATTCTCCTGCTTAGAAGGTAATGTAGACACACCTTAGAATGACTAGCAGTTGCATGCCTGAGTCATTAATGAAGGCTGTTAGATTCCTTTCTATGTGGGCACTGTAAGTTACTGGGTATCACTAGTGACTGTGCGTCAGAAAACCAGTATCAAGAAAGACAGCATTACCACCCTTCCTTAGTCATATGATTCATTTGAATATTAATGTGCAGTTAATGATAGAGCTCCCAAAATTAAAAATTGCCCTTCATCAAGAGATAATAGAAGGTTCTAAGAACTTCTATAACAAGACTTCTGGTCCTTTCATCCATAAAATTAGAACGTACATAAAGGAATGAATACTGACTTTATATAGAGGACCAAACAAACTTTCACTTGGAGATTAAAAGAAGACTAAATACACCAGGAAATGAGCCATCTAACCCCCCCTGGCTTTTCTCTGCAGATCCCTATTTTGAGCTGATGTGATGCAACAACTTATTATAGTACTTTCTGGAACTAGGGCTTACCTAAAGAAACCATTATCTTACATCTTCCTCCTATCATTCCATAAAAGAGAAGAATTGCCTTAAATTAGAATAAAAGCTGTTTCCTTATCACAAAGACACTGCAGTCTTTATTTCCTGCTCTTTATAATGAAGAAATCAAGAGGAGCAAAGGAGTCCTTGATTGAGTACAAAGCACTCAGTGCTAGGCTGCTCTCAACATTAACTGCAAATCCTCAGAGGGATTTGAAAATTACTCTTGAGGTGATCTAGTTTTGATGTTCTGGTATCAGAAGACCAGAATTCACCACTAGTTTGACCTTGTATATGTTGCAGTGCATTGAACTTAACCTGGTCACATCTAAATTATCTTTTTTTTTTTTTTTTTTTGAGTGCACATATGTATGCTGCCAGTGAATGTGGATGCTTCAACATATGGGTATCACGTACACAACCCCAAATGCTATATTCACGCAATTTGAACTTTTTAAGAGGAAGTTTCTGATGAGAGAGGTTGAGTAAATAGAAGGGTAGAGAGTTGGTGAAATTATCTTGTGGGTAATTCGACTTGTCATTAGACAAAATTTTATTGAGTTTGGTTGAATGGTAGCCTGTTAATAAGTTTATTCAGCAGTTCCGGCATATATGCTGTCTGTGAACGAAGGTATTAAGCGCAAGCTAACGTTTAAGAAACTGGGTACACATCTATGGGCTGAGGGTAATTTTAAAGTATAATTGAACAAAATTGTTGGCTATACATCTATAAACTGCATATGTTTTTACAGATTCACTAGACAGTATGAAAAATATTTTTTCAGAGATTGAAACCGGAACTTAATATTAAAATTGAAACATGTCTTACGGGCACACATAATATGCTTTAATAGAGGAAGTGAATCTAGTGCCTAGGAAGAACAAATTATCAGTTTGATTCACTACTACTAAAAGCTTGCATTTTGCTGGATTTCACATCTTGGTGAAAATACAAGAGTTTCTTAAAACAGACTTCAGGAAACGAGATCAGAAGATCTTATGCTCTCATAACTCTCTAGAACTCATGTATCAAGTGCTGTAAGAGAACTATAAACAAGTAAAACAATGATGGTATAGGAAAAATGCTTTTGTCAGGGTGCCAGACAAGGTTCCTTGGGTGAATTTGATATCTTTTATTAAACCAACCCAAATGGTTGGAGAATAGTTATTAAGCAAGCTTTTGGGTTCAAAAACCCTTCGTCAGGCTCAGGAAGCTGCAGCAGTTGGTGTGTGCTCTTCCTGGATGGAATGAAAAGTAAAGAAGCCAGGGGCGGGGCTGGGGAGTCAGTTGCCAGGCAGATTATAATGTATCAAAAATCCAATGTCTATGTTTAGTCCCTGATCTCTAGTATCCAGCAGGTTGATGAAATGGAGCTCATAGGCTCGTCTCTGGGATGTGTTGTGTAAATTTCCCTTGAGGATCAGGACTGAGAGATTGGAGAGAGAGTGGCCCTCCTATGAGAAATGTGCCCCCACCGGTAGTTGGGTGTTTCTGTCTTTGATGGATTTCCGGTGTGCATTCATTCTGGTGCGCAGTTGTTGTCTGGTCTCTCCTACATATCTTCCATCAGGGCATTTGGTGCATTGGATGAGGTATACTACATTCCTGGAGGTGCAGCTATAAGATCCTGGGATGCTGATGGCTCTGTTGTGGGGTGTAGTAATAGTGGGGGTGGTGGAGATGTGGGGGCAGGTTTTGCATTTCTTGTCATGGCACGGTCTGGATCCTTTTGGTGTGTTCTGGGGTTGAGGAAGTTTGCTTCTGGTGATGAGGTTGGCGAGGTTCGGTGCTTGTCTGAAGGCTAGGATGGGTGGCTCTGGGAAGATCTTTTTAAGAATAGGGTCTTTTTCTAATATGGGTTGCAATTTTTTGAGGATTTTCCGTACAGGTTCAAGGGAGGGGTGATAGGTCATAACCAGCAGTGTGCGATTTGTGGGTGTTTTTCTTCTGTACTGCAGCAGTTCTTCACATGGTATCCAGGTGGCTCTTTCAAAAGTGCAATCTACCTCTCTGGAGGAGTGTCCTTGCTGGGTGAAAGCCTTTTTAAGACTGGTGAGGTGGCGATCCTGGGTGTTCTCTTCAGTACAGATGCGGTGGTATCTGAGGGCTTGGCTGTATATCACTGCTTTTTTGATGTGTTTCGGGTGATTGCTGGTTCTGTGCAGATATGTATGTTGGTCTGTGGGTTTCTTGTATACTGTGGTCTGTATTTTACCCTTCTGGATACTGATCATTGTGTCTAAAAAGGGGATGTTGGTGTTGGAGTATTCTAAAGAAAGTTGGATGGAGGGGTGGTGACTGTTGAATTTCTGGTGGAACTCAAGTAGAGATTCCAGGTTCTCACTCCAAATGATGAAGATGTCATCGATATATCGTAAGTACAGCAAGGGTTTGATGGTGCAGTTCTTGAGGAAGTCTTCTTCCAGGTGACTCATAAAAAGGTTGGCATACTGTGGGGCCATTTTAGTGCCCATAGCTGTTCCCATCATCTGGAGGAAGTGTTGATTATTAAAAGTGAAATTGTTGTGTGTGAGGATGAAGTGTATAAGCTCAGTGATATCTTTGGGTCTGTATTCTGGGTTTTGTCAGGGTGTTACATTTGTTAGAGTTAGATCTAAATCTAACAAATGAATACTTTTCAGGTATCAGAGGGCATTTTAAAAAGCTAGTCTATGTGAGTGCTCACTACTGCTTATGAAAATTCATATTTCCTCTTCTGTTTTATCATGTGAAACAATACTTTTATTTTATAAAATGCTGCGGAGCCTTCTGAATATATATTGTTTTCTTTCTATTTTTTGACAGGCCAGTTGGGATGCCAAAAATGGAAAAAGTTTACCTCCATAATCCTAGTTCAGAAGAAACTATTACATTAGTATCAATATCTGCTACAACATCACATTTTCATGCATCATTTTTTCAAAATAGGGTGAGTTGCTCTGTCTTCTAAGGTTATCCTGTCTTCAGGGTGAACTTGCTTTTTTTTAATTTTATGAATAATTTTTTTAAGCAAATTTTTTTTTAACTGTCAAAGCTTTTTCTGGATTCTTCGGTTTGCAGTTACCAGGATAATTTGATACAAGCTTGCATTTTCAAAAGTATTTACAACAATTAAATAATAATGCTGGGCTACATTTGTGATTTCTGGTTTTCCTCCTAGCCCTCAAAGCTTGCCAAGCAGTTTCAACTTGTGCAAATCTTTAAAGCGTTTCTCCAAAATAACTTTCATTTTAACTTGGCAACAAAGAAGACTTATTTCTTGAGCTCATCGGTGAATCTCCATATTTGTGCAGAGGAATGTTTAGGATAGGTTGATGAACACACATGTGTCTGTACCCTTTAAGGTTTCTAGGGTGTTTCCTATCACCACTGGTAGCGGCATTGTCAATAATTCAAACTTAGCTTGAAGTTGGATGCAGGTGTTATTGTTACTAACAGGTAACTTTTCTAGAAGAGTAGCAATATTTCTAGTTCAGTATAAGAAGTAAAGAACAGAATTTAAGAATCTATTTTGTTCTTAATGGTTAGTACTATATATGGTACATTAACTATAAGTACCCCTTTACCCATGTTCTAAATAGTTTTCAGTAAGGGCTTTGTTAACTTTGCTGAGAAAAGAACCTTCATTGAAATCCTCAGCCCGGTTTAATTTATCAGACTAAAGCTTGATCTTTCAGGGTTACTTTTCCAGGTTTAAACTAACCAACTACATCTTGAATTAAAGCATATTGATGATCAGCACTAGCAGAGGTCAACAGAGAGAACTGAAATGCTTTGAGGATAAACAGCTGAAATTTCCTCACTATTAGTCCATTTCCTTATTTTTAAAGGGGAACCTCCCAGCATTTGTCTTTGAATTCATAGTTATATATTGAATTTTTGATTTTTAAATAAATTGGATGCGTTTGTAAGGAGAAGGATAGACAGTAAAGGAGCTGAAAAAGAAAGTTGCAATGCTGAAAATATTTAAAAACAAATGGTCCATTGCTCCATATTGAAAAAAAAGGAGTAGGAGGAATAAATTGTATTTCCCCCCCCCCCCCCCCCCCCCCCCACAAAAAAAACAAAACA
>NW_005842190.1:319509-322128 GCF_000455745.1 Alligator sinensis
ATAGGCACAGAGAATTAATTTTGGTAGGGCACTGATAAAGCTGGATTATCAGAGCCTTTTGATAGTGCCTAATAGTCTTCTCACAATTTGTATTCAGATTATAAAATCCTTCTTTGAGGAATTATGATGGTGCTTAAAATTGTGCTTTTACAGACACAAAGCAAACACCAGATTCAATTATATTTTTTCAGCATTGATCCTCTTTATATTTTAAGTATGCACTTATTATTTTAAACTGATCTGGGGAAAAAATACAAATGTGGGGGTAGAAATGATACTCAGTTTCTAACTTTAGAATGTACTTCTGTACCAAAGTAACGTTTATTGTGCCACACTGTGGTTGCTGACATTCCTCCAGAAGTCTCCTTTTCCTTCAGAACATCTAAGCTTTTGTGTTTTAAAGTGTTGAGTTTCTAAATTGAATGATTACAGAAACAAACTAGTAGGAATCAGAGAAAGGTCTGTATGAGTCATTCGAAAACAATCTGTCTAACAGTGGTATAAATTGCCACATTGATCTCTCTAGAGTGTTAACATTAAAATGCCATGATGTTAAATGTTAGCACTGTTCAATCTAACAGTTGAACACTTCAACAAAAATGCCCATCTATTTTTAATAACTTTTGGTAGCATCTGTGGTGTAGTAGATGCTGTCAAACACAAAAGTAGATAAAAGTCCCTGCTCAAAAAAGAAAAGCCTTCAACAGCTTACCAGACATCCAGTTTTCCTTAACCAACTTTTACCAAGCAAAGGACAAAATTTCTGTAGAAGGCTGAAAAGTAAAGCTTGCGGTTCAAAATATATTATATTTAAATGCCATTTTGAACAAAACATTCATACTTAATTCTGCTTAAATTTTCTCTAGCTTTCTATCTACATTTAACTCCAAATTTCTAGTATACTGCCCTTAAAGGTAACAAACTCCTTTTCGTAGAATTTAGGTCTAGTTTGCCAGGCAGTATTGTGAAGCCTTGAATAGATCAGATAATGCTGTTAACTTGAAAGATATGGAGTTTTCCACTGTGTTTATTTTCTCTTACTTTTTTTTATTTTTCAGAAAATTCTTCCAGGAGGGAATACATCTTTTGATGTAGTTTTCCTTGCAAGAGTAGTGGGAAATGTAGAGAACACTTTATTTATTAATACTTCTAATCATGGGGTATTTACTTACCAGGTAAGAGAAGAATCTAGAGGTTAATTTTTTAATGTCCTCTAAAATAATTAACAAAAAAAGAGGTACAGATGTATTTAACAAATGCCTTAACCATCTCCTACAGCAATGGTTCTCAACCTGTTGGTCGCAAGGATATATGAAAGGGTCACAAACAGACTTTAAGAATGGATCAACAAACTTTAAAAATGGATTCTCCTTTAAAGGAGAAAAACGTGGGAAACTACAGGTTTTCCCTTGCAGGCTGGCAGAGTTCCAGCCTGCAAGAGGTGTCTTGGGTTTGGGGAGAGCAGGAAGATGGTGATCTGGCAGGGGGTGACATGCATGTGCACACATGCATGTGGCAGCCAGGCAGTGTGGAGAGTAGGTCCCTGCAGGTAAGACTGTGGGGTGGAGCGTAGACAGTGTGTCGGGAGGGCAGGGCACAGGCAACATGTCTGGAAGGCATGGGGGCACGTGCCCCCCCCCCCCCACAGATTTGCACACTCACAGCAGGCACAGGGCTGCAGCCTAGCTGAACCAGTATGAGCAGGAGCTGCCTCTGAAGCCCAGTGGGCAAGGCCCAGTCCAGGAGGGTGGAACAGAACAGCGAGACTCATTGCTTCCGCCACCGGGACCCCTGCACCAGTCACGCAGCCAGCGGCATGAGGAGTAATATGTGTGGGGGGAGAGGTACCCTGCCCTTACTTCCTCATGCTGCCAGGTGTTTCCACACCGGGCCATGGTTCTACTCCACCACAGCCTGACCATCACTGCCACTTCCCCTCAGGCTGCAGCTCTACCCCAGTGCAGATGTGGGGTGGGGTTATGGGCAACAAGTCTCTCTGCCTTCCCATACCAGCTCCTGCCCTCTGGGTCTTGGAGGTGACTCCTGCCCATGCCGGTCTAACCAGACTGCAGCTCTATGCCCACTGTGAGTTCATAAATCTGGGTGGGGGGCACATACCCCCCTGCCCCACACACCTATCCCCTGCACCACATACTGGGGGGTGGGGGGCAGCGGGTCCCAAGAGTGGGTTGGGACTGAGAGGCATTGGCAGGGCCAGGGGTCTGTTTTCTACTTAAACTATTTACTGAGTTGAGACTGGCCATCAATGTGTACAAATGGGTCCTGCTGCAGAAAAGGTTGAGAATCACTGTCCTAGAGGGACTACAGTAAACAGAAGTATCATAGAATTTGTTGTCTTGCGTGTGCTGGGATCCATAAAGCCCTTAAGCTTGCAAACTACTATATGTAAACGCCTTTGTTGGAAATTGGATACTGAGCACCCTGCCTAAAATTTTCTAGAGACAAAGGTGTGCATTGGCTTAGCCACGGTTGCCAAAATTGTCCGTTTGCTCTTTAATGGACAAGGATAGTATTTTCCTTTCATATTGTACTGAAGGCTTAGCTATCAAGAGCCAGATTTGAAACTCCTTTTCATGTTAAATAGTACTTTTACATATA
>NW_005842190.1:322159-323186 GCF_000455745.1 Alligator sinensis
TCTGAAGTTAAAATAACTGCTTCTAGAATAAAGCGATCTTCTTTGTGAGCAAGGGGATTTGAATGTAATACTTAGGGCTTGGCTACAGCATACCAGGGGCATACCCCTGCCAGAGCAACCCAAGACACCCTCCAAATCCATAAGGCACACTCAAAAACTGTGTTAAACCAATGAGGCTGCTTCAGGGCATCCCTCAGTGGCTGCTCTGGAGACCTCTGACTCTAGTGAGCTTAATCATAACATGTTAATAGTGCATTTATTAGGTTTTAGAGTTTTTACTTCTTCTCTGGGGCCCTGGCAGCTATTGCATATAATGCATGACAAATGTATTGCACAATAAATCATAACACACCAGCTGGCCACACGTTAAAATTAATCCAAGATACTTCTTCTGCACCACAAAAAAGTTGCTGTTCAATGAGCACCTTTTTTTTTTTTTTTTTGCGTATTCACCATTTGAATCAAAGGATAGACTAGTTTAACATCTGGCTGTTAAGTTTGTTGCACAGGACTTCTGTATAATGCAAAATTTGGCCCACAGGCTGGATCCAGCCTGCCAACTGATTGTATCCAGCTCACAGGCAGACTCTTGCCAATTGATTGGAACTGGCCTATGGCTACCCCTGCAGCACTCTGCATGGGGCTGAGCCCCAGCTGCTCCTGCCCAGGGCAACCTGCACCGTGCTCCTGCCTGCCAGCCCCGGCCCCAGCCAGTACACACAGGTTCCCAGGAGGGCTGCTTCCAATGCAGCTGCATGGGTACTGCTGGGCTCCCACCACCTTCAGTGGCTCCTCTTCCAGCCCTTGCTGCACCACTCCAGGTGTAGGGGGTGCTGCAGATGGGCAGCTTCTGCTCCAGCGCACGGGGTTCCAGCCACCTTCCACCCACTCTACCCACCCAGTGCAATGAGCAGTCACCTGTGTGTAGCTGAATGGGTGGAAGGCAGCTGGGAGCTGGAGCAATATGTGCTGGGGCAGGAGCTGCATGGCTGCAGCTCCCCCCAGTCTGGAGCAGCACAGCTGGAAT
>NW_005842190.1:323196-325016 GCF_000455745.1 Alligator sinensis
AGCTGGGGGAAAATGAGCAACACTTAGGCAACTGCAGCCTCAGTGGGAGTAGCCCCACGGGGAAGGTACACCAGCCAAGGCCAGTAGGTGCTGGCAGGAGTGCAGTGCAGGTTACCCAGGGCAGCAGTGGGCAGGGCTCAGCCCCATGCAGAGCACTGTGGGGGCAGCTGCAAGTGGGGAGGGGGTAGAGTGTGGAACTACACTGGCAGCTGCACTGCTCAGGCAAGCTGTGCTGCATGTGCCCCCTGTTCCAACCTCCCTGCACCACTGGCCAGCTCCCAGGACCTAGCACATAGGCAGCTCCCTGTACACATGCACACAGCCCCCCCACACCTGCC
Organism: Alligator sinensis; assembly: GCF_000455745.1. NCBI lineage: Eukaryota > Metazoa > Chordata > Crocodylia > Alligatoridae > Alligator > Alligator sinensis. The sequence continues at coordinate 323,535 of NW_005842190.1, forward strand.
CCACTTCACGTAGACACACCACCCCACAATATACAAGAGTAAGACTTTATTTTGAGGTATTAGTCAATCACCTCTGTATACCTATTCAAACATAAATCAGGACCAAACTTGTTTTTTAAGTAAAATTAAAAATATCTTATAGTAGATGTTTGACTTTTAAAACATTTTTTATCTATAATTTGTTAAAATTATATCTTCTAAAAGATTTTGCATGTGTGCCCCTTGACACCTTGCTAAACTCATTAAGTGCCCTCCAAGCTGAACTAATTGCCAACCCCTGGTATAATGCATAACAAATGTAATGGCTGCCAGGAGCTCCAGTAGAGCAACACTAGAAATGAGAAAAAAATGGAAGCATACAAATTAATGCAGAGGATAGAGAGTTTAAAGTGCTTGGCTTTTATTTCCGTATAATACAAGAAGGGAACATTCAACAAAACTAAAAAAAAAAAGGGAGGAAGGAGGACCCAGGGAACTATAGGCCAGTTAGTCTTACATTGATCCTGGGTAAGCTTTTTGAGAGAATTATCCTGGCGCATGTCCACAAGGGGCCAGCAGGGGAGGTTATGCTTAGGAGCAACCAACATGAGTTCATTAGAGGCAGGTCCTGTCAAACCAACCTGATGGCCTTCTATGACTGCGTCACAAAATCCTTAGATGCAGGGGGAGCAGTGGACGTAGTCTTTCTGGACTTCAGGAAGGCCTTCAACACAGTCCCCTAGTTTTTTAAGTGAGAGACAGCGGCATCGACACCTACACAGTCAAATGGGTCGCTAACTGACTGGAGGGCCGCACCCAGAGAGTGGTGGTGGATGGGTCATTTTCGACCTGAAGGGATGTAGGCAGTGGGGTTCCCTAGGGCTCGGTTCTCAGACCCACGCTGTTCAACATCTTCATGAGCGACTTGGACGAGGGAGTAAAAAGCACTGTATTCAGATATGCTGATGACACTAAGATGTGGGGGGGATGTGGGCACACTAGAAGGGAGGAATAAGCTGCAATTGGACCTAGACAGGTTACAGGGGTGGGCAGATGAGAACAGGATGTGTTTCAGTGCTGACAAGTGCAAGGTGCTGCACCTGGGGAGGAAGAACCAACAGCATACCTACAGGCTGGGGAACTCCCTTCTTGTCAGTGCAGAGGCAGAAAAGGATCTTGGAATCATTATTGATGCCAAAATGAACATGGGCCGACAGTGTGGAGACGCGGTCAGGAAGGCCAACCACACCTTGTCATGCATCCACAGATGCATCTCTAGCACGTCCAAGGAGGTGATCCCCCCCCCCTCTATGCGGCACTGGTCAGGCCGCAGTTGGAGTAGTGTCCAGTTCTGGGCGCCGCACTTCAGTAGAGCTGTGGACAGCATTGAGAGGGTTCAGAGGAGGGCCACCTGCATGGTCAGGGGGCAGCAGGGCAGGCCCTACGAGGAGAGGCTAAGGGACCTAAACCTGTTCAGCCTCCACAAGAGAAGGCTGAGGGGGG
>NW_005842190.1:325273-349251 GCF_000455745.1 Alligator sinensis
AAAAAAAAAAAAAAAAAAGCTTAAATGATAACAAAACATTTTTATTTGACACACAATTACCTTGTGGAATTCATTGTCAGGAAGTATCATGGAAACAAAGGTAGTTTCAGGATTCTGAAAAGGATAAGTCATATTGATAAGCACATCTGTAGGTAAAACAAATGGGGTAGAAAAATAGAAACCTTTATTTTTCAGGATGTAAGACAGCTACCAACATGATAGAGCTAAGAGAAAACTTCCCCTTATGAATGAGCTGTTCTGTAGCTGTATTTCTATGGGTTGTTACACTTGATACTTACTACGTCAGAAACAAATGTTGGAACCAGACCATTGGTCTAACAAGGCTTTTGACTTTTTATACTATGTGTTCAGTTGTCAGAACTGAATAGAATGGCAGGTAAAAGCAGCATCTTTAGATGTAGGCTGAGCCAAATTAATATAAAAGCATTGATTTAAACATTATTATCTTAAATTAATTTTCAGTTGGAACCACGCTTTTTATTTGAAGAATTAGCTAGGCTATTCTGTAACATTAACCTGCATAGATGCATATGCTTGTTGCAGACATTTTTTAACATTTTTTCTCCCCTTTGAAACAGGTGTTTGGCATTGGAGTCCCGAACCCCTATCGATTGCGCCCTTTTATTGGAGCAAGAGTTCCTGTAAATAGCAGTTTTTCTCCTATAATTAATATACACAATCCCCACAGTGAACCTTTACAGGTGAGCATAAAATGGCAGTTTACTATGCACACTTACATTTTAGAGTAATAATTGAAATTGTGTTTAATATCTACTTTAAACTGCCATAAAAACAGTGAGTTTTGTTACTGCTTAAAAATCTTCCAGCTTTCCTCTTCTGAATCCCTTTTTAGTGCCTTGAACATGGTTAATTTTGCTTTCTTTTAACTGCACAAAAATGAAAGCATTAATTTCTTATTTGATTGCTTGCATAACTTAACACACAAGTATCCATGGGATTATTTGTATGCAGAGAACTACATAGAAGTTAGCAAGATTGCACCCTTACTCTGCAACTGCTTTGAAAATAAAAAGGTAGAAAAAAATTAAATTAGCTATTTTAAAAACATTTCTCATAATTAGTGTAAAAATAGGAAAGTAAGTTTGACAAGCCACTATAGAAATGAGTGTATGTGATTAATTGTTGCTTTCACTGGTAATTAAGGAAGAAACATTAAAGCAAGCAAAATACAGTAGATCTTTTTCTAAGCAGAGTATAAAGTTGAGTTATTGTGTAAGCAGAAACAGGGCATGTTACTTCCTTGTGCTGGTTTCTCATCTGTAAGGTGGGGGGCAGATGATCATTCTTAACCCACCTTCATAAACTGTTGAGATTTATGGATGAAAAATACAATCTATATTCTAACATAAATAAACAAGGGAAAAAGTTCCCTTAATTAGTAGGTGAAGACTGCCAACAGTATTGTTTTGAATGCAATAAATAAAATTAATTTTCTTATTCTCTCCTTTTAAGTTTTGTTTAAGAAACATTTACATCAACTATCTTATTGCATATAGTGTTTTTTAATTTAAACAAATATCTTTTGAGGACAGAGTTGCTCATTTCTAACATTCAGGCATAATGCATTTTAGAAGTGCAAGCTGTGTCCTTTCAGAAAAACAAAATCAGCCTCTGATTACTGTCATGAAATTATTTCTCTAAACATGACGCTTCATGATTCCCAAATTATGACAGGTGGTAAAAGATGTTTTGAAGCATAATACTGATCTATGGAGTAGCAAAATTAATATTATCAAAATTTGGATTGGCTTCATCACAAGATACAGGATATAACCAGTAGCCTATCACATCATAGGTAAAATTTTGCATTACTAATGGAAAACTCCAGTTGATTTTTTTTGTTTGGTTGTTTTTGTGTGTTTTTTCCCTCCAGGTAGTAGAAATGTATTCAAGTGGAGGTGATCTCCACCTAGAGCTTCCAACAGGCCAGCAGGGGGGTACAAGAAAACTATGGGTGAGTGGCAGTGTTTTCTAACAGGCTACGTGCTTATTAATTTGATAGACCTTTTTTTTTGGCCTGCAAATATTTAGAGAATAGATAAGTATCTGAAGCAATGTGAATGATTATTAACTTGAAGTTGAAGGGAATTGGATGAGTTATTTAGCTACAAGTGATTGCATACATAGTGCTGCATTTTTTCTGAAATGGAGAAAAATGGGAAAATACAGTGACTTGTGCTAAGGTCATGATGTTATTTGAACATAGCCATATTTTAGTTGTCAAAACATGTACATGGATAAATTACAGATAAATTACAGAATGAAGGATTGCTTCATAGGGCTTCCACATGTGCATTGTTCATGCTTCCATGGAGGAAAAGATGATCCTTCGCCACTCCCATTCTGTAGTTGATTAACTATGGAAATCTCTTCCATGTGTGTAATGTACACTGGATTCTTCCCTTCTCCCATGTTAGGAGTTGAATAACATGCTTCTGTGGGAGGAACTCCTACAAGGTGCTTTTCTTTTATCCCTCAGGATAAAAGAAAAAATGTGTTTCAGTAGCTTGACTGTGCCTTTAGGATGCAAGATACAGCATTTTAAATGTGCAGTGGTTGTTCTATGTAAATACCCTCAATTCTTTGTCTTGAGTGAAAAATAAATTTCTTCAGGTTTTTGGGGAAGGGACCCAGAGCCATGTATTGCATTTAATAAAGAACAAAACTATGCTTCAGTTTGTTTTTTGATGGAGTTTAGTTTTCTGGGCTGCATTGATAGAAGCATTCCCAGCAGCTTGAGAGAAGTGATTATTCCCCTCTATTTGGCACTGGAGAGGTCACATCTGGATTACTGTGCTTAGTTTTAGGACCTCTACTACAGAAATGTTGTGGACAAATTGAGAGTTCAGCGGAGGGCAGTGACAATGATTAGAGGACTGGGGCATATGACTTGTGTCAGAGAGTCTGAGGCAAGTGGGCTTATTTAGTCTGTAGAAGAGAAGACTGCGGGGGGCAGTCCCTGCAGGGAGGTTCCAAACAGGATGGAGCTAGATGGTTCTCACTGGTAGCAGATGACAGGAGAAGAGGCAATGGTTTCATAGATTTCATAGACCAGAGCTTTCCAAACTTTTCATGTTGGTGACACACTTTTTAGACATGCATCATTTCGCGACACAGTAATTCAGTTCCAGGGGAGGGGCCAAGGGAAGCAGACGCAAGTAAGGGAGCTCCGCGGTGCCCTTCCGCAAAATTTTCTGCATTTCGCGCGACACACCTACACACTGCCACCAACACACTAATGTGTCGCGGCACACAGTTTGGAAAGCTCTGTCATAGACATTAGGGGCTGGAAGGGACCTCATGAGATCATCGGGTCCAGCCCCCCCACCATAGGTGAAAAGTCAGCTGGGATCTAGTGACCCCAGCAAGAAATATATCCACCTGTTTATTGAAAAAGTCCAGAGTAGGTGCTTGCACCACCTCTGCGTGGAATTTGTTCCAGACCCAGGACACATGCACTGTAAAGAACTTCTTTCTTATGTCTACTCTAATTCGGCCTTCCTGAAGTTTTTGGCTATTAATCCTCATTATCCCTTGGGGAGCTCTGGTGAACAGGGAGAACACTTACTATAACAGGGAGAACACTTACTATATGGTCTCAAGTTGCAGCAAGGAAAGTTGAGGTTAGATATTAGGAAAAACTTTCTCACTAGGAGGGTAGTAAAGCAGTGGAACAGGTTACCCAGAGAGGTGGTGGAATCTCCATCCTTGGAGGTTTTTAAGACCTAGGGTAGACAAAGCCATGGCTGGGATGATACAGTTGGGGGATGAGCTTTGAGCAGGGCTTGGCCTGTATGACCTCTTGAGGTCCCTTCCAACCTTCATGTTCTTGTTTCTTTGATTCTATAAATCCACCAATGGCACTGTTAGAAAGCAGTATGTGACACATTTGTGATGCAGATATCTGTATTCTTGTCTCATACTTTCACTAAGTTGCTGAATTAGCCTTTCCTTTCTTTTTAGGATAAATATAAAGCTAGTAATCTACCCATTATACTATTTTATAGCATTGCCTACTAAGTAATCATATTATAATATTCTAATTCTTCTTAAAAGAATGTTTTGCTGTTAAGTCTTTTTGTAGTTACTGCATTCTCACCTGTCTCTGATTATTTCATTAGGAAATTCCTCCATATGAAACAAAGGGAGTAATGAGAGCTAGTTTTTCTTCAAGAGAAGCAGATAATCACACGGCCTTCATTAGAATAAAAACAAATGCCTCGGACAACACAGAATTTATCATTCTTCCTGTTGAGGTAGAAGTCACAACAGGTTTGTAGAAGAATAAAGAGTTTAAATGTATACATCTCAGATTGGTGTATTAAGATAAGAAAGTACTAATTGTTTTCTTTTGCTTTTTTATAAAGCTCCGGGAATATATTCATCAACAGAAATGCTAGATTTTGGTACACTACGAACACAAGGCAAGTACAAGATTTCAAAGTCTAATGTAAAACTACACCAAAATACAAAATATAATTGAGTAGTGGGGAATACATGTAGAAAGGCTCCTCCACACTTCTCTAAACAAAGATGAACGTTACTGTGTGGTTTTGATGATAGTAGTAACATAGACCAACCAACCCAATAAAGATAAAATTTTGGACTTCTTTTTTAAGGCTTATTTTAAATCTAAGTGACTCAAACATTGACATACTATATACCATGGATTTTTGGCCCCCAGTGCTATGTCATATGGCCTGCAGGGCTGCCCATGAGTCCATTGGGAGCCCTATGGGCCATGGCTCTGCACACTAAATCGGACATGCAGGGCAGCCCTGGGCTTAATCCCAGCACACTGTGCCAGTACAGGGCCCCAGGACCTGATTGTGGGGGTAGCACAGGGCCCCAGGGCCCAATCCACGTATGCAGGGCTGGTGGAAGCAAGGCATGGCCTGATCCTGCTATACAGGCCCAATCCAGCCCAAAAATTGGTTCCACACCACTCATCTGGCTTGCAGAGCCAAAGGATTGAGCACCTCTGCTGTACACAAATAATAAATACTTTATTGAGCTTGTTTTGTAATTTCATTTTTCTACTTCGAAATATTGGCTATTTAGGAGTGAAATATTCGGCAAAGGTGCTCAGTGAAGGTTGTCTAGGAAGATATGTAAATATTAAATGTAAGCAGAGAATTTGAAGGATATACTTGGGAGAGAGCAACATACAGGTGTCTATTTTATGACATTGTAATAACTTGTAATATTGTCAAAGCGAAAAATAGTTCAGTATGTCTTGTTTTGATGTGGGTGGCGCTGCTTTACTGAGTTATTTCATTTTATATGCAAGGATTGTTAACGTAGTCACTATTTGGGGAATATTGATACAACAGGTGTAATCACTGTAGTATTAAAAATGTGTTGAATTCTTATTGACTCAGAACCCAAGATCAGTTCAAGTACACAAAATCTAGTTAATTAATGAAAATATAGTTTTCAGTGCAATATTCTTTTGATTTTCAGGCTGACCTTTTATAAAGTATTTTCAATTATTGAATAATAGTTGATTGTGTTGAAATCTGACTGGAGTGGGTTCCTTTTTGTATAATGGGTTTTACAGTAATAAAGCATAATAGTTGATGTTTTTTGTTTTAACAGATCTGCCAAAAATTTTAAATCTACATTTATTAAATTCAGGAACAAAAGATGTGCCAATTACAGTAAGTTTATTTCCTTTTAATTTGACAAGTTATGATTTCTTTAATGAAAGAGGAAGAAGGTTCTGTCTAAACTTTCATGTATTGAAATAAACATATTGCCCACACCTGTACTAGGTGAGGTTCAAGGTTGAATTCTAGGAAACCAGCTTTGTTTCTCTCCCTGAACTAGTGGTCCTGAATTTTGAAACAGTATATTGGCTCATTATCAAGGAACAGCTTGACATCTTTTTGACATTGACTCTAAACCTTGTAACATATTTTTTTTAATCCTTTTTACTATCATTCCCATTTCACACAATTTGCCTGACTTTAGCCTTCCTTGAAACCATTTATAGTGACCCGAAATTAGATTTTCATTCTCAGGGTGAAAATATTTTTCTTTTTGCTGTTATGCTTTCTTCTGTATAAGTGTTAAAATGTATTAGCCTGATACCACCATTCTCTATGAACATTCAGCTGCTTACTAAAGCAGTGTGTCTTAAGATTTCTGCTATAATGCTTTGGCCACTTAAAGCTGTTACACTCGACAGCCAGCAATCAGTAGCTTCAGAAGGCAGACCAAGGAGGGGGAATACTAGAAGAGCTTGCTGAAATTCTTGTCCTCTCTCAAAATACAGTTTTTGCCTCTCATAGTGTGTCTATATCAGGGTCAGCAACAATCTCTAGTTTTGGGAGGAGGAGGAGGGGCATGAGGAGCAGAATGACCCAGCTCAAATTGGAGGTAAGCAGGCACCTAGGACCCAGCTACTGCCACCACTTCTCCCTAACTTCCCAGCTGCCAGGCAGTGGAAGTTCCTCTCTGCCAGAACCCAGGCTGCCTGACTAGTGAGGCGTAGTGTAGGCAGAGCTCCCCCCATCACTGAATCCCTGGGCACCCAATTGTGGCGTAGCAGTGGGAAAGCCCTCAGCTGCCAAATGCAGCCAAAATCATGGCTCCATGGGCCATAGGTTGCAGACTCCTTATCTATACAGTTCAAGGCAGTGCTGAGCTGCTGCATGCTGTGCACTCCATCCAGTATGTCTCCCTGCACACTCTTGCCACATGGGCAGAAACAGTAGCTATCAAAATCAGCCTACAGAAAGGGCCTAGCCCCCAGGTTTACCTTCACTTTCTAGTTGGCTGAGCAAGTTTTAAGTGACAATCTCATCTGAAGTATTTTTATTATAATTTTTAAAATTAAAAACATAACATAAAAAGTGCCATGCTGCATCAGACCAATGGTCTGTCTAGCCCAGTATCCTGCCTTACAGTGGCAGGGATACATACTAAAGAAACTTTCCCGACTCAATAACTTCTAGTTCCCCCTGTACTCGGCCTTAGTGAGGCCATAGCTGGAGTACTGTGTCCAGTTTTGGGCTCCACAATTCAAAAAGGATGTGGAGAAGCTTGAGAGAGTCCAGAGAAGAGCCACGCGCATGATCAGAGGTCAGGGAAGCAGACCCTACGATGACAGGCTGAGAGCCCTGGGGCTCTTTAGCCTGAAAAAGCGCAGGCTCAGGGGTGATCTGATGGCCACCTACAAGTTTATCAGGGGTGGCCACCAGCATCTGGGGGAACGTTTGTTCACCAGAGCGCCCCAAGGGATGACGAGGTCGAATGGTCACAAACTACTTCAAGATCGTTTCAGGCTGGACATAAGGAAGAACTTCTTTACTGTCCAAGCCCCCAAGGTCTGGAACAGCCTGCCACCGGAGGTGGTTCAAGCGCCTTCATTGAACACCTTCAAGATGAAACTGGATGCTTATCTTGCTGGGATCCTATGACCTCAGCTGACTTCCTGCCCTTTGGGCGGGGGGCTGGACTCGATGATCTTCCGAGGTCCCTTCCAGCCCTGATGTCTATGAAATGGGAATCAGTTCAAAGTAGTCCAGCTTTTTGAGTTTATGGAAAAAATGATTAGGAGGGGATATGATAGCAGTTTTCAAAAATCTGAAGGGCTGCTCTAAAGGGAAAAGAACTTTTCTCCCTTGCTGCAGAGGGCAGGATGAAAAACAATAGCTTTAAGAGACAAAGCTCCAGGGTCACCTGGCTGCCTCTGTAGAAGACTTCAGTAACAGCATGGTGCTCTCTTGAAGCATTCGGTTTGGAAATTTGTCTTTTGGATTTCCTCTATTTTCTAACATTCCATTGGTGGTTGGCTCTGTTTTCATCCTCCTTTTTCACTACTTCTGCTGTCTTTCTGCTTCTGTCTCTCTTCTTATTTTCTTTCCCACTCTTTTGCCAGTCTTTCTTCTGCATATTTCCCCAGTCTTTTAAGATTACATGTTGTACCATTTCTTTTTCACTTATTAAAGAAAATGTTAAGAAATGATCTAACACAAGAAACAGAATTTGATGGAGGCCTTTTAATCAAATATAGCAAGATCCAATGGCAGGAATTGGAAACTAGATTATTTCAGAATAGAAACAATTCGTATTTTTAATTATAAAGATAATTTACCACTGAAAAAATCTAGCAGCAGTTATATGTGGGCTTTCAATCACTAAGTCAAAATGTGATGCTTTTTCTTTTGAAAACAAGCAAACAAACAAAAACCCTCTGGTTCAAATGGGAATTAATTCAAGGAAGTTCAGGTTGTTGAGCTTGTGGAAGAGGTGGTTAAGAGGGGACTTGATAGCAGTTTTCAAACATCTAAAGGGCTGCTTTAAAGGGAGAACACTTGTTCTCCCTTACTGCAGAGGGAAGGATGAAAAGCAGTAGCTTTTATGTTTCAGCAAAGTAGATTTAGATTATATCTCAGGAAAAACGTCTTGACTGTTAAAACAGTGAAGCAGTGACTGCACAGGGAAGTTGTGGAATCTCCATCATTGGAAGTGTTTGAGAAGAGGTTGGATAAGCATTGGTCAGGAGTAGCTATGCCCGTCCTATGCGATGAGTACTTCCCTTGCATAGGGCTTTTCTGGTTGCCAAATAGGGCTGGAAGGAAATTGTTTCCCCTCCTTGTTGCTGTGTGTCGGGGGATATTTTTCACCTTTCTCAGAAGCATTTGGTGTTGGCTGTAGTCAAAGCTGGAGATTTTGACTGGAGTGTGTCAGTGCTTCTGCTAGGACTAAAACCTGGAGGTTTCTGGGTCTTGCTACTCCACTCAAGGTCAGACCGATCACCATATTTGGGGACGGGGGGTGGGTTACATCAAGAACAACGCGTATAATCGTTTTGACCATATGATCTTGATGTTCGTTACTTTCTTTCACTTTTACCTCTCCTGTGCTTACCTCTTGGGTGTATTTCCTTCATTGTCTGTGTCATGTCCCTTTGTACTGAAAGTTATTGGGTTAGGAAAGTTTATTTAGTAAGCATCCCTGCCACCGTGTGAGACAGGATACTGGGCTGGACAGACCATTGGTTTGATGCAGTATGGAATCTTTTATGTTATGTTTTTAATTTTAAAAATTAGAATAAAAATATTTCAGATGATTGTCACCTGAACTAGTACTTTCTTGGCTCTCTGTTTACATTGTTTTTGTTTTATCATGTCTTTTTACTATTGTAAGAATAAATGTCATGATGTGTAGGATGTTTTCCAAGGTATCACACAGTGAATTACACACACAATTCCATTTTGATTTGTATCTTATTCCTCATATATAATTTGGAAGTGTGCTCTGTTCATGAAAATTAGCTGCTTTGTTGGTGTTGTATTTATGGACAGTGTAATCTTCTGGCATTTTATTGAATTTCTCTTAATGTGAATTAAATTGATTCCAAAATGATTAGCATAGATACAGGTTCTGTCCTAAGATTCCTGTTCATGGGATTACTTTTAAAAAGGTTTACAAAAGGTTTTCTTGGCCCACAAGAGGTAATATTTAAAAGCAGTCTAGAAATGAAGAAGTAGTCTGTCACAAATTTCATCTTAATGTCATGATAAAAGGCCAAGACTATATTTAGCATGCATCTAACTAAACTGGGTACCAGTGGGATTAAATATCTGCAGGTCATCCATGCACAAGAGATAGCTAAAAGTATTGTTGCCAAAGTTATTAAGTACTTACTAAAGGAGGAATATAATATTGCTGATCTAACACGTTACTTGGTAATAGAGGTCTATAATAAGCTAAATAAGATTATGAATCACTTCATCTTTATTTGAACAGTTTTAAAATTCGAAAGCTCTCTCATTTGTTTGCAGTGTTTTCCTTCGTTAGAGAGAATCATATTTACTTTTTGGCTGGATGAACATTAACAACTTTTGGTGGTTCTACTGTTATGTTTAAAGCCCTGTAAACTTAGTTCATTGGTTATTTATTTTGTCTGCTTTTTCATGTTCTAGAAGCAGCACTTAACAGCTCTGTAACACAGGAAATCTCTTTCTTAAATCCATTTAATTGCTAGGACCAAAATTCTGTTCTCAGAGCAGAACTAAAATTATCTTAGTATAAACATTCTGCTTTTTGTTCAAAAATACTTGGAACTTGTATTGTTTAATTGAGTAGGACAAAGCAACATATTGAAGCAGACTCCATCATGGGGCTGAGAGTAGAATATCACTACTTGCTAAGTGCTTCAAAATAGAAATACCGTTCTGCTTTCCAAGCTGTATAAAAATAACTTCTTTAATTTATAGGTGTCCTTTTGTGTATACTTGTAAGTGGATGTAGTGTGTAAAACAATGTAACTGAGGGAAAGTAAAGTTAAAAAAAATGAATTTGAAAGATTTAATTCTGTGGTCATCCTGGAAGCTGTTTTGTGTCACAATTCTGGTTCCTGTTAGGGGTTCCCCACTAAAGATTTTCTTGGCCGATGCAGGTAGCCAATTATTAACCAACCATATCAGCTGATGCCAATCCGATAACTCATTTATTGACGTTAAATAAACCTTTGTTTTGGCGCACACTAACAGCCTCCTGCACCACATGTATCAGCATCCTGGCACTTTAAAATGGCAGTGGGATGCTTGAACTACAGCTCATCGAATTAACTTTAGTTCAAGCGCCACTGCCACCATTTTTAAGTGCAAGGACACTTTTAAGTGGAGTAGAGCTGAGCGGGGCGAGGGTGGATTCGGGCTGCCCACTGAGATCTCATGGCTCTCCACTCTGCTGCCTTTGTCCCAGGAGCCCTGCACCCTATGTACCCTCTGTCCTCCTGGCAGGGGTCGGGGGGCACAACTCACTGCTCCCACTGCTGCTGGGCAGACAGGGAGAGTGCAGCCAGCACGGGGCTCTCAAGGGAAAGGCAGCAGAGCGGAGAGCCCAAAGCCCACAGCCAGCAGCCTGCATCTTCCCTGCGCACAAATCTCGGCGGTGCGTGCAGCAGCCCTTCCCACACCCCCTAGACAAGCCTCCCGTGGCTCCGCCCTGCTCCCTGCCCTGGTCCTGTGTCCCATGCACTGCCCTGGCTGGGCAGCACCCCCAGCTCCTGCCCCACTCCCTCCTTCGCCATGGCGGCCTCAATCTGCACCCCCATACCCCTTCACCTCCATAGATTTACCTGAAGGGAGTTGCTCTCCATGCTGCCCAGCTGTAGTCCTGGCCATGTGCATGTATGCAGCCATGCACATACATGCAGCATCCCATGCATTTCACTCTTAGCAGCCTCAAACAGGACCCCTTGCAGGCTAGAATGCTGTGCCCGCCTGCAAGGGGAAACCCGCCATTTCTCAGGGGAGCCCAGGCATCCGAGGGCCCTGGCCCTGTGGGGGAGAGGGAACCCAGGTGTCGAGAGCCCCAGCCAGAAGGCATAGTTATCAGTAAATGTTATAAGCTACAATGGCCAAAAAAAATGCCGATAACCAGTAATGTCATTTTCCCTTTTATCAGCACCGCTCTCATAGGCAACCAATATATCGGTGCACCTCTAGTTTCTATGAAAGCTGATAGATTGTTATGTCTTCATTTAGATTGAGCATCCAGGCCAGGATATGTCTGGCTGTATGAATCCCAAGATTAACTGTAAGGCAGGGGTGGGAATCCTTCATTTTTTTTTTCTCCTCATAACTATAACTTGGCTTCTTTGTTGACATTCCCCAGAAAGTATAAGATTTACTTTCAAAAAAATCATTCGCTTATTGGTTGAACAGCAAGCAAACATTACTGCCTTCTGGTGAAGTTGGAGCAGTAAGCTTGAATGTTAGCATGAAAATCTAAACGTTGCAGTCCATGGCAGGACTGTGTGTTGCCAATAGCTAGGATTTTTGAGGCCCCTTGTCTTTCTCATATGGTGACACAGCAGTTGTATTTTGGTGGTCCCAGACTGAATAATTAATGGTCTAAATAGGCATGCTCTGTTAGCCCCATGTTAGTGATGAGGTCTTCAGCTCTAGAATTCATTTTGCATGTCTTCTGCTAAAGCCCAAATTCAGTGAATTTTTGAAGATCTTAAGAAATGTGTTTCCTCAGGCTTTATTTGAGGGACGTAAGGCATTTATCCACATTTAACAAGGTGTTTGAGGAATGTGAGGAAAATGTTCTGTTTTCCTTCAGTGTCTCTGTTTTACTTGCTTATTTGTTTTAATTGGTATAAATTCTCTATATATCACTTAAGATGGAAATAAAACCTACAAATGTAATTAAGAGATTTTGTACAGCAAGAATTTTTTTCTCTACACAGTAATATCTGTAGCTTCATCAATTCTGCAATATTAACAATAAAAATCAGTAAAGTATTAGCTAATAAAAATGCAAGCAAATAAAAATTCATTCTCTTGGTATATGCATTCTAATAAACCAAATACCAGTTTCACATTTAGTTTTTGCTCAAAGGCTCATTTGAATTCACCCAGAATTTTTATATAACTTACATTACTGAATGTTGATCACTTTAATAAATTGCAGGAATTCAAAAAGTTCCTAACCCTCATGGTCTTACAGTGAGTGCTATTTCATTATGGGGAATGTCAGTATGTTTAAAAATAACCCTCAAAAAACTAAAATTGTTGTTTAACTAATCACTTTAAAGAATATGTAAAAACCGTATACTACATTAGAAGTGATGGTATATCATTAGCAAATTAACTACTGCTTAATATTTTCATTTATTTTTGTTTGCAGAGTGTTAGGCCCACACCACAAAATGAAGCTATAACGGTACATTTTAAGCCAGTTACGTTAAAGGCATCTGAGAGTAGATATACCAAAGTTGCAAGTATTAGCTTTGATGGTAAGTATTGTTTCTTTCTTTGAAGAACTATATAAATATTTCTAAAAGCTACTTAAAATATTTTGGGGAAAAAAATTAAAAAGCCTCTTCAGAAAAATATTTTCTTGGAAAATGGAACATGTTCTTACACAAAGTATTTAGGATTCTTATGCCTTACAAACTGTTTCCTTTGGAAATTTGCCATGGTGTCACAAACTGCAAATTAATTGTTTGAATTAATGAGAAGTAGTAGAAATGGATGAATTCTTATGCCTTCTGTCGTATAAATATTAAAAAATTAATAATAAAGTTCCTATGATATAAAGTTCCAGAGATGATTCTGATTGTCACTGTTTTAGTTCTCTGCTAAAGATAAAACAATTATTAATGGTACAAATAGATTCTTTGTCTTTACTGAATTTCACCTAATCATGACATTCTCTACACCACTGAGTATGCAATGATCCAGTAAAAGATACTACAAAACCCCTTGCCTCTAGTACAGCGGTTGATGTTTTCTGGCTGTGGGCTAGTACTAGGACCCAGATGTTGCCACTCCTCCCTGCTAAGTAGTCCTGGTATAGGCAAAAAGCTCCTCGCTGCCAAATGCTGCCAAGGCCCTCAGGTTTACAGGTCAGATCCAGTGGCTCTGCTGGCTACAACCAGCCTGCAGGCCATAGGTTGACAGCTACTGCTCTGGTACAGTGGGGGGCAACCTTTTTTGGCAAGGGTACCACAAATGAACCTCACACTAGCCACGTCTACACGAGACATTGCCTGGTCATAACCAAGTACTAAATGCCCAGTGCCCAGCTAGTGCCCGGTGATGCTATTGTGCAATAGTAACAAGCTACCATTCAGTAAGCATCTCATATAGATGCAACCACTGTCTCCGAGTACCATTCCAGTCCCTTTCCCCTACCCAGTTTGCTGCTTTGCTTTTTGCTTTCTCCCCTGTGCCCTCTGTCTGATCTAATGCTCTACTTTCTGCTCCCTGCCCTACCCGCCACTGTGCTGCTTGTCTCTTCCCCTATCAAGTGCTACATACAGAGGCTCCCATGCCCCATTGTGACACATATGCAACAGGTTAGCCACCACTGCTCTAGTACTTTTTCTGGATCATCATGACTACAACTACACTCTAGCCCACTGACATGGGAATGTAGGCAGATCATTCTTAGATCAGTTTTCTAACATCAAAGAGGAAAACTTCCATTTGAAGCAGTCCCAGGATATAAGACAGTTTCTTATACTAGCATGCTTTTTCCTGCATTTTTCACTTTTAAAAGACTGGCATGCAAAATAACAGAAAATCCACTACTATTCTGTCAACAAAGGAGAGGGGATATATGTTGTTCATTGTGGCTATCATTTATATCTTTACAGTCCTTGAGAGAGATTTGTGTTGGTTCATTTCATTTTCTGACCTAATCTCACCTGGATGGTATTGCCCTACATAACAGATTTAAAAAAGTATACCAGTTTTATGTTTGTCAGAATGTATTTCACCTTTTAAAAATTATTTTAGTTAAAATACTACACAGTGTAGTCTTTCTCATACAGTAATGGCTCATAATTGAGACTTCCTGTTCACACATCTTTCATTTGAGTGAATCAAGTTAAAGTTAGGCTTCTCAGTTGAATTGCAACTTTTAAGAGACTATATTAAAACTTTTCCAGAAGAGTGAAATAAGAAATTATTATATGTTCCGGATTGCCTGAATGCTTATTCTACATCCAGGAGCCCCTGTAACTGTCTTTGGCAAGACAGTTTTGTCTCTTCCCTGTAAGAACCTTAACTCCTAGTAGCTTCTGCTTTTTCACGAACCTTTCTTTACCTACCAATCTAATCTGCTGGCTTGTTTCTTGTCTACTTCAGCAGGGCTCAGATTGGGACTAAAAGATGTTGCACCATCCTGCCACTGTCTACTTAAATCTGCAGGCCTGGATTGAACATTGGGGGGGAATCACCCTGGCAGATACCCTTTATGGATTCAGTTTGCCTAAAAAAAGGCACCTTAATTTCTCCACCTGCACCATTTGCAATCTACTGACAATAGTAAATATCTCCCTAGAAAGTATCATCTTCAGTAGTAGTAGGTAAAAGGATAATTAAAATCAGGAATGTTTAAGATGGAGAATCACATGCCTTTTCAATAACATGTCCTGGCATGTTCTTGGTGATTACCCATCTAATGAGGTATGCAGAGGAAAAAAATGTGATCTTGCTGTGTAGAAGTAGTGAGATGACAAAAATGGTCCTATTGTTGGTTTAGCAAGTAACTTTTATGAGCATTAATGAGTATCTGCTTAATAGTGAAATCCTAAGCATGAATAAAAAGCTGTTATACTCTTCCATGTAAAGGAAGTTCTGTAATATCTCTATATTTTACGTGTACAGCATCAAAAGCAAAAAGAGCATTGCAGTGTTCTGGGAAAATAACTGTTAAAGCAAAAGAGAAGACTTATTCAAAACTTGAAATTCCATATCAAGCAGAAGTTTTAGATGGGTAAGTACATCAAATGTGTGGGGATTAAAAATTAAACATGGAGGATCAACTGGGTCTTTCTCTCCTGTTTATATTTTTTGTGATGTAAGGTTACTGCTTGTGTGTTCTAACCCTGGAGTTCTTCCAAGAGCACAGCTGCTGCTCCTCATTTTTATTTCTTGAGAGAGAAGATATGCAAGTCATATTCAGTAATACACAAGCTTAGTTTCAAGATTAAGACTGAGAACGGCCCTTTGAGTCATTTGTCAGTGTCATATTTTCAGAATGCTAACTTGTATCACTTACATCTCCTGTTCCAAAACATATGACTATTCACTACTGTATCATTTGAGTTGTCCTGCTGCTGTAACCTAAAGCAAGGGAAGAGAAAATGTACATTTTTAAAACTTTGGACTTTACCAAATTTTAAGCAGAATTTTGTAAAAGGTATCAGAACTATTTCTATCATTAGTTGTTACTCAGCAATTAATATACAAGTTCACTTTCTGCTAATAGTTCACCTGAAGTATTGACCTGTCACCATTAAAATTGGTAGCCTTTCCCCATAGCAAACAAGCATTTTTTTCTTGGAGTTCAGTAATAAACAAGAACAATCAAAATGTCACATATTAGAACTTTTATTTGTAGCTAAAGTCCTTTCATTTTGGTTAATATTACAGGGATTTTGCAAAATATCTTTGCACTCTTTTTAAAGTAGTTTGATGTGATGCATTGAATATGTTATCTCATTTTGATTACTGAATATTCAAGGTGTGTGATTGCTATAATAAAGGATCAGAATACAGTGGGATATCCATTCCTTTCTACATGGGACTACCTGACTTTATGTAAAAAGCAGATTGTTTGTGGAAAATGTCTTATGTTATGTGTGTATGTTTGTGTTTATTAATAGATACTTAGGATTTGATCATGCTGCCACATTGTTTCACATCCGTGAGAATCCTTCTGATTCTGTGGAAAGGCCAATCTATCTTACAAACACATTCAGTTTTGCAGTCCTTGTTCATGATGTTGTGTTACCAGAAGAAGCAAAAACAATGTTTAAAGTAAGTCCAGTTCCAGTGAAATGGTTTTATCTAATAATATAACTTTAACAACACTGCGGTTTGTTAAATTTTAACTTTGCTCTTATTTCTTCAATAATACAGGTCCAGAACTTCAGCAAACCAGTCTTAATTCCACCTAATGAATCCAGATATATTTTTACACTTTATTTTATGCCTTCCACATCATCTATGCATATAGATAACAATATACTACTTATTACGAACGCTTCTAAATTTCACTTACCTGTGCGAGCATACACAGGTTTTTTAGATGTAAGTATTTTACCTTTCCCTTGAAATTCCACTCTAGCTACAAGCAGAATGCTTGAGACTAATCTGATTTCCCTGATTCTTCTCCTTGGGACCAATTTTTAATTCCACTATGATTTAACAAAAGGAATTGAATTTTTGCTATCATTTTCTGACAAAAGCTTTCAAAAATAGAAAATAATTTGTTTTTTTTTCTAATTGCTGTTGTTTTCCCAGTTGTTTTCAGTTTTCTATAGTGTATTTGTAGAATAGGAAATCCAATTTCAGCTTTTGGGGCTGTTAGAGGAATACTATACTTTAACACATTTGCTGATGACCTCTCAATTGGACATGATATATATTTAAGTTTGGAGTTAATGTTTTTTCTTAATCTTTCTAGTATTTGGTACTGCCCCCAAAACAAGAAGAGCGTTTCATAGATTTTGGGATAATGAGTGCCACAGAAGCTTCTAGCATTTTATTTGCAATCATCAACAGTAACCCGATTGAGGTAAAGACTGGTTTATTTTAAATTCCTTTCTTTTTTTAAATACCTTTCTGCAGCAGTGTCATTACTGATATTGTCATCTTCTCTCTTTTTAAGCTGGCTATAAAAAGTTGGCATATTATAGGGGACGGTTTAACCATAGAACTCCTGGCCACTGAAAAAGGAAACAGAACCACAATAATTGCAAGCCTTCCAAAATTAGAAAACACCAGTGCATCAGACCAATCTTCAGTATGTAAACCTTCTTTAATCTTTAGTTAAAAGTTGCATGTATCAAGCACATTAACAAGCAATAATAAATAAAGTAGCCTTTTGTGATCGTCCATAACTTTTTGTCAGTTGGTTAGCAGGATAATAAAAGAGCATATTTTTGTGAATGGTATTTGTAGCCTAAACTTCAAAGATAGAATTTTCAGAAACCTAAGGCCTCTAGCATACACGCTTCCTGCCTGAATCTTTACAGAATGGGAGCGGGGGGTTGTCATGCTCATGTCCTAGAGCAGAATGAATTTTGTGACTTGGCCATTAATCAGCTTTTCAGGGAAGTTACAGCGATTCAAGTAAATTGCAGCAAGTTTTACTTACCAGGCT
Organism: Alligator sinensis; assembly: GCF_000455745.1. Taxonomy (NCBI): domain Eukaryota; kingdom Metazoa; phylum Chordata; order Crocodylia; family Alligatoridae; genus Alligator; species Alligator sinensis. Next base: position 342,962 of record NW_005842190.1, read on the forward strand.
TTTCTTGAGAGAGTAGTAGTTAGGTTTGGCAACACATGGGCTCAAGGCAGAGTTGATGGCAAGAATTATTTTCATGTTTTATGTTGTATTTTTATGGGCAGCTTATTATAACATTATTTCTTGTGTTACTTCTATGAAGTCCTAATATCACTAAAACGCTAATCTTGGGTAGCCACAAGTCCCAAGCTATGGTTCTTACATTCTCAAATAACTCATTTTTCCTTCTTTCACGATAATTGTGTTACAGAAAGGAGTTTCATTTAAGTAAAGACTGTGAGAACATATTTGCATTAGGAAGTTGCGCTCCATTTAGGACAATTAGTGGGAATTTTTAGAAATAGTTATTTATGTAGCCCTGTGTTTGTTCCAGTCAGTTTGCAGACAAATTTAAGACAGTTTGTGGATTAGGGAAGTTTATGATATGTTATTAATTAAGGTAACAAAAAATTGCAATCAACATATACAATATAAACATTCTTCATTGGTATCATCTGATGGGGGGGGTTAGGTGTGCCACTTCAAAATTTCAGTATAACATTGAATTAAATCAACATTTCAGTTTAAACATGATAGAAAAATGTGGCATACACCATAAATAATGTCTGTCTATATTTATCACTTTCAGGTAATATTAACATCTGGTTATTATGCTGTGTTTAGAGTAAAATTAATAGCGAAGGAGCTTGAAGGAATTCATGATGGAGCTGTACAAATCACAACAGATTATGAGGTAAATGTTTTGCATACTTAAATGATGTCATTGAATGGTGTTACCGTGGATCAATTATTTGTTTTAAGAAGTGAAACAGGTGAAATGAATGAAGTAGGTTTATGGAAAAAGCTGTTATCTAGACTGTTTTATACAAGGTATTTTTATCTTAGTGTAGAGTGGTACTTTGTGCTATATTGTAAGTTAAAATAAAAGCAACTTTGAAAAACTAGGCTTAAATAAATTGTTGCAATTTATGTTTGAAGCAGCATCAGTAATCAAGTACAATCTTAAAACGATGCCATTGGTAGGGACCTACCAAATTTGTGATTGTGTGATTTTCATGGAAACTGAATTCAGGCAGGCTCCACAATTTTTGGTAGGCTTGCTGCAAAAACAAACAAACAAAAAAAAGACTGGCAAGCAGAGAGTCTTGGAGCATGGGGAAGAGGTGGCAGGCAGGGCTGGGGGACTGCTTGCAAACATTGGGGCTGGGGGGGCTGCATTGAAACAACATGAATAATTGAACTTTGCAATTCATTTTTTAACTTTTGCTTGGAAAAATTAAAAGCAAGCAGGAAGGTAAAGATGAAAGTTCATTTGAAAATAACTATACCCGTGCTAAGCTTTATCTTCCTTTTTCTTCCAGATTTTAACAATTCCAGTGAAGGCTGTAATTGCTGTGGGGTCATTGACTTGCTCCCCTAAACAAATTATCCTTCCTCCATCCTTCCCAGTAAGATCATTTGTTTACAGTATTTTCTTGAAAAATTTTCTTAGCTTTTTTCCTCAGTATCAACTTCCCCTATATATTGCTATATGACTAGGTATTGCTGTCCTGGAGGTTGTAATTATTCCTAAGTATTTCTTAATTAGCAGTTCTCACATCCCCAGAAACCAACTGTCTGAGATTCTTCCCTTGCCCCCCAATCCCAAACAAGCAGCAGGTTTTCTTCATCTCCAGGCATTTCTAATGTAAAATAAGTCAGATTTCAGATGCGTCTCAGAAATGTTCTTTCCAATTTTTCATAAAGCCATAGGGCAGGTAGTGGCATAGTGGTTTGATTATTTTGGGAGAGAAGCTGGCTATGTTTGGGAGGAGGTGGGAGGGGAAAAAAGAAAACTCCGAGCCTGCCTCAAAATGCTTAGGATGTTTCTTGCTTAGATAATTGAATTAAAATTTCTGTTTAAATTACCAAGTCTTCTCTGATCCTTGCCAGCCTGTGTAGGTTGATGGTCTGGCCTTATGCCTAGGACATGCTAGGTGAGGGGAATGCATACAGTATTATTTTTCTCTTTCCTTTCCTCTAGGGAAAAGTAGTTCATCAGAGTTTAAATATTATGAGTTCCTTCTCTCAGAAAGTGAAAATACAACATATACGCTCCCTAACAGAAGATGTGCGATTTTATTATAAGAGATTAAGGAGCAATAAAGAAGATTTAGAGCCAGGAAAAAAATCAAAGGTTTCTGTTACTTCTTTTTACTGCCACAATTTTTGTTTAAACAGAGCATACTGATTATTTTTTTATTTATCAGGATTTTTTTTAATCATCAGGCTTACTTTGCATATTCTTGATTATATTAATTGTTCTTATACCTTTTGCAGATAGCAAATATTTATTTTGATCCAGCTTTACACTGCGGGGAGCACTGTTATGTTGGATTGCCTTTTTTATCTAAATGTAAGTGACTGTCATCTTTCTAATTGAGAACTAAAATTATTTTCCTCAACATTGATAATTTTATACTAAAAAGCTCAATCTTTGTGTTTTAGCTGAACCTAAAGTTCAGCACAGCTTAACAATGCAAGAAGATGCATGGGATACAGACTGGGATTTGCATGAAAATTTATTCAGAGGTTGGACAGAAATAACAGAGAACCTGGGTCACAGGTGGGTGTATTTTTACTCAGTTTCTAAGGCCGCTGCATTATATGATTCTTTTTGTCTTGCCTCTGCATAATATCAGTCTTTTGCAATGTATTTGATGAGAAGGGCACGGAAGTGTGGCTAAGTCTGTGCACAAAATCAGTTGAAAAAGAAAAAACTAACACTTCTCTCAGGTGCATTCTTGGGCTTGTTTAATATGGCAAATGGCCACCTTTTGTTGATAAGGTACCTGAAGACACTGGCGTGTGCCCAGGTTACTACAAAGCAAAGGAGGTTAGGCCTTGATTGCATGTTAGCTGCTGTACTGTAACTACCCATGTGCTCACTTGCATCCTCTGGTAAAACATAGGCAAAGCCCCATCAGTTTAGCTGTGTGAATGGAAAGTGGCCTTTAAGGTTAAAATGGGTATGTTTTCATTTACTACGGGATGAGCAAGCCCATGAAAAGCTCTGGGTGAGCAGCTGATGTATGGCAAAGCCCTGCTTACCCCCTTTCGCCTCCCCCAAGTACCTTGTTCATATGTCCATGATCTAAAAGAAAATTTGTCCTGCACTGGAATTCTAAAGTATATGATACTGTTTATATAGAATGGTTTCTGTATCCTACATTTAAATTTTAAGGTCACCCATCACCACAGCCCTTGAGAGTGCCAGTTCATTCACTGCTGAAATATAATCCTGTAGCACTGTCTAGAGCATTCTGGGATACTACTCTTTGAAAGATGTTATATGAAAGATACTATTTCTGATTCATTGGTAAGGATGTCAAACTGTTGTGTAGTGCTCCTAAATACTATTAAAATATGCCGTATTTCATGTAGGAACTGGCTACAGTTTCAGTGGTGAGTGATGTTATAGATCTTAGTCATTCATAAAGTGCTGCTGAGAGCCTGCTTTTTGTGATAAGATTCACTTTAACTTTCATTTTATTACTGCTTTGGACTTCGTAGAACAAAAACTCTGCATAAGTTAAAGAAAACAGTATTTTAGTAGAAGTATACCAACAGTATGACAGTTTCCCTTGCAGAAAGCAATAGTACTTGTCAAAAGAAGGGAAATAAGACACTGTCAGAATTCTCCATTACCCATGCATGCAGTTGAGAGCAAATGATGTAACACTTAGGACAGAGTGAGAGAGATACAGGAAATGTAATGTAGTCATGAAATGATATAGTGAATATATCAAATTTAGAAAGTTTAAGTAAAACAAACTAATCATGTAGAGCAGCAGTAAGACGAGACAGAGTATGGCAAGTTTAAATACAGCACAAACCTGACTCCAGTACTGAGTAGAAGTGCACCAGTATATTGGTTCATATCAGATGGGCACCGATAAATGCCTCATGCATGCATGCAGACACAGCATGCACATGGCCAGGAACACAGCCGGGCAGTACGAAGAGCAGCATCCTGCCAGTAAGTCTGTGCCATGTAGACGTTCCCTAAGGTTCTCTGCCCTGTCCTGACCAATTCAGTGTACTTATACTTTGGTTCCAGTTCTTCCATGAGTTTGTGCTCTGCTCCTTCCAGCAGTGAAAAAGTACTGAAGAGTGTGGGTATGCTCTGAGTAGCATCTCCAGACAAAGGAGCATTGCAACATCACCCCTAAAAGTTGTGGGAAGTGGCAAACTGCTCTAGCAGTAGCCCCCATCAAGCAGCAGGACATGTGCACACCCATGTGTTTCTGATGGTGTTATGTGACTCCACTACAGAAGCTGGTGCTATGAAGCTCACTTTGGGAAGGCATCCATTCCAAAATGGACCGTGGCATGAGACTGAAAGTTCAGGAGTGTCTGCTTGTGCCTTAAGGCAGCTTCCAGACAACAGCAGAAACCTCGCATTGGTTGTCAGAGCTGGGGTAACTGCTGGCAGAGCAGAGGGTTCTGCCACCACAGCAGGGCCTTGAGTGTAAACACACTCAGCATTTAGCCAGAGCTAGAGCCTTGCTGATGAGCTTTGTCATATAGACTAGGCCCGTAGTGGGAGGTATGGACAGATTCGGCATCTTATCTCAGTTAGAGTAATTGACTACTCCCCTGTCTTGAACGGGAGCCAGATTGCAAGTGGATCAGAGACTGAAAATTTATCCTCAGGGTTGCCGTCTGTAAGTATTGCAAAATCATGACCCAGCCCTTGGAAAGCCAATGGTACATTAAATTCATTTATTACTTACAATTTTGAGTCATTCATTTTTACTTTCTGACTTCTAATCCTTTATGGTTCACTTGGAGCCAAGCATTTCTCTGCTACCCTAAGACCTAAAAAGTTTTCTTTTAACATAAGGGTTATGTGGAAAATGTAGACTCCAGGAACTACTGCTTTTAGAAAAACACCTAATGTTGCAAGATATGTGATAAAATGGTGGTAAACAGTACCTTTTTGTTTTGCTCTATTTTATAATGCTCAAGGCCTTAACACAATTTGTGTTGCTGATATAGATGGAGCTAAATCATACTGAGGCAATGTTTAAAATAGTTAATGGTTTTAGAAGCAAGTTTCCTTACTATAGTTTGCTCTCATTCATGTTTGTTGAACCATCAGCATTGGAAAATGGCTCAACAGAAATTGTTTACCATTAGTCACTCTTCGTATCACTGTAGTCAGGGCCTCAGTCTAGGTTCTACAACCAGAAAACACTTTCTTAACAAAAGAACATTCGGGTAACTGGAGAAGACAGGAAAAGAAACAGGAAGCACAGAATATTTGCTGTGGGTGTGGCAGTACAAAAATGTGGTGGATCTAAAATAACAATAAGTACAGGGAGAGCTCAAATGTTTTACATAAATAAAAATAAAATATAATGGAGTGTGTTATATTCCAAAACCATACATTTTGCAGAATGTCTGTAAGCTTAAACTGCTGCTTTCATTGCCAAGCTGTTGATGTTTCATTCTTATATGGTGGATTTTATAACTCTTTATCTAGACTGAGTGCTATGTTTGAAGTAGACACGGATCTCCAGAAGGATGTCGGATTGAAAATTACAGCAGAGTTATCCTGGCCTTCCATACTCAGTTCGCCACGCTATTTAAATTTTCCACTTACCAATACCAACAGCTCATCAGTAAGTCCTTTTGTTTACAGTATCGCAAGTAGTGACTAGCTTTTTTTGGAACTGCTTTGCTACATATATAACAAATAGGAATACTAACTTTTACTAAATTCTTTTTTTTAATTAGGAGGAAGAAATTCTTCTTGAAAATCCAGCAGATGTTCCCGTCTATGTTCAGTTCCTTCCTTTAGCTTTGTATTCTAATCCCTCAGCCTTTGTAGACAAGCTACTAGAGCGGTAAGTGTTGTTTGATAACTTTAAAGACATCCACTTGATGACAAAATGCAGTTCATGAAAAAATTGATACAGTATTTAACAAGATTTTTGTATAGTAGAGTTTAGAGCTTTAGTATACTGGGAATAGACTCTGGATTAATAGACCGAAGAGATTTTAGTGTATGTTTAATTAGAACCATAAATTTAGGCAAATCTGGTTAGGTAATCTGATTTTTACATTTTCTCCTTAGCAAGGAGGCTGAAGGAGGAGTCCAAGGGAAATGAGTGGCTACACTACATGCACCTTCTCCATCAAAATCTTAATAATTCTGTGCTCTTGCTTTGTGTTGAAAGCCATGGAAGTATGTGATTGGAAGAGACTTCAGGGTTCCTTTGGCCCAAACTTCTCCACAAATGCAGGAA
>NW_005842190.1:349282-369299 GCF_000455745.1 Alligator sinensis
CTAATATCCAGCCTTCTCTTGAAAATTTCCAGTAAATAAGATTCCACACCTTCCCTTGGCAGTTTATTCCACTGCCACGCTGTTCTAACAGTAGAGAAGTTTTTCCTGAGATATAACCTAAATCTACTTTGCTGCAATTTAAAGCTACTCCTTTCATCCTGCCCTCTGCAGCAAAGGAGAACAGTTGTTCTCCATTATCTTAGTGGTACCCATTCACATATACAAAGATTGCTATTATGTCTTCACCCCACCTAATCAACTTTTCACTAAGCTAATTATACTTACTCAAAATTCCTTACATGGCTTGTCTTCCAACCCCTTTATCATTGTTGTTGATTGAAAGTTTTATACATGTCATATTGTACAACATTAAATATTGTAAATGTCTGTACACTGTATCTCTCTGTAATGCAGTTTGGAAAATATATCTTTATTTTAGGTTTAACTTGAGTAAGCCAACAAATTTCAATTTGAGGACTCTAGAATTCCAGGTTTTCAGAAACTGTGTAAGTATTTCATAATCTTTTTTTACTCATCAAATTTTATATCACCACATAAATATTTTATTAAATATGCGAAAAACTCTGCAAAGTTTTGTAGCCACAGTGCAAGTGACATGCAGTGTTTACACTGGATGTATCAGAGGAAATACAGAGCACAAAGGAAGTGCTTCAGTGCATTATACCACTCGAAATATATTTGCTTCTTTGTATATTCATAGAAGTTGAAATTTAACTCTGTATTGGCTTCTTTATTCATACCCTTGTCAATGCAGTGTTGTTCCCTACGGTGCAATTTTGCTAGATCTGTATTGCACAAGAAATGAGTTTTACATCATTTCATTTTTCATTATCTACTTGTCGTGCGTTTCCATGTATTTCCTATATTCTGAATTTTAATTTGCTCCTTATTACTCTTACCTTCGCCCACATTTCCTCTCATTCATTTTGTGTGCTTCCTTCTCCTCTCTCCCACCCACAACCCACCCCTAGCTACTTCATAGGTTAGCAAATCTATTCTGTTTCTGTAGTAAGATCAAGCTTAAGAAAACATGTCGCTGGATGCTTTTTTCATTTTAGGTTTGTGTTCTCCTTTTACTACCTCAAATTGTATTCTGACAATTTAATAATCATAGAACACTTTGAAACTGTGCAGTCCTATATAAATGCTTAATAGTAATTTCAGTGTTAGAGAAGTAAATCTTGAGCACTCTTATTCTGAGGGCTTTAGCTAGCCCAATGTATATCCTGTGTCGCTATTATTTTGGCTACAAATAGAAATTGCATTTCTCCTGGGACACACTATTTTCTCCTGGGACAAAGTGCTGTCATCTGGACATCCATGTTCATGGTCCTGGTCCCAAAAAGGTTCATGGGATAAGAAGTGCTAATGGTTTGTCCCAGGACATCACAAAGTGTCTGAATGGTTGTTCCAGAATTGCAACATGGAAGCACTGGCATAAAAGTGGCTGTGTAGTCAGCTGCTCACTAAACCCATATTGCGTACATGCCAATCCCAGGACTTTTCTGTTCCAGGACAAATGCCATATGTGTTCCTAGTCTTCGTTATCCTGGTGAGTAATCCACGTATGCCACTTTAAAGTTGGCAATAAATATATAATTTTTATTAGTCTTTTTTATGTGAAAAGAGTTTTGTTTTTTTTAATTGGGTAATATGAAGAATAACCTTCCAGTATAGAAATAAGAGTTTTGCAGACAAAAATAAGTGTTGTATTTCAACTGGTAGCAGAACAGCAGCTGAAATATGCTCATTTTTGCCTGATCAAACTCCCATTTATTTCAGGCCTTCCTGTATAATATTAGTTAATTAAAGGAAAGTTCCATTTCATATCAGATTCTTTGCGTAAGTGTTCATGCATTTAAAAAAACCCAAACCTTTTCACATTTTTTCCGAGAACAAGACGAATCAACAATTTCATGAGCAAACATATTGTTATATGGCTCTGGATTTGTTTAGAAACTGTCTTATAGCCACTCTTAAATTTGCATAACATTTCCTATTTTTAAAAGTGGTTTGTATTTTTCATTGCCTTAAGGTTCATCCATTGCAGAGCACCACAGGATTTGCAGAGGGTCTGTCTCGACAGTCCATTTTAAATCTAATTTTAAAGCCTGGAGAGAGAAAATCTGTGAAAGTGAAATTTACTCCAGTTTTTAATAAGACAATTTCATCATTAATTGTGATCAGGTACGCTGTCTAAGTCTCTGGGTTTGAATGTATTTGAGGTCCTTATTTACACACACATTGCTTATTTCACTAGTTTTGAATAAGAAGTTCTCATTGTTGCAATATTAATTTTAGGACCTCTGGGATAGGAAACAAATTCATTGTGATTTGCAGTGGTTAAATAGCAGTCAGTAGATACTGTCTGATGCTGTTAATCTATTTATGATCAGTTTGTTTTATCCATTTAGAGCAGGGGCATCAAACATATGGCCAGTGGGCCAAATCTGGAGCATGGAGCTGTGTTGTTTGGCCTGCAAGGCCCGGTGTTTCATGATGGGATAAGCAGCTGCAGCAGTAATTGCCACAGCTTGTCTTGCTGCCTATTTCTGACCCATAGGCACACCTGTGAGCAAGATTCCAAGTATGAAGTCATGTTAACTGGCTTACAGTGGTGCCTGTGGGTCAGATTTGGTGGCAGGACAAGTGTTGGCTGCCACAGCTCTGGGAGCCTTGGCAGTTAACACTGCTACCACTTGCCTCATGGGTCAAATAACACAGCTCCACACTCCAGAGCCAGCCTACCAGCTGGCCATGTGCTTCAGATCCAGTCTGTAGGCTGATTTCACACCACCCATCTGGCCTGCAGCACCGAATGAAATTGACAGCTTTGATTGAGAAGTTTAAATTCCTTCTTCCCAAATGCACGCATACTTTACATTTAGACTAGGGTCTGGGAAAAATACAAGTCAAATCCAGATTTTTTATTTACCCAAAAATATTCTTGCACTGAGTGTCAGGACCTTAAAGAAGTGTGTTTACTATTTGCATGAAATATAGTAGCACCTTCACTGTCTTAAGTATTATGATATTGTATTAAATAAGTTTGGAGCTTTATTCAGGCAAGGTCAGTGCATGCTTTGTTGTGGTTACTAAGGCCCATGTCTTGCAAACTCTTACATCTTGATGGTAATCAATGGGACTTATCACAAATGTGTGTTGCAGGACTGGGACCTGACATTAGCTTGCTTTGGAGGCACTTGCAAGAACAGCAGAATGCCCATTTTTTTTGTTAAGTGTTTTTATATCCTGTGTTCGATTTACACAGAAATAATCTGACTGTAATAGATGCCATCTTGATGCAAGGCCAAGGAACAACTGAAAGTCTGAGGGTTGCAGGCAAACCTCCTGGTCCAGGAAGTTCTTTACGTTTTAAAATCACTGAAGCATCATTAAAAGATTGTTCAGAAAGTGAGTACTCCTAAAACTGTTAGGCTAAACAGAAAATCTACTGGTATTTTATGTATGAAGATTTGTTCTTGTATTCATGTGCAGATATCATGGACTCCTTTAAAAAAGGTTAAGATGTGAACAGATGGTTGATAGACCTGTAAACATGCAAAAACATCTTATTGGTATAAAGTCTTCTACATTTGGGCATTTTGAAAGGGTAAATTAGGAAATGTAAAATCATAGCTAAAGCTCTACTAATCTAGTTGTAAAACAGTTCATACTGAAAGCTGTGTCATCACCCCTGCCTACCCCCCATTAAAAAAAGCAAGAGACTGAAGACAAATTAAAGTAGTAGAAAGCACATTTTAATGCCACCAAACTCCTCACTGGGAGGACAACTGAATGGAACTAACAGTTCTCCATCTGTCAGAAGGTCTTTACACAGACAGTTTGCATGGACGTATGGAAAAGGATAGTTTCCACAGAGTTTCTCCTTAAAAAAAAAAAAAATCAGTTTTCTGATAAATCAGATTTTGGGGTTTGAGTAGATCTGAGGGAAGTATCTGCCTGTAAAAGGAGCACTCGGTGCCTGTCTGCCTGCCTGTGAAAGGAGCAATCAGTTCCTGAGCCCCCAGAGCAGGGGTGGGCAGGATGTGGCCTGCCAGTCCATTCTATCCAACCCATGGAGCCCCTCCTAAAAACAATTATTACTAGCCTGCAGCTGCCCCTCTGAAAGCTGGCAGGAGGTGAGCCTTCAGAAGTCATTCACCATTGGACCAGGTGGGCTCTGTGCTTCTACCTCTGTGGGGCTGCTGACACTCCATCTGGGAGCCCCATGTGGAGGCACTGAATGTGATGGCACACAACTGGACAGCTGGTGAATAAGGAGGGGAGCTCCTGCCTGCAGGGGTGATGGGGTTGTGGTTGGGCATCCTGCCACAGCACATAGTCCCTGCCACTAGCAGCAGCAGCAGACAGGCCCTCAGGGCACTCCTGGCCCACTGCAGGCAAAACCCCCAGCAGTGTGTTCTGGGAGCTGCATGTGGCAACACGTAGTCTGGCCTGCTAGCACATGCCTTCAAGCCAGGTCGAGCTGGCTCTGTGCCAGCACAAGGAGCACCTGGCACTGTAGGAGGGAGCTGTACACCATCAGACTGGGCTGATTCTGTGCCTCCACATGGGCCTTCCAGCATTCCAGCTGCATGTGGAGGAATGGAGCCCACCTGGCCTGGTAGCGCACCACTCCCTTGGCCCCCAGTCCATGCACTATCAGGCTAGAGGTACGGATGGCAGTCCAACCTGATAGTGCATGTCTCCCACCTATAGTTCTGGGAGCCCCATGTGCTGGAAGCCCAATCTGGCTCAAAGGTACGCACCAGCGGGCCGGGCTGAGCAGGCTCTGTGTTGCCACGTGCAGCCCCCGAGATTCAGTTGGAGCCACGCGCTGCCCAGGGACTTGGCCTGCTGTGGGTCAGGAGGTCTGTGCGCCATGGAGGGGAGGGCATGTGGGGGGAGACCCCCCCCCAAAAAAAACACCTCCTGCATACATACACCCCACACCCACAATATAGAAGAGTGAGACTTTATTTTAAGTTATTATGCAATCAACTCTATATACGCTACACAAACACAAGTTAAACAGGGCAAAAATATTATTTGAAATAAAATTAAAATATGTTATGGTAGATGTTTAATTTTTAGTATATGATTTGTTTTTTGTTTTCTGGTTCCAAAATGGCATCTCCCCCCACCCCAAAAGGAGTACTTCGGGGAGGGTGGGGGTAGAATTCCAGTGGCAAAAGTCAGGGGTTAGAGGTGGGACTTCCAGTCTAAAGATGGTGATTGGGGGACAATCAATAGCTCATCAAAAGTCATTAAGCTGAAATAATTGCCTACTGCTTTCTGGAGTAATGGGGGCTCAGGAACCGATAAGGACAAATTGGCCTTAGTTTAAGATCTTTTTTTATTTCTTAATAATTATTGAGGCATATTTCCAAGGTATCCTTTGTATTTTCTAAAATCAGACAAGCTTTGTGATATCTAAAACCTCAGTTGAAGCCTACTGTATGTCTCAGCTGTAAATATGCACCTTAAAGTCTTAGTTTGTGTTTTTGTTTCTTTATAAAATATCAGGCTTAATATTGCTCATAGTCTGCAATTGAATTATTTTTAATCATAGAATATGAGGGTTGGGAGGGACATCAGGAGGTCATCTAGTCCAACCCCCTGCTCAAAGAACAGGACCATCTCCAACTATATATCATCGCAGCCAAGGCTTTCTCTAGCCAGGTAGATGATGATGAGGCAGTGACTTCAAAAGAATTAGCAAAATCCTTAAGCTTGGATCTTAGAACAGAAAGGGTTTTGTTTTATATCATGCTCTTACCAAATGCTGCTAGTAGAGTAATGGTGTACTCTGTGTGGCCAGTACGCGTAAAAAGAGTTTATACTGTTGCGCACATTGGAGGGTTTTTGCTAAACTATATTAGTCTCAGTACTTTGGCTTTACCTTGCTGTGAAATTAGACAACAAAGCATTTTACCATAACGATTATCAGACACTGTTGTAGAGCCAATGTTAACTTTGTCCAAAGGTAGCATGTCTAAGCAGAGATCTCCCTGACATTTTTGTTGCATGTTGTCACTGTTAGGCTTCAGGTGAGGATGGTACTAACAGAACTATACCACTCCCTCTTAGACTATGACTTTACTACAGTTTGACTTAACGCAATCCTAATAGCTTTATTCTGTATGCTTTTAGAGATGAAATTTAAAGAACCAAATTTCACACTGAGAAGAACGTTCAGAGTGGAGAACACAGGGCAGCTGCAAGTTAATGTGAAGTCTATGGAAATTAGTGGTTATACTTGTGAAGGCTATGGATTTAAAGTTGTTAACTGTCAAGAGTTTGCACTAAGTGCCAATGCCTCTAAAGACATTGTCATATTGTAAGTATGTTGTTGTTAGAAAGATGTGGCCTTTTTTCTTGTATAGCACATCTGGTGGGAGTCGTATATTAAGAACTCTGTATGTTAAAGGTTTATTGAGGGGAAACCAGTGTTGGCTAAATGCACTTGGCTTCTTTTCACTTCAGGTTTGGTTTTTAAGTTCCTTCTGTACAAACAAACTTAAGATACTTTTTTAAAATCTAAAAATGGAACAAGCTGTTTAAAAGAAATTGTAAAATTTTTCATAACTGAAATATGGTATTTTTTGTTTGGCAGCGATAAAAATAATTTGGCAATTTGGTCTTATGATACAGTTACATGTACCTTATCTTCATTCAAGATACAGATGGATTATAGACCTAGTAATGGACATAATTATTCATATCCTTTTGGCACATTACTATGTATAGTGAAAGGCATGGTCTGCATACGAGTTTTATAATGCGCTTCAATTTAAATGTGGATGTTTTGTCTAAAACGCTTGTTTGAATATATAGTACAAGAACCTTCTGCCCCAGATGTGATCCTTGGGCCTTGCATGTTTTAAGACTAGTCATCAAACATTCATACTTTTTAAAACCAGATGGGGCTAATCTAATCATCTGGTCTGGCCATAGTATTTCACTTGGTTATTTGTGCATCAACCTTTAAGTTGTGATGGGACTAGAGGATAGAGAACAAAATTCTGGTCTTGACTTAGTGATAAAGAATATTCTACTTTGCTTGCTAATGCATCTTGTTGCTTAATTACAGTTGCTCTTAAATTTTGCATTTTCTTTCTAATTTGCTTTCTTAAAAATATAATTGAACTTAAATTTCATTTCATTATGTCTTTATGGGTTGTATCAAATGTGGTTTGTGTAGGTACTTGTAGGTTGATTCTTTGCCTTGAGTTATTGAAAGATACCCGTAGGTACTATTTGGCTAGTGTGTACAGAAAGCCAGTAATGATAATTAGTGAGGACTTTCAACAAATGTCAGTCATTGCAGTAGCTATTGCCTTTTCAGAACAAGAGAGACACAAATAGTGCAAATTATGTAGAGCTGTTTTAGTGGCATGTATTAATCTTAGACTTTGGACAGTCATCACAATCATAATTTGCCTTCCCAGGTTTACACCAGATTTCACTGCCTCCAGAGTCATTCGTGAATTGAAGTTCATTACAGCAGGAGGCTCTGAATTTATATTTGTATTGAATGCATCCCTTCCATATCATATGTTAGCAACCTGTGCAGAAGCCCTGCCTAGGCCCAATTGGGAGCTGGCATTGTACATAATCATCTCAGGAATAATGAGGTACTGTATATGGGTTGCTTGTACCTACATAGTGGAGTTATTGCATCTTGAATACAAGTTATGGGGGAAGACATTTTATATGCTAATTACCACATACATGGTATGCTTGTGTAAAATCAGTTGTGGTAAATTTAAAAACATTTATGAACAAGCTGACTCAAACTGCTGTGGAATACATGTGAATACCATAGTGGTGAGAATTCTTATTTCCTGTCAAAACTAGTATGGAATATAGTATATGCTTGTCCTGAGCCATTTTCCTAAGATCATGTATGTACACCTATTATCCATGACAGTGTCTGACAGCCTATAGATGTAAGTAAGTCAAAACTGAATTAACTTAATATGGAAAGGCAGCATTAAGCATGACCTCCACACTGTCATACTTCAGGGAGATATGAGGCAATAATTTAGATGAGCTTAGCAAATGCCTTTGGATCATTTAACTCTGGTGACTCTTGTACGTGTGACAGACAACTGGTGATACTAATAATGGAATTTCTAAGAACTTCAAGGACATTGTTCAGTTGTATGTAAAACACTTAAAGTACTGTGCAGCATTGGTGAGAGAGGTTACAAGTAGCCTATGAATAAGTTCTGTCTAATAAGAATCAAATGCACACACTCTCAGTAAATACAGAAGAGTTTACCCTAACTAGGCTTTGTTGGCTTTTAAATTGAAAGCTCATTTCACTCTCCCACATCATAAATTACGGCACCTCAGTTTCGTTTGAGAAATTTGAAAACATTAGAAACAGTATCATACCCGGTCAGCTGTTAAATATGAAACTTTCCTTCCTCTCTGCCCTTTTACCCAGGACAACCCTTGTGTTGGTAATTCAGTAATCAGCTTTTTTGCTTTTGAATTAATATTGAACTAGGGCCCTGGGCAAGAAGTACTGGGCCATAGTAGGTACTTAGGATACATAACAGTGGCCTGTGATTCTAGAGAGTTGTTCTCAGCCTTTGTAGCAGTTCATTTATTCATGTTTCATTGAAACACTGACTCCTAAATTCAGTTTTAAGGCATTAACTTCACTACAGAAATATTCTCTGGTTACCCTGATCTTGCTCACAAAACAGCAATAGAAGGAATAGATAGAGAAGATGAGATGTTATGAAATATTTTTTAGGCTTTCAAGCATCATTCTGGTTTTGAGCAGCACATTGTTTTCTTCACATTTTCCATCCCTAGATAGTTGCAATCTGAACTTCAGTTTAACAAGGTTTGAGTGATTAAATAATACTTTTTTGCTCTAGTGCTTTGTTCTACCCATCATCTTAATTGGTTGGGGAGGGTGGGAATCTTGTACATATTTCATCTGTAATGCTTAGTTAGTCTGAGTTACAGAACACATTTATTCTTTCATCCGCATAGAAACACAAAATATATTAGTCACCAGTGAGGGCAGAAAACATCCTAATATGACTAGCATCACAGAAGGATCAGTGGGACTGTCCATGGCCTTGTGTTCAATGAACTAGAGGGTATTTTAGCATAACTTTTAACTCTTTCTTGCCTAACTTCCATGTTCTAGTTCATTTGAAGGGCTGCAAGAATGAAATAAGACTGTACGTACTTTTCAGATGAGATCTAAACCTTCAATTCTGACTACTTATAGCTATTAAACATCCTATAAGATTTTGCATAAGTGGCAATGTTAGACCTACTCTCTGTCAGATTGCATTTTGAGTGATTAAATAATATGGTGGAGTCGCATCTTATGCGGGGGTTAGGTTCTAAAGTCGGAGCAAAAGACAAAAATTGCGTATAGTCAAAATTACCGTGCCAGTGGTGACTGTCTCTGCCTCCAAAACCTCCCGCCGCCACCACGAAGCCATGCTTGGAGCTGTGTGGCTAGCAGCAGTGGTGCAGTGTGGGGTGGTGGTGGGGATGGCTGCGTGCTGCCCAGCCACCACCACACTGCCGCTGCCGCCCGGCGGCTGGCCGCATGGCTCCGGGCATGGCTCCATGGCAACAGCAGGAGGTTTTGGAGTCAGTCGCCGTCACCGCCATAATGGGCCTCCAAGTAAGCGGCAGTGCCGCGTGCAAACTCAAGCCCCTGCCCCCCTTCCCACTCCACGTATAGTTGAATTCGCGTAAGTTAAATGCGTGTATGATGCGACTCCACTGTATGTGCTTGTTCTTTGTTCTAGTGCTCTGTTCCACTCCCTAAAATTTTCCAGCTGACATGGTGTTCCTCATTAATGCTTGTCCTAACCTACTATCATTTTCTATTGTGGCCTTGCTTAGTAGGCTCAGAGATTGATGTCGCATTTGATAAGCAGCATATAAACACAGTGAGAGACTTTCCGTGCTATCCGGTATCCCAGTTCAGCAATTCAGTTGGGAAATTACTGAGAGAGACTGTTCTTCTCTCTCGGGAAGTCCTGTATAGCAACAGGACTTGCTTTGCTAAGCGTCTCTGCCTTTGGAGTGCAGCTGCAGTGGGAGTCTGCCAGGGCCCTGGTCCACTGATCAGCTAAATACAGCAAAAGCCACATTATCCGGCACCTTAAAAGCCGGCATGCCAGTCAACGTGGCGGAAGCGAAATCAGAAGTGCCCAGCCTGACACTTCAGGTTTCACCAAGCCCCCCACAGCCTGGGGCAAAGCAGCCTGTGCTACCACACCCCCACGGTGCAAGGCAAAGCAGCCTGTGTGGGGCCTCCCTCCCTGTGCCCCTGTACACTGATGCCAGGGAAGGGTGGTGGCACACCGGATGCGGCAGAGGGGCAGCGGCCCAAACAGGCAAAGATGGCTGTTCGGGCCTATTAGGTAACCAGCATATTTGGTTATCCAGCACCCCACATTCCCTGTGGGTGATGGATAACAGAGCTTTTGGTGTATATGGATCTGGGACAGTAATAAATAAACCAGTTTAATTTAAATCAGTTGTCTGATACTACATCCATTCAGGTTTATCTTAAACCAGTTTCAGCCATTTTCAAAGTGGTTTATGTTACTGAACTTCTGTTGTGTTACAGATTTGAAGTAGTTTCTGATCACTTATACCGATTTGTGTGTAATTTTTGTCCTTAGCCATCTTGTTAAACATATACCTAACTGCTTTTCTTTAGCTTTTTTCATTCTGGGCAGCAACTTAAGTCTTTGCTCTTTAATTGCAGTTCCTATTGTAATAGGTGTGTGCATATGATTCTGAGTTTTGCTGCTTATCTTTCCATTAGCAGCATATTGGGATGCTTTTCCCCTTTTTAGCTTTCGATTTGTTAACAGAAAATGCATCTTTCTTCCCAGATCCAGTGGGTCATGCTTGTTTGATTTCCTCTTTTTTCTACAGCGTACTCTTTCTCTTGGTAATTGGAACTGCTTATTTAGAAGCTCAAGGAATTTGGGAGCCATTCAGGAGGCGCCTGTCCTTTGAGGCATCAAACCCTCCCTTCGACATGGGAAGGCCATTTGATCTCAGGAGAATAGTTGGAATTTCATCTGATGGAAAGTAAGTGCACACTTGGATATGAATAAGGCCTCTTGGAGAATTTGATTTCTCCCTCAGACACACTAACTTCCAGCATTACAACAGTGGGAAAAGTCGTACCTTTTGGTAAAACTAAACATAGTAAAACTATATAGCACTTTATAATACTCCTGATTTGGGCCCAGATATCCCTGCTTGAAGCCTTCTCAATTAAAAGGGAAATTTCCCCAATCAGTTATGTTTTGTGCTTTATTGCTTTGACTTGTCTACATATGTAATGAGCCTCTGAATAGCAGATATTAAATATCACTCAATTGTCATAAGCTTTAGGTGTTTTTATGTTAAATTGATGATAATATGCCAAAGATTGTGTAATCAAGGGTTTCTGCTTGGTGTAGTGCTTCTTTTGGAAAGGACTGAAGACTTAAATACTTGTTCTTCTTCCAGCTTGAATGCATTTGGATCAGATTCTAACCATGGATCCTCCAGAGGACTCTATGGAGCAGGCAGCTCCTCATCACGATCCAGTGCAGGAAGTCACAAGCAATGCAATACAACAGTGCACCTTCACAGCAATAGAAATTCAGCTGATGTTGAAAACATCAAATCTAAAAACAGTTCAAATGTTGCTAACAGGACTTGCACGCAGGCAGCTTCCACGCAGTCCGCTAACAAAACAGGGTCCCTTGTCTTGGACTCAAATGCTACAGCTCAAAATCACACAGTGGGCAGAAGATCCAAGGGGGCAAAACAGAACCAGCAAACAAACCAGCAAAATGCCCAAGCTCTGTTAGAGCAGCCCTCACCACAGCCACCACCAGCAGTGCCTCAGCAACAAGAGCAACAGACTGAAAGTTCTTTACCACAACCACCACTTCTTAACCCTTCCCATTCAGAATGTGCCAGCAACACAAGGCACAGCTCAGAAGATTCAGATATCACTGCTCTTATAGAAACCATGGACAACGACTTTGACCACCCAGAATCCCCTTCCCCAGATGTCTTTACAGAGCAGCCCCCATCTCCAGTAGCAAAAAACAAAGGTAATAAAGTTCTGCTTTCCATAATGAGGGATATATGTAAACCAGGGAATGAGATTTAAAAGCAAGTGCAAAGATAATAGTTTCATACTATGGACACTGCTATGTTCTCAGCTGTCGCAGGTCCTCATGGCTGACCCTGAGTACAATTAAAATACTTGCTTTCTCCAACGTTATGGTACTGGCATTCTCTGCTCAGCAATAGATGTATTTTCTTTTGAAAGTTTTAGTGAAATAAGCTTTTACTAAATATGATTATTAAGGAATCTAACTCTTAGCTTTATTGTTCTGGTTGTGTCCATTAATCTTACAGTTAACAATTTTTGATGAAGAGGGGAGGAAAGTTGGTAGCTAGGCTTGGCAGAATTCAATTTATATATATATATATATATATTTTTTTTTTTTTTTTCAATTAATAAGATTACAATTTATTTTTAAGCATTTGTTTCTATTTTTATTTTAAATTTTCAGGATTAGATGAAATTGGAGGTGTGGGGGGGCAGACAACTTATTAATGACAAACATAACTACTGTAGGACTGCCACTATCTGTCCTGGCTCTGCTGGCCCATAGCTCCCTCATCCACTTTGTCACTTCCTCTTCCTTTGTTCCTAGTCCCTTGGGGTTTCTGGGAGTTGTAGTCCAAACTACAGCTAGCACAGTTCTGTAGGACTGCTGCCCCCTATAATTGCATACTCCATCAGCCATCATTTTTATTGCATCCCCTTTTGATTATTAACAATGGAAAATATTTTTTGTTGGTCTGTGTGAGGTGAAAATCGACATTTATTGATGTTTACTGATAAAAATCAAATCATGCCAGCATATTTATAACACAAATTAGAAGAGAGCACTAAATCTAATTCAGTATTGTCAATGTAATATTGTCATGGAATTCTTCTTAACTAGTACTTTTTAGTTGTGGCAGAAAAGCCTTGAAGTTGCATAGTTGGAAAGTTATTAAACTTTAATATTTTATATTGATTTATATTGTATTCATCTTTGCATAAAGCTGGAATCCTGTTAGAGGAGTTTATGCATATACCTTTTTGTTTCTCTAGTGCTCCCAACAATTTATTGAAATATAGATATCAGATGTGTTTAGATTTCTAGCTAAAATATGAAGATGAATATAAAAGTGAAGCTGTTAGCACTGTTAACGTTTTTGATGATGCTTGGCTGTCGAAAGCCATTTGCAAATTAGCCAACTGGATCTAACATGTACAACTCATAGGGTTCTCTCCAAATACAAATTTGAATTTGTTTTCAGTGTTTTTGTCTTTAAAAAACCCAGAAAAATATGAAAAATCATTGTGTGTCCATAGACTATGGCTGCAGACGACTTGCATATAATAGCCAAAAACTCATACCTATAAATGAGGGAAGAGAACAGTGGGTAGATTTATAAATGATGAAGTATCTGCATAATTACAAGAGAGGAGCATTTTTTAATTAAATTGTAATTATTAAAAAGCTACAGCATAGTAATAACTGTTCCAGACTGGATTTTAAATATTTTTAATAGATGCAAAACTTTGACTGGTCTTTTAAACGAGATGCTTCTAGAATATGAACGGTATCAGGGTCCAGTAACCACTAGACAGGATGCATGTTGCTTCTTTTTTGGTAATCATGAAAGCAAAGGTGCCTTGTAGTTGAAAGAATTCTACACAAACTATTTAGGTATCGCTTTGTTAAAAGTTAAATGCATCTTTGTAGAAATGACATAATTGCAGATGAGTTTCCTAGTTATAATGCTTTCCAGTATTTTGTGTATTAGAGACTTATCTTTAACATTTTTAAGTCCAAAATAGCTGTTTTCAGGGATTGTCACCACTTATGGGACTACGTTACCACCTATTTTTTCAAGGAGTACAAGCCTATATAATCACCTGGATAGTTGGCTCTTCCTATCAGTGTCAGGAGCAGTCTGAGGTCCCTCATGTTATGTTTATTGTGCAGTTAACCAGTTAATTGCACCCAGGGAGGTCCATAAAGTCTAAGGCACTTCTGGATCTGGATGGATAAAAGATACTTCATAAATGTCAAGTGTTTATTCAAGAAGTAATTGATTATATTCTTTTTCAACATTTAAGTGTGTGTCAGAATGGGCCTGTATTCTATAACATGGAAAAAGGAAATTTTGAGTCAGGTTTGTCCCCTGCCCAAGTTTTTTAAATCATCCATTTGAAAAAAGCCTGTGTCCATGACATAATGTAAGCTCAGAGATTTATTCTGATAGCTTCTAAAGTAACAGTCAACCTGAAATGTACTGGAAGAACTATAAGGGTAGTTTCAGACACAATACCTAGTTCATAATAGGGAACTAACTTTTGCAGTTTGACATTTTCATAAAGAATCTGTATATTAATACCTTAGTCCAGATTTTTAAAAGTATCACTGGGCTTAAGCCCTTTAAAAAATCCCACTAAGCATTTTTCTTTATTATTATGTGCCTGTATACCTTTGGAAAATCTGATTCTGCTTTATGCATTTGGCCATACTTTACAAGCAAATGAAAAGGGGAAAAAAAAACCTGGTTTTCCCTAGTTTTTCAGTAAATCTTAGTTATAGAAAATAACAGTAGAGGGGAAAATTCTATCAAGAAGCCTCATGCTTGCTGGTGTCTTGCTTAATCCTTGCCACCTGCTCGAATGAACCTTGTTCGACACAATCGGGGTTTTTTTCAGTCTCTCTTGATTGCAGTGATTATGAATAACCAGATTTAGAAGGGGAGAAAGTCACAAGTCATTAAGTTATGCCCAGTACAGAAAACCACTGAAATTAAGCCAGGCTGTAATGGTGTTTCCAGATCCTTTGGGAGTCCCGTAGGCCAGATGGTTTGGCCCCATGCAGCCGCACATGGAGTTGGGCCAGCGTACAGGGTTATTTGATGGTAGTATCTGGCACATGGTTACCTCTGTGGACTAATCCCATGCTGGTCAGGCCCCTGCTCTGACCCCACATATGAGAACCAGCCTTTGAACCACCCCTGCACAACTTACCCAGCCCACAGGGCCAAATGAATTAACCCACTGCTGGTGTGTAGTGTTTTGTACAAACTTTATTCCAAAAAATGTTTTCTAGAATCGAATCTGGTAGAAAAAGTTATGCACCAGATTCAACTTGTAGCCATTCACAGCAAAGCTATATTTCAATTTCACTTGCATATAAAGTATTTCTTAGGGGAAAAAAAGCAGTATGGAGATGTTGTCTTGTGTTTTGACTATACTTTGTTCAGGGGCTAATTCCTAAAGAGAATTTTGTTAAGCACTGTTCTTAAAGGTGGCCAGCTGTGCTGTAGTGGAAAAATTGGAGATGATGGTAAGAGAAGCCTGTGGAGCAGGATATTAGGAAAATAAATAAAGAAAAGAAATATCATAAAAAGAAATATTTGGTATAACCAATATCATGAAAAGAAATATCAAGCAAAAATGCAAAAAAAAAAAAAATGTTTGCTGTTGAATTGTTCTATATTGATAATATTTATCTTATTTATGATCTCATTCCCTGAGAGCTGAACAGAGATCATAGTATTGAGTCTGTCAGGAGTTTGGGCAGTATTTCATAGATCCATGCACTGTTGGACCAGACTGTGTGGTATATTTTAACAAACCCAAGTACCTCATCCTGCAAATGGTGGGAGCCAAAGAGAAAAAGGGGGTTTGAGTGTAAGTAGCTTATTTTCCTTGTATAGGTTAGTTGAGGAGACTGTTAGATGATCTGGACTGCTACAGCCAACTTGATAGAATACCACTTGAATATTTTGCATATGCTTTTCCTGTAATAAATTATTTTAAAATACTTTTGCTTAAAATGTATAAGTTAGATATACCTATTACAATACAGAAAAATATGCTGAAGAGAAGTGTTGGCTTAGGATAGCGTCTGTAGGTCTTGGGTTTTACACCTCATAGAAACAATGTAATATTTGCAATCCTCTTTCCTAATCCTGATTTATTGTAGCTTTTTAAAAATAATTGACAGCTCTACAAAGCAGTTCCTAATTTTCATTTGTCTGTTAAAATGTTAGAACTTCATAATGACTTTCCCAAGTGATTATTGCTCAAATCCAATCTGAGGTGATGAAATACTAGTACTAAATTTTAAAAATATATGAATTAGAACTCAGGTCATATGGTAGCAAAGAATTCCAAAAGGGCTCTGTATGTAAAGAAGTGGCTAGTGCCTGTAGAAGATATGTAATGGTGCTAAGACCCATGACATAATTGTAAAAGTGTGTGAGTATTGGTCAGAGTTCTTTAAGTTTGATACCACTGGTACAGATGGTGTGAAGTGGGCATAAAGGTTTTTTTAGCAAGGAAAAATGAAATTCTGAGGACAATCTAATTGTTTCCACGTGCCTCGGAAGGCCTGGTGATGAAGGATTAATTTCCAGTGCAAAACTTTCCTGGTCTTTGTACGTAGCTGCTAATAATCAGGAGATTGCTCTCATCTCTTTAGGGAAAGGGAAGACGTATCCACGCAAGTCTAAACCACAGAAGAAGCGGGAAGAAAAAGAAAGAAGAGGAAAGGGAAAACAACAGGAAGATGAACTGAAGGATTCTTTGGCAGATGATGACAGTTCTTCAACTACTACAGAAACCTCCAACCCAGACACAGAACCTCTTCTGAAGGAGGTACAGAACTGCTAGACAGGAAAACACTCTTATCTATTCAGTGGCCACCCAGGTAGAAAGCATGGCACTGAGTTTTGAAAGACATTTGTTTGTAGAGTGAGCAGGTTTTTATACTGTAGCCTCTGCCAAATCAGTTTAATAAGCAACATGTTTCCAAATTTCTCTTTCACTTCCAGATTCCTCCTTCCTCGGTGAGGGAAAGTAGAGCATGCTTGTCACTTCAGTTTATTTCAAGTTAGGTAATCAATTTGGGCATCTCAACTACTTGCATCATGCTCAGGTGGCCATGATGATAGTTCTCTCTCAAGATGTGCACTCTGAAACCAAACTAAATTTAATTGAAGAGGGGGGGGGGGAACCCAAGCTGGGCATGTTTTTAATTTGCTGGTGTTTGTTTTTTTGGGGTTTTTTGTAGCTAGATTTTTACTGTTTTACAAACAATAGTTTCAATGTGTGTTTAAAATATTTAGGACTGAATTTGATCTTTTTTGCTTTTCCAGATGGTTACTTGGTATTAATGGGACAATGTAATGATACCATATTTATAAAGCACATGGATGCTGTATAAGACTAAAAGAAATAACTTGAATGACAAAATAGCAAGAACTTTTTCTTTGCTTAAAAATTTAAAAAAAAATCTCTTCTTTCAGCTACAATATCCTTGTCCATTTTAAGTAATCTATCAAATCTATTTAGTCTCATTCCACAACTAGTTGTCATCCAAGGTGTGAATGAGCCTGAAGTTGTAGGTATCCTAATGCTCATAGAGTGGCCCTTGAAACATTGATTGAAGCACATTAGTATAGTGCTTTGGTGCTGTTGCCCATTCTGTACTGGGTTTGTGGATAAGCAGACTGAAATCTCTAGAGAAGGGAAACGTAAAAACCTTTGATAGAAATTAAATTCACTCTAGGGTTTGAAGGAGGTAAGCGTTATTGAATAAGTAGAAGTATTTTTCACAATGCAAGTTGCTCATAGTTGCTAATAGCATTTCCTCCTTGTTGCTGCTTTTTTGGGGCACATCTTAAATGAAATGGAATCCTTTATTTACCGCTTTCGTAATGTTATGCTACTTTTGTTGCCTTTTGTAGGAACCAGAAAAGCTGAAGGGAAAACAAGCCATGCCAGAAAAACATGAAAGTGAAATAGTTCCAGTAAAACAGAAAAGCAAAAAGCTATCAAATATCAAAAAGGAAATCCCTGCAGATGTGAAACCAAGGTTAGTATATCAAGGGTTTCCTTGCTGAGAAAGCATCATGCTTAATGGGGAGATGTGAAGAAGATAGGACCTCATATGTTCATGTTTTGGGGCTGCTAATTGGGTCAGGAAAGCCCATCAACAACAGCAACTAAACTTGACTGTCTTCCCAATGCTGGGGAATTATTCCAGCTTTGTAAACATAAGGAATTAAGGAATTTGACAAGAACGTAGCACGTTGAGATAAGAACTAGATCTCGAGCGGCAAGCCAGCCTAGATTACACACAGGTTTTTTTGTTACATCCTTATTTTTTAATCTATTTGAAGCTTACCACTTCATCAAAAGCTTCTGACAGCTACAGAACAAGCTACACTTTTAACAGAGGCAGTTAATATCAGATGCCCTTAACTATTATAGCTTCATAATTTTCCTTTTCTGTGTGTATATAATTTATGGGTCAGGTTCTCAGATCTGTGGCCTGAAAAGCCACTCCCTGTTCTCTGCCATGGTGCTTATTTGCCTCTGCATAACCTGGGCTGTCAGAGAGGCTTAGTCTTGCTACACCCAGTTCATATTAACTGGGGAGCCTTATAATTCTTGATGCCACAGCTGTTAATTACACATAACTGGAATGCAACTTGTGTTCATCCAGGTGCTAGCAAATGAGTCCTAGACCAGGTGAAATTTATACTGTGTAGGCAGTTGGAGTGGGTGAGAGCAGTGATACAAATGCCTGAGCTAATAAAAGTAAAAGAATAGAAAAAAGAAGGCAGAAGAGGGGTACTTACAGCTTACCTGCCTGTGATCATCAGATACCATTTTATAGTCATCCTAAAGAGCTAGTGTGAAAGTCAGTTGGTTCTTGGAGGAAACAGTTTGTTGAGGCCATTATAGATGAGAGGGACAATATGGCAAAGGGGTATGGAGAGAGAGGGAAGTGATAGTCTGTAAGATGATTTGTGGGTGTGTGGGGTGTAATGGCTTGTAGGAAGAGGATAATGGCAGAGGTGTAGACAAAGGCAACCAGGGAGATTGGGGGGTGGGGAGGAGAGAGAGAAGTTCGAAGCCTCTCTCTTTTTTTAGGTCAACACAGATTCATGGGCAAGAGGAAACTTAGGGTTTGGTTGTAAGAACAGATGACCAGATCGTAAGGTAGACCTGTGAACTTAAGTGTGTCAGCTGCTTCATGGCAACTGCCAGTGCATGCACACCCCACTTCTGTTGAGGAATAAGCTACCTCACCCTTCCTGTGGGGTAAGAGCACGCACACTGGCTGTTGCTGCAGGATTTTGTAAGTTCACCACCATTGTTTCACTGGCAGTAACTCTAGGAAGGATAATCTTGACAACTGCAGGCAGGATAGACTAAAGGCAAAGAAGTCATGAGTGAGGCAAGTCATAGGAAATCAGGCCTGTATAAATCCACACAGCATATTTGAAGAACACTTTAAGCACCAGCAAAGAATAAATCTGTTTGTGCTTTCATTTAGTTCTTTGGATTTGCCATATACTCCCCCTCTGGAAAACAAACAGCGCAGAACTTTTTCATCCAAGATGTCTACACAGCACATGTTGACAAATGGGTGCAAACCTAGAAACCTCCAGAAAACAAGAGGTACTGCAGCAGTTTTGATCATACATTTTGGGGTAAATAACTGTGTTTTGGTTATCAAGAATTTTTCTGAGTCATCTTTCAGGTTTTTGAGTTCTAACTCCTAGGCCTGTTTACAAGGGAAAAGAGCTGCTTACCTAACTGGCCATGGCTGGCCTTTTGTTTGTTTTTTATGTAGGTCCAAACAATAAGTTAATGGACAACAGGCCTTCTGCATTAGCAAAATTTCTCCCAGGTGGTTCTGGACAGGAGCTGGGCAACACCAGCAGCTCAGAAGGGGAAAAAGATTCTCCACCACCAGAGTGGGACTCGGTGCCACTTCACAAAGCAGACAGCTGTAAGTACAGTTACTCTGCAGAAAGAGATTTACTGTTGTACAGAATAAGGAGGGGGGATTTTAGCTTTCTTATGCAGAACGTTCCCATC
>NW_005842190.1:369330-380290 GCF_000455745.1 Alligator sinensis
AGTGACCCTCTGCACTGATAATATCCAGTGCAAGTGTAGAGGCCAAAAATTGAGGGGCCTTCAGTAATGCTTGAAATTCAGCAAAAGTTGAGAATTAGAGTAGAGGCAGTGGGGAAAATAAGACAGCTTGCTGTCCGAAAGGAAAATGCAACGGGTTTTCGAAATGCAGGCTCCATTTCATCAAGCAAGTTGCAGCTAGGATTAAAACTAACCAGCTGAGATGTCCTAGAGAAGCAACACTTAGGCCTCTGGTGCACACGCCTGTCTGGTGTGATTAATGTAATTGCACCACTAATAGCAACATGCTGTATGTTAGTCAGATTTATTATGCCATTAATTGGCCAACCAGCCACAAAGATATTCCTCAACATGCATAATATCTTTATGGCTGGCTTATATGGCACCATAAATTGAATATGTGGCATTCCGATATCATCCCAATGTGGACAGTCAGCTGCTTGTCAGCATCAAGACCTGGGCAGCCCCGGGCCTGGAACCTGGCTGGGACCAATGCTGACAATCAGGTGATTGTTTACATCAGGACACAGACTTTTTGGGACCTGCCACTTTAAAGAGCCATACCTTTCAACCTCTGACCTTTAAGGCTCTTTGAGGTACCAGGTCCTGGTGAGCCTCAGGGCATAGAGCCTTGCAGGTGCAGGTGTCCCTCTGTGCTGGCATATGTATAGGTGGGGTTTCAGGAGTATTTATGCCCCATTCCCAGAATTGCATCATGTGCCGTGCACATCTGGCATGGCAGGCTACGCAGTTCAGGAAGTAGCCATAAAATTCCTGAGACTATTTGTATGACTTCCATAACATCTGCCAGCAGCCTCAGACAATCTCATGTGGTCAAAGTGCTCCTGGGATGGAAGTGCTCATGACTAGTAGGCATTTTCATTGCAGCCAGAGACAGCAGTGAACACCTGAAGTCCTATCGTGCTCAGCTCTGTACAAATGGAACTAAAACCACTCTTGTCCATATGGCTTCTTAACAAGTCTGTAGAATCTTGTTCCACTTCCTTCCAGGCGAGTCAGTTTGACCCAAGTCTTTCATGGAAGCTGTATTTCAACAGGTTACAGGTCTGAATAATGAGAGGACAAAACCCAGGACAGCCTTCTCCCCAACCTGAAAACACCTCCTGTCCCTCAGTCTTGCAGTCAGGTTCTGAAGACTCATTTCAAGTAAGGGGGTGGGTGGTAGACCACACAACTACAACATCTGACTTTGTACCAGAAGTAGAGGGGTGGAAACCAGAATGCAGAGCTCCTGCTAGCCACTGTAAAGCCAGTTTGCTTTGGGTGTAAAAATATATGCTACTATCAATGTGGGGCAACTGTGTGTAATGTTACTCATGTAAAAAGCTTATGTTGGCCTTATGTTTTGCCTTCCTTTCCTTAGTGGTTTTTACAAAACATAAGATGAATGAGGAAACGAGTGTAGTGTATTTATACTGCTTGATGTGAACAGATAGATAGCAGATTAGTGTATATTTTTCCCACAAAAAGGGTCCAGAATAGTTGAGGTGAGAGTAGTTTAAAGGCATAGATTGTGATTTTCAGCAGCATGGGACCAAAGGCAGTGGAGGTAGAGACAACTAAGCATAAGGGGTGTGAGAGAATCGGAGTTCGGTGACAATTGGCGAAGCCAAAGCTATGGGAAGTGAAACCTAATAAAACAGGAGATCTGAATTGGAATGTGAGACTTCATGTGAAGATGCCTTGTTTTTCTAACCATGTGATGCATTTCATTTCCTTCCCTGATTTGCTTGATAAATTCACTAATTGCAGTCATTCCTCCAGTTCACTGTCCTAGAAAGATACACCCAGACACAGTCCCATTCAGTGTCTGTCTGTACTGCAGTTAATTTAAATGCTACATCTTGATCATCTTCACATGCTGCAGTGTACATTGGTTTTTCTACTGATGACTCAAATTCTCTCCCATCTGATTAAATCTGGTTGTCAGGTCTAGCTTCCTATTCCTGTGTTTTCTTTCTGCATGTATTATGGACAAGGAATAGATTTTTTAAAAATAAGGTTACTAAGCAGAGCTCTGACCTAGAACTGGGAGGAGGATTAATTTATGGCAGTTGTTAGAAAAATGTATTTTTCAAAGTAAAGGGTCATTTTATTTTTCAAAGAAAGAGGTTTGTCTTGTGATCCTAACAAACACATCTTTGTCACCTGATGGTAAGTCAGAGGCTGGATGTATTCCGTAGTTTTAAGACAGCGAGGAATTCTCTATTAGTAGAGGTGGCTTTTGCAGAAGGTCTGTCACTGGTACAAGTCCAAGACAGGCCTCTCAGGCAATATTCTGTAAAGGTCTATGGGTTGATACTAATATCTATTTAATTCTCCATTTTTCTTTCTCTAAGAATTTGAGCTGGAAATTTAATAATGTTTTTCTTCCTTACTAAAAAAAAAAAAGCCTATGTGGTGAAGTGAACACTAATAAAATATGATGGCTTTGCTTGGTTTCTCAGCTGCAGATAACCTTTATAAACTGTCGCTCCAAACCCTCAATGCGGATGCTTTCTTGAAACAACGACAGACCTCACCAACTCCTGCCTCTCCATCGCCACCCCCTGCATCTTTAGCTTTCGTTCCACGAGGCACTTACAGTAGCATTGTGAACAACAGCTGTAGCCAGTAAGTTGAAATTTCTGCAGACTAAAAAGTTGCTTATGTGTAGTACATAAAAACAAGCAAGATGTGGAAGTTCTGTCTGGTTATATTATCCATCTTCTTGCCGACAGTATTTTTTCCTTTTTATGCCCTGTGCTGTAGAAGTGATTTTAGTTCCCCATTCAAATGGCCCAGAATTTGTTTGTGCACATATCATGCTTTAGTTGTGCATTTCACTGGGATTTCTAATCTTTGCTTCTTCAGTGACAAACATGGTTTCATTTATAGGACTCAGCAGGAGGTTGAAATGCTGCCATAGACACCCCTGTATCCAGGGTTTTATCGCTACTGTTTTTATGGAGTCAAAATAGACATACTAACTGAACTCCTAGTGTGTAGATGTTTTCCTATTTAAATATTGCTGTGAAGCATATTGGCTGTGAAGCCACATTGTCAGGAGGCACGTAACAGCCACTTCTCCCATTGAGAGTCTTCCAGTCAACTTTAATAATCCAAAACATAAGGAAGGATTGGAATTAGCGGAACTGTAAACCATCCAATTGACTTTGTGGATAAATCCAGTAATGTCCTCTCACCACAGAAGGTGCCAGTGTTCTTAAGCTCTCAACCACATCTCCCTTCCTTCTGTAGTAATCTATTATTTACCTTTCACTATTATCCATTTATAGCCTTGTATAAATACTAGGTTCTTCTCATTTTAATAATGGCCCAGTTTCTTTATCAAATTGATCAGGTATACAGGGTACAGCATAATTACAAAGACAGCCATGTTTTTAATACTTCCAAATCTGTGCATTTACAGATCAATGTTGCTTTAAAGGTATCATACTGAGCAAACCTTGACCAAGTAGTTTATGCTGTGCACATACCAGAAACATGTCTCATAACTGCACAGTACTTTAAACAGCCAGGATAGGCCATGTAACATGGAGAGCGCTGAGACTGACTTTAAAATTCCTAAAAACCTTCACTAGAAGTTGTTTAGAAACGTCCAGTAATATATTTCAACTGTCGGCTGATCAGATATCAGTAATTACACACAACATTTTTAATCCCATCTACTATGTATAGAAAAGACTGAACTGAATCTGATGAATGCTGCCATTCTGTTGTAGGTTCTGTGAAATATATGCGGGACCCAATAAACAGAAGCCAACTTGATTTTTGAGTTTTCCTATTAAGCTGAATTTCCACACCGTATTGATTCTTATAGTAATGTACCTTCTCCCCCCCCCAACCTGATTGCCTTTTCCTTTTCCTATTGCTCCTTAGTAGTGTAAGCACTATTCCTCCTGAGCATCTGGTGCAATGAAGTGTGGCACATCCCTACCATGGAGAAGCTAACTGCCCTGAAGCAGAGGTGTCAAACTCGTCTAAGTCCCACCCCCGTATGCCGGATCCAGCACCCACAGCACCTGCTCTGGGACCTGTGCTGCATGCAGCCCCTATTCCAGCTGGTCCAGGATGGTTGCTGCATGCATCACATGCTCCACCCAGTCCAGAACCTCACTGCATATGGTGCCCTTTCTGGCTGGTCAAAGATGTGTGCCACACATGGTGCCTGCCCTATCCAGGCCAGGATACACATGCATGTGTCTCAGGCCAGAGCGGGTGCCACATGCAGGGCCATTCCAGACAGAGTGGGTGGATGCTGTGTGTGGTGCAGATCCTAGACCTACTAGAATAGTGTCTGTGTGCAGCCCCAAAACAGCCAGAGCGGGGCTGTGTGCAGCATGCATGCTGCACAAGTTGGAATCGGCACCATGTGCATCCTAGGGCCCTGCACACAAGGCTGATCTAGCATTCACCATCTGGGCCAACTGTGAGACCAAGGGGCAGTGCTGGGGGCAGGATAGGGGGGCTCAGCAAGCCAGATCAGACCCATGGGTCATATCTTTGACACCCCTGCCCTGAAGAATAAAAATTAGGCTTTTACTACTTGGGCAGAGTCAATCATCTTTACTGAGTCTAATACATATGCTCTGAAAGTCATTTGTTGTCCTTTGCTCCATATATAAGGTCAGATGTGTTGCCTAGAACTAATTCCTGTGCACATTCTCTCCATTTTGTTTGTTATATGGACTTTCCTGTTGATCTCTGTACAACATCATGTTATACTTGCTGCTTTTGCTCTCCTAAAAAATGTTTTAAAAATCCAGTAGCTAAATTTAGAGTCTGTCACTACTGCTCTGGCCAGAGTCTAAGGGCATGGACAGACCTACACTTGGAGCAGCTTCAACAGAGGAGGGGGGAGCTTCTGTTCCAGGCAGCTGAAGGTTAAAGTCAATGCAGCTTGCCTCCCTTGTGTCACTGCAGGCTTATGCACACATAACTATTAGAGCTTCTCCTCCCCTTTTGAAACTGCTCCATCTATATGCGTCTCCATGCCCTAAAAAGCAAGTCTTCACTGAAATCCCTGCCGTGGCTGCAGTTGTCATAGACCTACCCAAGCTGTCTTAACCTTCCTGGCTCCAGTACCAGTAGCAGACTGTTCATAGCATTACAGAACTTCACCTGGGCTACAAAATTTGCTCAAGAAACCAAGTGAATGTTTGAGTAGGTGAATAGCCTGTGCTCCCATGGCTGGAGTGTGACCAGTATTGCTTGCAAATCCACACACATGTATTTAGAAGAGAGCTAATGAGAAGAGGGCCGTAGCTTTCTGCAAATGGTTGCCTGGTACCTCTGTAGGGAGATGCTTCATGCTGGAACCACTGACCCGAGAACATCTAACTACAGAAAGTTTATCGCAACACTGCTAGCAGCCTAAGACCCATGCTGGGTGATCTGTAACAACCACCTGTGTGCGCAGAGAGTAAAAACTATAAGTAACCTTCCTCCTCTCTTTGTACCCCACCCTTAGTTTAGCTCATCCTCTCTGGAGGTCCTTACCACCCCCAACCTCTGCTTTTATTTCCAGAAAGATTCTTTCAAATTAAAAAAACAAAACAAAACTAAGTGTGTCTCCTTTCAAAGCCCAGAAGTGCTGCTACTAGGAGCTATCACATTTGTGATTGTTTAGTAATAAAAATTAGCTTGACTAAGTGGAGCAGTTGTTGACATCAGGTTGTTTTAGCCGGAGATCTAAACTGTGAGTTAAGGCATTGGAAATATACTGTACGGTACAGTATTGTGGGCTACAATGTCAATAAGCTGCTTTTGTATCACATCATATCCAGTTAAATACTACTTTTAATAGCTGCTCTTTTATTAACACACTGAATCTCAAAGTCTTATTTTGTTAACTTATTTTTAGTGAAACAAATTGCAAACAGCCAAATGGTACCAAACACAAGCTGGCAAAGACGGCCTCTCTCCCTGGCAGGAATGGAAACCCCACCTTTGCTGCTGTAGCTGCAGGTTATGACAAGAGCCCAGGTAATTAAATCAATTTGGAGTACCAGTTATTGCTGAATAGCAGTGAATGCTGTTCTTGCATTGTTTTGTTTGCCTTCTTCAATTTGAATGTATTGTTGCAGGTGGTAGTGGATTAGCAAAGGTTTCACCAAACAAAGCAGATGTTTCTGGCAATATCAGCATTTCCCATGTACCTGTTGACAGCGATGGCTCTGACAGGTAACTAAAATCCCCCTTTTGAAACCCCAACCCTTGCAGGAAGCCAGTGGAGCCTTTTTCTTCTTAGTTGGAGGCATTCATTCTAGTTCCAAGAGGCAGTGTTTTTTAATTTTCTGAGGTGAATATCTCAAAATGACCCAATTAAGAGCGTCATTAGAACAAATCTGAGACCTGTTTAGCTGATTGGCAAGTTGGGGTAGGCATCCTTATCACACGTGGTCTTTTGTTCTTTCTCCATCTCTGCCTTTCCCCTTTTCCAAACAACCATTTGCTTTTCTTGGTATCTTGAGTAGTGAACGCCAGGTTCACCTGATACAGTCTACAGGTGGACCATTCAGTTCAGGAGCAAAGGGCACGCTCTCTCCCTAATTTGAGGTTGAGTTCAGGAATTAAGGGCAAAAGCAGGGTATAGCCACATGAAGTGATATTTCCCAGTAGTGGGAATAAATATCTGCATCAGTGTAATGGTAGAAAGAGTGGGTAAGAAGGAAAAATGAGTCCTGAGGACGCAGTGTCCCTTTTTTCCTCTGACATCTAAAAACTGCTTGTTCTGGAAATACATATCAGCTTTCGGAGGTTCTACTGTTTTGAGCTAGATTCTATTTTACGCTATTTATTCATTGATCCCAATGAACCCATCTGCTTTTCAATACATTCATTCAGTAACTACAGCCTGAGTACTTGGTTCATTAAGAAACCACTCATGATTTTGACCAGGGCTGTCCAACCTGTGACAGGTTAACTTGCAGCCCCTACACCACCGGTCTGGGGGCTGCTACCCCCCCAACTCCTCCTGCTGCTGCTGTTGGTGGGTTTCTGGGCATCCCATCTCCTCCCCCAGCTTCTGCTTCCTGCCCTTGCCTCAGGGGCAGGATGGGACAGTATAGTCTTGGAAGCCTAAAGCCTGGCAGGGAGATGGGGGTGTAGCAGCACAGTAGGGAAGTCTACCCAGTGAGTGGCCTTCATGGTGTGTGGCCCCAGTGGCTCAGAATTTGAACAATGCTAATTTAGATCTTAAATTTGATCTACCTGGGCTGAAGTATGCTAGATTTTAACCTCAAACGTGTAGGCCAAGGAGCTACTTGTGAACATTGCATCAGTTATCAAATTAGCACTATTTACACTATAAGTATAATAGTATTTAGGGTCGGAAGGGACCTAAACAGATCATCAGATGCGACCCCCTGCCCCGAGCAGAAACAGGTGCCAGGATCATATCACCCCAGCCAAATATCTGTCCAGCCTCCTCTTGAAGACCCCCGAAGTAGGAGAGAGCACCACCTCCCTTGGGAGCCCATTCCAGAGCCTGGCAACCCTAACTGTAAAGTAATGTCTCCCGATGTCCAGCTTGTACATTCTCGCTAACAATTTGTGGCCGTTATTCCTAGTAACCCCAGGTGGTGCCCAGGGGAACAGAGCCTCCCCCAATTCCCGCTGGTCCCCCCTGGTGACTTTGTAAATTGCCACCAGATCTCCTCTCAGCCTTCTCTTGTGGAGGCTGAATAGGTTCAGGCCCTTTAGCCTCAGATAATTCATCTCTAAGGCTGAAATGTACACACGGGAAAACAAACCAAAAGGCTATTTGCAGCTCTTAGGTATGCTTGCATGAATCACTTGACCAAATGAGTGATGCATTTAATTTCAGCTGAGGGAGATAACATTTAAAATATTTAAATAAAATATTCAGAATACTGCATTAAAATATTTGGCTACTTCAGTCATCTTTTTATGCTTATTATCCTAGTTCAACTTAAGCTTCCTTATATCTGTTTATTCCACAAGTATGTATGCACAGCTAAGTTATCATCAGTAGTACTGATTCAGTGTTAACTCTTTGTGTGTGTTTAGTTCTGGTTTCTGGAGTCCGATCAGCAACCCTAGCAGCCCTGACTTTACGCCCCTCAATTCATTCTCGGCATTTGGTCATTCTTTCAACATAACTGGAGGTGAGTTGTTCGAGTTTTAATGGCAAAGAAAATAATGGAGTGAGCAAATGCTTCATCCCTTTCTGTATATTGGAAATGTATATAAAATTGAAGAATTATTTGTATAAGATTGTTAGAACTATACCAGGCTAAGCTAATGTCAAATCCTTGGTGGAATAGTTAGCAGGTTTGATATTACTTGGCGTGCTGAAAGCATAGCTACAATAATTTTGGGGTTTGAAACTCCTGACATGCCCAAAGAGAGATTCTTCTTTGTGGGTAACAGTTGTGCTGCTTTACTTTATTAGAAAGAACAAGCAGGGCTAAGATAAAATCAGATTTCAAACTCGATAGGCTTTCTGATGTGAAATTTTGAGGTTTAAAATTAATGCTGTTGCATCTTGTCATGCTGAATTGGCTTCTCCTGAGTGAGGTAACACCATGCTGTTTCAGTGCTAGGAAATGTTGCATCTCGAAAAGCTGGTTATGGACTTGATTTAGAGATAACAGCAAAAGCACCAGGAGGGGAAGAATGATGTATATTTTCTTCTCTCAAGAATCTAGTCCAATATTGCTGTTGATATTCACAAAATAATGGCAAGAATGGAGGCTGTAGAGTAGATAAGACTTAATTACACATTTGCTCTGCCACATTGCCCAGCTGTTTCCATAGGAATGTAGAAGCTGCCATCCTGGATCAGCCCTGGGTCTTAGTTACACTATTATGTCATTAGAAGTTATCTGTGATCATAGTAACCTGTGATCAAGATAAAAAAATTAATGGGTATCAGTCCTGAAGTGAGACCACTGTTTCAGCACCATAACCCGTTTTATCTCTGAAATGTATTAATTTGACCTGAAGAACTCTGATATGAACTTGTCAACATAATTGTGGTCTAGGAATCCCAACTCCTGATGCAAATGGCCTCAATAATATGTAGTAACAGTCCTGTTAAATCATGAGCATTGTGTTTCAAATTTTTTCTAATGACAGCGTGTTGGAGCAGGCTCCTCATACGTCTGTAGGAGCCCATGGTTTTTAAGTGATACTCAATGTGCATTAGCCTATTTTAATGCACATTAACTAAATATCACTTTTTTTAGTGATGCTTTAATGCACATTAAAATAGGCTCGTGTATTAAAGCGCATGTGTAGATGCGCCCACTGTCTCTGTCATGTTAGACAAGGTCTGTTCTGTTGTAAAAGATTTCTCTCTGTGCTTGCATTATTATCCACTAATCTTGTTTTTCATTTTCTTTCCTCCTCAGAGGTTTTCAGCAAACTTGGGCTTTCCCGATCTGCTTATGGTCAGGATGTACAAAGGAACTGGAATGAATTTCCTGCATCCATCTGGGACTCGCCAGCAGCTGATTCTGTACCATCCTGGCCAACAAGTTCAGGTTCCCCAACTCACACAACTGCAGTAAGTAGACATGGGCAATATAACCGTTTATTGTCAGCCTGCTCCAGTGTTTTGCCTCTAACTCCGGCAGTATCTAGAGCCTTTTAAAAATGAAACAGTTGGTGCTAAAAAGAGTAGGAGTGTTTACAATAGCACAACCAGAACAACTTTCTCATCCTTTCACTCCAGGATTTGCTTAAAGAAAAAGAAAAAAATAACCAGATGTCAGATTCCTCCTAATGTTTTATCCATCTAATTTTTGTCTCTTGCTAAAGGCAGCCTGCACAAGCAAACACCTTGTGTGCAGATTCCTGTCTGTATTAAGTGCAGTTTGCCTTACCTGAGAACAGCTTGGATGTGATGTGTACATTTTTATCACTACACTCACCATTGTAACTTAATTCAGCTGCTTGACACAGGACAGACCAAAGGATTTTTTTACTCCATGCTTATTGCTCAGTTTTTGACCCCTGTGGGCCAGATGAGTGGTACAGGGCTGGTCCAGGAGTTGGACGGAGCCATGTGCCTCAGGATTGAGACCTGGCACCAGGTCTTGCTTCTGTATGCCAGGATTGTGGCCCAGTGCTGCAAGTAAGTGCCTGTCCTGTCTTACCTGCAGATGTCAAGTGGTTTAAACTATGCTGAAAGAGACTAAACATTAAATGTTTTAATTTTGAATATCAAGGTTTAATCTGTTACTTTATTTTCCAAGATGGCTCTTTATTGTAGTCCTCAAATGCAGAATATATTGGTATGTCTGTCTAACTGCTGAACAGAAATGTATGCATTCATCTACACATTAGCAGTCTCAAACGTTGCAAGGGACAAAATTTGCTGCTAAACATGCCTGAGCTTGAGGAACTATTGGGGAATTGCCAGAGAGAGAAATGAATCAAGGCTTCTCAAGGCAACATTGCAAAGAGGAGCTTTGCCACTAATCCAGCTTTCAAACCCACTTCTGCATCAAGTGGTGCACTGAGCTCAAGCTAGCTGAGCTGTTGGGGAGCGAGCAGAGAGCCAGAGTCCTGGATCAAATTACAATGGCTTATCAGTTGCTAATGCAAGAATGGTGCAGTTCATAACTGCTCTGTAACTTGAGCATTCATTAGCAATGTGTCCATCCTCACTTGAGCTAGTCTAATTTAAGGAAAGAAACTCGAGCTAACTGTTGTAGTGTGGTGTTTATTCAGCATGAATGTTTTGTGTTGCAGTCAATACTTGGCAACTCCAGTAGCCTGTGGTCTACCACCACGCCGTTCAGCAGCTCCATCTGGTCGAGTAACCACAACAGTGCCCTTCCATTCACCACCACTCCAGCAAATGCATTGTCCGGTATAGAGTTCATGGGAAATGAAAACTCAGCCCCTCCTCCTCCACCTACTGCTGCCACTGTTGCAAATCCTGCTG
>NW_005842190.1:380321-384961 GCF_000455745.1 Alligator sinensis
TACAATCCCTGGCGAATTTGGAGCCCCACAATCGGAAGAAGAAGCTCAGATCCTTGGTCTCACTACCCTCATGAAAACTGAAATTAGCAAAACAAAGGGACTTCTATCATGATCATGACACAATATTGAATAAGCCAATTTTTGAAACATCATTTTCAGGCTGTTATTGCTTTTTTTTTTTTCTCCCCCTTCTGTCAGTCATGCTTTCATCACTTGCTCCTTTTAAAATCTATCTTTCAATTATGGTAGTGTGAGAGCACAGTTACACTTGACAGTCTGGGCGTGGTCACAAACTAAACTTCAGCTAAGACCTGTACATCTGAACAGTTCCACTGGTTTCATCCTTTACCATCTGCCATCCTTTATTTGACACCAAAAGGGCCGTGGCATGCACCACTTTTATCAGAATACCAGTTTAGGGGTTTTAATTTTCTTTCCAGTATTATGCTCCAAGATCTAATTTTAAACAAAAACAAAAAAAAAAGCACTTTGCTAAAACGCAGAGTATTTTTTTAAAATAAGGCTGTCTTTGTTAACACAGGTTCTAAGAATGTAAAAACCTTAAGAGCAAAAATGGCTGAATGTAAGAGCATTCTGTTAAGACTGTGTACACTTTCTGTGCTGTTTGTACATTTGTAAACCTGAATGCATTTTTAAGTTGAACTGAAATGCGCACAGCCAAGACTTGTGGAAGAAACAAGATACCTTGTGCATTTCTTACAGATACAACTTTGGGTTGTACTTTAAAATAAATAATGCTTTTTTCAACAACTGTGTACTGTAACTTTCTACCTGCAGACAGTTCACAGACTTGTCTGTATATGGACCTAATTGGTTGGTGTGGCTCTAGGCAATTTCTGTCCAGTGTCAAGTGGGCTTTATTAGCTAAAACCCCATTGTAAATTAAGCCTGGGCTCCTAGGCACAAAAGTAATGTAGCTGACTTATCACAGGTGCTGTCATTTCCAGAGCAATGGACTTGTCAGGTCGCTCTCACTTGAAGTTCTGCTACGCTGAACAACTTCATAAAATTTCCAATATGCTATAAGTTCTTTGGAAAGCCAGCTACAGCGGTACTTGTTAACAGGCACAGCAGCTTCTGCTGCTGCAACACTAGCCTGATGATGCTGTCCTTTCAGTGAGAGTCACTGAAAAGCAGTAATGTTTGTTGTCCCTTCAAAAGCTGCGTTCTGGACTTACTGTTAGTCAATATATAGTGCCTTTTACTAATAGTGGGTCATGTGTACATTACAGCCATCGCTTCCTCAGGCGTAAGAGCTGCAAAATGTGACTGACAAGACTTACTGTTACTAGGAGCACTAAATGCAACAGAAGACAATAGTCTGTGTGGCTGGTGTCACCTAGTGTGGCCTCAGCAGCGCACTCTCCTAGTGGCTCATGAAGAAAGAGCACTGTTGCTGCTCAGAATGCATCCCCACAGCTAGAGCAGAAAAGCAAACAACCATCATATCAACTTCACTCTCTGCACTTCCTATCTCCATTTTTAATGTTGTCCTATAGCAGCAAAGGTGGGAGCATTCCACATTCTAAAATCAATGTGGACACCTAAGTCTTTTTAGCAAGTTCACTTTCTATCTGCTGTATACCACCCTGAGGGTGGTAAGACAGACATGAACAAGGTAGTTTGCTACCTGCTCTTCACAGTTGTCTGTCGGTGGGTCTTGTTCAGTTATGTCCTGGCCTGTTTTCTCACCCCTTCACCTCTGGAGGATGGCTGGTAATAGCCTCAGCATTACACTAAGCAAAGGGAAGTTGCTACAGTATAGTGGGCTTATATAATGAGCTATTAGCTGGCTTAGTAACTGTAGATGGATTCAGCTACTTTTAATCAAGTTAAAAGTATGCCTATTAAAAGCAATTTTGCAAAAATGTTTTGGGGTTTTTTTTGCAATTTCTCAGTTGGTCTAATAAAAGGTATCATCTCTGAACTGAGAGTTCTAGATTTTTGCATTCTGTTAAATAGAAGCACAGGTCCCAAAACCTTGACTGACTTTCTGACTTTGAGAATCCTTAACACTTCTGTCCATTGGAGCCATGCTCAGATCTCCGGTGCTTGGTGCAGAGAACAGACAGAGCTCTTAAGAGTTTTGGTCCCAAAACATGAGCTCTTCCCTGGTGTCCCATTCCAGATAACTCCATTTTCTCTCAAACTTCATCACCCTTCTCCCAAACTTCTTCTCTACACAAAAGCAAGAGTAAATCTCCAAAAGTCACATGACTTTGGCAGTTCTCTTTCCTGCAAGAATTAAAATATTCGAACTAGTGATCTC
Source organism: Alligator sinensis (assembly GCF_000455745.1). Classification (NCBI taxonomy): domain Eukaryota; kingdom Metazoa; phylum Chordata; order Crocodylia; family Alligatoridae; genus Alligator; species Alligator sinensis. The sequence goes on from NW_005842190.1 coordinate 382,612, forward strand.
CCCAACATACCATTCTCATCCATTATGTAGTGGAAATGCTGAAGTCACTTTCTCCTTTCTAGCAGATACCAGATGCATAAGTTTCCTATTTTGGAGGGATCTTTTGTTGGTGTTGTTTGAAAAAGCTCTTACTTCTCCTAAAACAGAATGAGACAGCCAGCCTCCAAAATGTCATTCAGGTTGTTTGAACTAATGCCCATGCCTTTCAATAAGGCAGGTATTGGCAACAGTTGGAAACTTCCCAGGAAACCAGCATGGAAAGGCACACAACCTTAATTAAATCTGTAATTCATCTTGCTTAAGAAGCACATGACCATGGAACAATAAACAGATTCCACATGGAAACCATTTAAACTATGAAACAACTGCCTCACATCTTTAGATGCTGTTTCCAATGAAATCCCATTGTAATTCACATCAAAACAACATTCAGAGCATCAAAGAAAATCCACTGTTTAGACCTCAACAACCTGGGAGAACTTTTTTGCTGATAAATTGTCAGCAAACAATGCGACTGAAAAGGTTCTGGAAGGATGTGACATAGTGGCAACTGCAGACCTACTGAGCCAGGTAAACCAGAAATTTAAAACCCACAAAAGTTCTTGGCTTGTTTTAACTGCTAATACTGATTACATATGAAAGATAGCAGCGCTGTTAGATAAGTTGATGACACTAAATGAGGTATCAGGGGAGACTAGAGAGCTGGGGAGGAAATAAGATAATCTGATCAAAGGCAATTCTGTAAAATAGCTACAGAATAATGCTCTGCTCCACAGATAGGAATGCAAAGAATGGACCAAAAGGTGGGCATCAAAAGAACAAACAACAGCTTGAACTTCATGCACCTGACGCCCAGCTGTCATCTTCCTTCTGTCCAGGTTGGCATAGCTGTCTATTTTTGGGCCTTCTCTGCAGAAAGGTCAACAACTTGGGAGAGAATTTTTTAGAATAAAAATTATCAAAATACATACAGCTCAAGTTCTCAATGGTTGAATGCTTCAGAGTGCCCTAAAGAGTATAACTTATAATCAGACAAGTATCTCTGTGTTAACAGAACAGTCTAAGGGAGGGAAGTGTGCAAGCTTGGGGACAGCAGGGTGACTTAAGCCTGAGATGGAGAACAAGTTAGGGGAGCAGCTTGAAAACCAAGGGTGCAAAAGGCCTACATGCCCTTCCAACTACAGAGAAGGAAAGTATGATAGAAAGTGAGCAAGCTCTTCCCATTAATGGCAAGGACAATCTGTGTTCACTTGCAACTCTGCTAGCTAAGATGATGGTCTAGCAATGCCTTAGTCTTTTTTAAGTCTCCTGCATTTATTCACAACAGAATTTTACACCGTCTGTTTTAACTGAGCGTCTCAAAACGTTTCAGAATTAGGCACTTGGACCTTGCAGCTCATGCCTTAAGCATTAAAGCCAAGTGTAGATAGCTCTTCTATGATGTCTAAGATCTATGGCACTGCCATTCTGCCCACTTCTTTTTCCCCTTCTATCATCCTGCCCTTTAGTAAAATTTTAGAATTGTTGCCCTATTCCACACTTTCTTTTCTCCTGAAGTTGATCCAATTTCTCATTGCTTTGTCTTTCGCTTCTCATCTTTTTCTGTTTCCCCACTTTATCAATTCTTCTCCCGCTCATTTGTTTTTCCAGATGTTATGTAGTTTTTCCCAAGTCTCCAGCAAAACCGTTCCCGGCTTTCTGAGAGCATTAAACCAGCCTGAGGACAACAAATTACGTGAGCACAGTCCAGAAGCTGACATATCCTGGGTGGCCATTGCAGCTGTAAACTATAAAATCTAGCAGGGATTGGGTGATATTTTCTTCCTGCATAGAAAGAGTCAGTCTGGTAGCAAGGGCTATGAGGGTGGGGAAAAGCTCTAAGTACTTGTAGGCTCCAGAGAAATTATAATGGCACAGCTCCTGTAGTTAGTGAGGAAAGTGCAAAATTTAATGAGCAGAAAGCCTAAAGGAATCCTACTAACTATGTATGACTAGTCTGGCATGCCAAAACCAAGGCAAAATATTCAGTTAGCATATCAACAAAGTACAGTTTCAATCAACGTGAAACTTGTGAATGTGGGTTGCTTTTGGCAGGATTAATAAATAGCCTTGGAAAGGTCTAACCAATTTAACTTTTCAAGCTCGGTTAGCAAAATAAAAGAAGTGGGATCCCTCAATATCGTAAAGACTAGTGATTACAGTGCTCATCACTCTTAATTCAGAGAAGAGATCTTACCCCAGGTTTTCCAGGCCTCAGGAGATGGCCCTTCCCACTAGCTCTTCTGGAATAGGTCCCTCTTCTGTTTAAGCTTTCCGCTTTGTATAAAATACTCTTAAGGCCAGGGAAAGA
>NW_005842190.1:384992-386397 GCF_000455745.1 Alligator sinensis
CGGTGCACTCACCTGGAGGTGGGATACCTTAATTGCACTCAGTGTACCACTCATCATTTAAATATTTATACAAAATGGAATGGCTTCAAATCACAGAAACTGAGATACTTACCTCAGCCTACCCTGTGGCCTAGAGGATAGTACCCTCCTGTATGACAGGAAGATTCAGTGCATGTACCTACTCTGAATCAGGTAAAGGAGGGAAGCCAAACACTATCTAGTGTCCTAACTACTGTGCTATATGGCATGGGGGATGAAGGGGATATTTTTATTAATATGATCACCCTTTGCTTTTATTTAAAAATAAGTCCAAAGGCAAAATGAAGGCTTCTTTGGAGAAGCCAAAGCCTATAGTATTGTATGGTCTCATATTGACCCAGTCTTTCCCCCCACCCCTTTTTATTTTGCGGTTTAGTAGCAGAAAGAATAAGGAAAAAACTCTTCTATAACATCTTTCCTTCATTTGAAAGGACCATCAGGGAAGAAGGAATGGCTCTGGGAGGGTTTCTGAACTCTCTCTTCCTTTGGCCTATTCTTCCGTTGTGATCTGAATTTCACTCATTGCTAATTCCTTGACACATGCCTCACACTGGCAATCAGCACAAGGAACACAGCACATCTTGCAAAGAGAATCTGGCAAGTCTAATGGAAACATAGGGAAGTGGAGTGGCAGAAAGGGAGGGTGGACTACTCAGCTTCTAAGGAAAGGGTTTTACCAGTGATCAGGACTGGAAGTGGCTACTAAAGACTGTTCTTGCCCCTCATTCCAGGGTCTCCCCATGAGCATTCTGCCGCTGGGAGAGAATCATAGAAAATAAAGAGTTGGAAGAGACCTCAGGAGGTCCATCTAGTCCAATCCCCTGCTTGAAGCAGGACCATCCCCAACTAGATCATTCTAGCCAGGGCTTTGTTGAATTGGACCTTGAAAGCCTCCAAGGATGGAGATTCCACCACCTCCCTAGGTAGCCTGTTCCAGTGCTTCATTACCCTTCTAGTGAGAGAGTTTTTCCTAATATCCAACCTAAACTTCCTTTGCTGCAATTTGAGACCATTGCTCCCTGTTCTGTCAGAAGTTAGCACCAGCCTCTTTATAGCATGCAGAATTAAAGGAACAAGAACGCTTGCAAGTGCATTGTGCAATTGAGTTAGAATTTTCAGTGTTTGGGAGCTAGAGAAAAATAACTAATGCACTCCAAAGAGCTATGGGTGGCTACTTGTGTTTCTCCCGTCCTAGCTGTTTAATTTACTGGAGAGGAGGGGGAAAAGTGTTTTCCTACTATCAGCATTGCAGAGCCCATTAAGCTGGACTCTGCCCTGCCATGGCAAGGTCACCAAAAAAAATTCTAAAAAGAACTGGCTTTTAGGAAACAATTATATTTAGATATTGGCTCAGCTCAGGAATTGT
>NW_005842190.1:386428-390150 GCF_000455745.1 Alligator sinensis
GAAATTCTTGTTCTGATGCAGAAGCTAGGATGGCACAAAGAGAATGAAGATGGACCAGTGATGAGTCCAAGGAACTCCAAACAGCAGGCTTCTAATATAAGCCTAAAGGATATCTAGCAGAGTTAAAGGTCAGACCATGGGCTGGTATGACAAAGGCACACCAGTTTCTGTAGCTAATAACCCACAAAGGAGTGATGTGGCTAATTCACATCCAGCCAGCTCTGACTTCCCAGCCCAATGATAAGATAACCAGTTTACTAGGGGGGCAGTCTTCAGCTCAAGTACAAAACTGAACTCTGGTTCACCCCTCTGCTGTGACAGCAAGACACCTTACACACCCTGACATCACATCACAATCGAATACTAGTTCCACTCAACTTGACTCCCTTGCCCAGGCCTACTCCAGTAGGAGCTGCCAGTGGCCCCATAGACACTAAGGTTAGGAACAGACATTACACATAAACTGGTTAAAACCTGTAACTGAACAGATGCTCAATGCACATAAACCAGTTTGAAAATGGCTGAAAACAGTTTGAGATAAACCTGGTTGAATGCAGTATCAGACTTAACTGATTTGGGTCAAACCAGTTTATGCAGTGTCTGTCCCACACCCCTTCCTGGTTTAAGTTGAACCAGACTCCCCAAGCATCCCAGCATGCTCTCTGGGCTGGGCTCTGCTCCACAGCAGAGCTGGCCCCTCCTCTCTGCTCCCTGGCTGAAGCTCTGGCAGAGACTACAAGCATCTGCCTGTCTTCCCCCTGCTCCCCCCTTCCCCTCAAGACTTCCTGCTAAGCATGGATTCCCTCTTCCCCTCTGCCTTACACAGACACTTCTCAGCATTAGCTAGCAGGCCACATGCTGGCTATGGTCTGTGCTGTGGGAGACAGGACTACGTCTGCTTAGGGCTTTTTGGAGCTAATCAACAGGTAGCTGTGGGGTGATAAATGCTCTGTTATCAATGAGGGGCACCTCTCCCCTATCAGAGCATCCTGCCATGCCTGGCCACACCCCCCTCAACTCAGTACTGTGGAAGGAAAGGGAAGGGAGGGCTGCTCTAGGGCTCCCTGGCTTCTAGGATGTCTGTGTGGTTACAAATTGGTTTAGCCTAGCCAGGTTAGACTAACCTGCAGAGATTGAATCAATTCAGACTCAGGCTTTTTGAATGTCTGTTGCTCGCCTAAAGGCCCCAATTCTTAAAAAGTCAAATACATCTTGAGAAGACATCCATTGAGATATAGTCTCATGTTTCATTTAGCCCTAAGAGAGGAAATGAAATGAAATGAAAATTAAATCCCCTGAGAATTGACTTCACTACTTTCAACAGGCTGAAGGAGCAGAAAGAGACACAGAAAACCAGTATTCTCCAGTAAACTGGAAAAAAATGACACTGTACCCTTTTACAGATGGAAGTAAGATGAGGATTCTTTGTTCAGGGCCAGATAAGCCCAACAAATATTGTAAAGGGGGCACACTACATGGGTTTCCCCATCACACCACAAAACAGGAGCATGGGTTTGTGCCCCCTTTACCAGTGTCCAGGGATACCACATCATTATCATCTAGAATTTGTTTATAAAACTGGGAAATGGAGACTCTGGCCCTGACTATAGGTTTCAACTAACGGTTACAACCATTAAGAATGAAAACAAGGCCCCATTAATCATACCACAGCACTAAGTCAGCATATAATGGCATGCAAAAATCAATGCTATGCAGTTATTAGAACAATAAAAGCTGAGTATTGCTGAAATCAGCAGGCTGCTGCCAGACAACTGCAGCAAATGGACAATATTTAACTGCGCTTTCCTTTGTGTTTCTTGTTGGAGCTTCCTTGTAAAATTTCAGCTATTTAGCCCTAGGGCAGTGGAAACCACACTGGTGAAATCCCTGTAGACTTTTAAGAATTGTGATTAAATCAGCAATTTGGAAAACACACCTCCAAACTCAATAACTGTGAGCAATACAGTTCATCTGTCTGCAGAGCAAAGAGTTTACAGAAGCCTAAACTTAGATCACCAGCACCACCCAGTGGCTAAGTAAAACTCAGGACCCTCACCCAGCAATTCCCAGCTGTGCTTAAGGTTCCCTTTTCCCACAAATCTGAAGGATCCTGGCTATTTATTGTCTTAGCATTTCACCTGTAACTGGCTGCCCTGCTTGTGGCACTATATTAATATCCTGGCAGACATTCAAAAAATTTCTTCTGGGAATAGAGTTTTCTTACAGCATAGAAATAACAAAATACAACTTTTAAAAAATGCTATACTATAAAATAAAAAGGCAGCTACCAGAAATAGCTGCCATCCCCCCAGCTAAGTAGAATCCTGAAGTCATTTACGTGTCCACAGGGACTGTTAGTATTTTAATATCGCCTGCTAATGTCTGCATTTTTGGTTCAAGTAGTCTTCAGATGTAAGATACAACACTACATCATGCCTAATACACACAGGAGAGAGATGGAGGAAGAAATGTCAAATAAACACCATTCACTGAGATTATATTTATGTCTTGTTAATATTTTATGGTAGCACTGGCAAAACAAAAACACTTCCTATAAAAATAGTCTATTTTAAAAATAACTATAAATAACTAAAATAAATAAAAATCACTCATTCTTCCTTTCCCCCCATTTTCCTTCCTTCTATGATGTTCACTTAACAGAACAATTTTTTCCTTTAATACTGAATGAGCCCTTTTAGATTGAAAAATACAGTGTCCTTTTATTTACTCTGTATAGCCATAGAAATCAATTTTCACGTTCCCTTTTCGGCACCCCAGCTTGCCTTATTTTTATGGTTATCATTTCTGCTCTGGGGAGGTTTTTGTTGCTGGTTTTCCTTTTATTATTTTTTTCAGTTTTCTTTTTCCTTTGTTAAACTCTCACACACCTGCACATGTGCATACACACGGTCCCTCCACCTCTCTCCCCCTGTCCCATAGCACCCAGTTCTTCCAGAAGAAAGAGCCACAATCCTTATTGCTTCTCTCTTCCCCCGAGGTATCTTTTATACAAGATGATTTTATTGTGTTGTCCTTATTGTCCACCTTCTAATATTAACTACTTGCAACAACAGGAAATGAAGGAAATGAAAGGTTCAGTTCTCCCTCCTACCTGAGAAGAAATCAGGAGTGGTTTTGGTGAAGTCAAAATGATAACAGCGTAAAGACTGGTGAAAATTAGCACAAAGGTTTAAAGCAAAGGTCCTTTTTTGGCTGAACGACACTAATTCCTAGATCTTGTCACAACCCAAAGTTGTGGATTTTTAATTGTGTGCGCTTCGGCACCGCTAAATTATGTTCCAGCCGAATTGCAGCTCTTTTGCACGATGGAGTGTTCTGTTGTTATGGAGAACCCGCGTGCAGAAAAGTGTTTCTTGCTGTTCTGTAGCCTTCTTTGCATTGTGCATTACTCTTGCATTTAGTGATGCACGCTGCAAAGGAGCTCCCGCCAGTTGTATTGAGATTTGAGCCACATTATTGGCCGGTCTTAATTTAGGCACACGTGGCGGCTAGCTATTGGCTTGCTAGCCGTACAAAAGGCTTGGGTGGTTTCCGTCCAAGTTGGAGAGAAAGACGGAGAGAGACTGAGAGACGGATCTCTGAGTGCTGTGGGTCCTTTCGAACCCAGCGCGTCTTTCTTAAGAAGGCGATAGAGGCTCCAATTGCCGAACCCCCGGAGCCTAGCAAACTCCGGGGCACCACTTACCGACGGCCTCTAGCCT
>NW_005842190.1:390386-413955 GCF_000455745.1 Alligator sinensis
CGTGCACACAGACGGGCCCGGCTCGCGCCCGGCGAGGACAGGACCGGGAGCCGGCCCGCACAGATCTGATCATTGTGCCAGAGTTTCCCTCTTCTAACTTGCTGCAGAAGCTTCCCTAACTTCCTCATTAGGGATATTGACTCAAGCTGGTGTCATTATTCTAGTCTCCTACACCTGAAAATAGCTAAGCAGGACATAACTGTGTACCTAGTTTCAGTGCTCCTTTATATGACGTTTCCCAGCTTTTCTCCTTCTAGCACAGTCCCTGGGCCCTCCACAGAGCCTTCCATCAGCCAGCTGACAAGAGGACACGGTGCAATGAAGTGCAGGCAATTACTCTGCAGCGTTCTCTATCAGACAATTTGGAAGCAAGCCGAGAAGTTGTAGTTTTAAGAGCTCTTTTCCTCATGAAGGTTTTAAGCTCTATAGCTGAAAAGCACTATTCAAGGTTTAAATAGTATACTAAATTTCACTATAATATTATGGTAATATGCACTGCTAATTAGCCCCAGCGCTGCACAGACATGACTAGATTGCTTCTAGCAAAACTACCACATACAGAGTAAACCAACAAGGCTTCTTGGCTAAGCATGGTAGGTTTATAGTCTAGACATTACCTTGGCCTCCAGAAGCAGAACTTATATGCAACTTGGCTGTTGAAATCCAGGCTACCCCAAATCAGCTGCCACTCTAAACTCATTTGCTCCTTGAAATTCTGCTTCTGCTGATGCCCAGAAATACCCCAATCTGAGCAGCTCAGTGACTCTCTCTTCCCTAAGGCCAGAAAGTAGGTATTCCTCTGCCCAAGTCCCTTAGCAAGCCGATACAGGATGCATGCTCTGAGAATGCCTAATGCTGTTGTGAGTCTTCACCATTTTCAAGGGACATAGGTTATGCTGCAGAAGTATGATTAAGTCTCCCAGACCTGTTTCTGAGTGACCACAGCATGAACCTTTACAGACATTACAACTCACCTGGTCAGCAAAGTGAAGAGAGCAATTACCATGTCCAGCTAAAACAGTAGTAAAATCAAATTAAACAGAGCAAAAGGCATGAGAGGAAACCTTATAACAAGATGGCCCACTGCCACCTCCTTGCCCAGGGCTGATAAAATATAAACCAGGGATGTCAAACTCACCCATGGCCCCAGGTCTGCAGTGTGGGACTCCTCACAAGCTGGATCCAGCCCAGGTCATGGGGACAGCTGCCTGGCTACCACAGTGGCATGGGGATCCAGGGAAGCAACAGTAGGGTTGGAAGTAGTAGTGGGTCTGGGGACAGGGTGGTGGGGTCCAAAGACACAATGAGGAATTTTGGGGGGGCGGGGGGGTGCAGTGGTGACCCAAGCTCACTGCCACTGACCATAACCAGTGGAGCCAAAAGGCCCCAAATTCAGCAGTAATCCATGCCCCCACAACCTCTGGTAGCCCGATGGGCCAGGCAGAGAGATTCTGTAGGCCAGATCCAGCCCACAGGCCTTGTTTGATACCCCTGATATAAAGATAGTGGATTATAGTTTTAGTTTAAGATTACTTGTCGTAATTATAATACATTTGGTTGCATCAGTTTTGTTATAATCCATATATTTTTGTTAAGTTTCTTAGATAAATTGTAAAAACAGAAGCACCCAGGTCAGAGAAAAAGTATAAGCCAAGGTAAAAAGAAAACTGGATGGTGGCCAGCAGCAGTCCAAAATGGTGGAGAAAGGAAACAACGACTCCTCCCTACTATATTTTTCAAAAGTACATAAAATCTATCTCACTAACACTTTCCAAGACAATAGAAAACCTAATTTATCCCACTTTCTAAAGCCTCAGTGAAACTTAAATAAAATATAAATGAAACGTAAATAACGTTTAAATGTAAAAGTGGCGTATAGGTTGTAAGGAACACTGGAGAACTCAGCAAACCCAAGGAGACTTGCTGCCCATCTATGTGATATCTTCCTCCTCCACGCTGAGTCTCCTCATCTGACATGGGTGAGAATCTACATCGTGCTGTTTTGGGGTAGCTAGGTAAGTACTGGGATAAGTGTTCATTTGAATGTGCAAACAATAAAAGGTCAGGCTGTGGACTGGGCTCTTCCCTCTTTTATCAATAGGCAACCAACCAAATACTCATAACCTAGGTAGCAACACTGAACACTTTAAATAGTGACATTGTCACCTCCCAAGGAAGTTCAAAGCGACATCACCCAAGAACACCAGAGGGAACATGGCTATAACCTACTATTCTCTATTCTACTATTTATTCTATCCAATGACTTTAACCATTGTAACAGCCCGGGAGAGGGAACTGGGACGCAGGATGCCCACTGCCCAGACAACAGAAACTCACTCCCTCTGTCCGGCCCAATGAATCTTGAATTCTTTTCTGTAAAGTGGCACACATTCAACAGTGGGGCAGAGAGTGCCTCCCAATTACCCCCCCCCCACCCCAGCAACTACTCAGCCTAACCTATAGCTTAGTGGTTAGGGGGCTCTCCTGGCAAATAGATTATATAATTTTGTATTCCCATAGATACAGTGTAAAGTCTCTCTCTCTGCTTTCTTTTGGTTCAGGTGACCAGGCCAGATACATTTCTAACGGGAGGGGAGAACTCTCTCTTTCCGGCAGGCATTTTGAAAAGCCACAAGCAAAGTGCCTCCAGGCTCTTGCCTGGATGAATTCCTTTAAGTAAAAACTGGGAAATTAGCCAGGAGTTAGGATTCTGTCTAGGCAGACATGTTTTAAAAGGACTATTACGTCCAAGTCGGTGCAAGACTCTGATTGATTGTTTCCTCCAAGTATATTCTGACTTCCTTGTTCTACCCCTCTCTCTCCCCTTGATCAATAAAGGTTATCTTGGGAGGCTTCGGGCTGAAAGAGGCACCCAGAAATATTACCAGTGGGCAAAGCACTGCCAAGGCTTGCAGGGTCTGTGTGCCCTGGGCTGCACAGCGCCCTAACCAAAACCAGTGCCCAGGTGGTGGCAGCATTACCCCAAGCTCGTGGGTGTTCTCCAGGAAACGGGACAGCCAGCAGTAGGCACCCCGTGGGAGACTCCTGAAGTGAGGTTTTTTGGGCCTGGCACAGTGAGGCAGGGGGCTCTGTGTAGTAACACCCCTCACTTTGCTGCCACCCACAGATCCCAGAAAACAGGAAACCTGTGTAAGTGCTCTAGCCTGCTAGGCTATTGAAAGATTTGCAATAGCAGCAGCAACATCTTTTCCAGCCACCTTTTAAAAGAACAGCATGAACCCTGCTCAGTTCTCTGGAAGAAAAGCTCAGTGCCTACCCGCAGGAAAGGATTTAGAGCAGACAGAGACATTGTCATGAAGCTGAGAGTGAGCCCCTGAGAAGAGTGATATTTTAAAACATCCTGTCCTCAGCATTTCCTATTGGTTACTTGAGGCAGCAATTGGTTAAGCATGTTGGATTTTTCAATTCCTGAGATTTCTGGATTCCACTCCAAGTACCAGACTCCTAAAATCCTTTCCTGGATGTAGCCCCAAGTGATCAGACATGGCATCGATGAAGAAAAAAAAATGGATGAACTCTCACTCTCAGAAAGAAGTTCAGCAGTGTGGCAAACCATTAGTAAGAAGGAAAACAAGGGAAGAGAGTCCCAAGCTAATGTACTCAGCTTTAGAGAAATGACTGTGCACACTTAATGATCATGAAGCAAGAATGCAGAATTAAGGAAATGAAAGGAGTCCCAGAGCCTGTTAAATCAAAACTCAAATAATTATACGCACGCAACTAATATAAAAAAAACTTTCAGTATATGCTAGTATGAGCAAGTGAGAAGTGAGACTAACCCCAGTTTCAGAAAAAGGAATTTAACCATTTAGAAACAATATTTTCCCCTCCCACCCAAATAGAAACACCAGAAAACATTCAGGCTGAAAGATCATGCTTTTTCCAAAAGAGATGACTTTTCTACATGAGGAAGTTGCCCAAATACTCATTCTTCTTTGAGAGTGTCTTTGTATGATCCCCTTTGTGGGCCAAGCTACACCACACAAAGCTGCTCATGGTAGAACATAAGAGTGTCCACACAGGAAGTTACTTACCAGGGATGTACTAGCTACATACATGTTCTCCCTTGTGGGTATATCCCACTCCCTGTGCTTTGACAGAAGACTGTTTTTGCCTTAGCAAAATCCATTGAGTATACTCTGGCCCTGCTTCTCCTTGTGTACAACCCCAAAAAATAAATAGCAATGTGCACTTCCTGCTACTCAGTTTCCTCTTGATGCAGAATTTATGTTGACTGAAATAGAGGGAAAGACTAATGGAAATCAAATGTATATGTGGACAATACTTCTCAAAGAATTTAAGTTGCTGGTAGTAATTTAGTTCTCTCTCAATGTTCTCATTTGTGGGCGATTCCAGAGCAGCGCTCACATTTCTGGAGGCAAACAGTGATAGTAGGACTCTTCTGCCAATCATAACACCTGCTCTAGACGTTTCCACAATGGTGTAATGCTTTGTAAAGGTGTGGTAAAGGTAAAGGTTTACACAGGTAAACCTCTATGTGGCTGCACTGCAAATCTCACTTACGGGAACACTGTGCAAAGATGCTATGGCAATAACCTGGGCTCTGGTGGAACGTGCAGATCCATCTATGGCAGGTCCACCTTAGGGGTCTCAGGGCTGTTTTGCACAACCCAAGATCCAGTCAGACATTTCCAGGCTGATATTACTGTACCTTTAGATCCCTCAGCCACCAAAAGTTTATTTAAAAACCATTTATACTTAACTTTTTTATTCCACTTTTTTATTCCACTAACTTGTTTATTGCCACTTCTAAAGATATTGGCATTGGGTTCTTCATAAATATGTTACAAAGAATAGATTTCTGTGGGATCTGTCAGCGCAGTGCCTAGTATGGCCAAGAAATGTTCCACGATGCTGAGTTCAGGAAGTATAGCTTGTCGTCTACTGCTGGCAGCTATTTTCTAAATATGCAGCAAGGGCAAGAACTTTCTCTTACTCTGTCTGAAAAATTTGCCTGGTCAACATTCACAACTTACTCTATTGTGGTAGGGTATTTGGTTATAGCCATGTTGGTCTGAGGACATAGGCAGGCAAGCTTCTTTGGGTAGATGCAATATCTTTCATTAGACCAGCTGAGTAGTTGGGAAAATGTTCTTTGCAAGCTTTTGGGCACAAGCACGCTATAATTCTTTGAAGAATGAACTGCTCCAGAAGACTGCAAATAAAGTTAATAAATCATATCAGAAGATATCTGGAACTTTTCTCACTTTGTTCTAGCTATCACCCTCGCTTTTTACCATATTTTAGATGTCTTGTTCCCTTGATTGACAAAGGACATAAAAATGACATCCATCAACTGTACATATTAGTTTTGCTAAAGTTGAAATACTGTCAATCAGGTAGCTCGGTGCTCTCTCCATTTCTTCGGGAAGAGGAGCCAGTTAGTACCATTCCCTCAAAAATCTCATCCCTCTTGTTTTTGCCAACTTAAAAATTAACATCCAATGAATTTAATTAAAATGCAAGAAAAATAAAGCTACACATTTTTTCCATGAACAGATGCAAGACTTCCTGATATCTAAATAATTTTATTAAATTATGCCAATTAATACATTTTTTATAATGACATGAGACAAATTAAGAAAAACACTCCTACTTTTAACACACATCTGCTCAAGTGAGATCTATTTTGATTTCAGAAACATTTTTTAACAGCCTTCTTAGGATTTGTTAAAACATTCAATATGTCACCAGCTACCAGGATTAGTGACTGTACAACATTTCCAAGTCTTTGAAAATGCAATCAAGTACTTGAAAAGTAAAGTATTATTTATCTTAGATACAATGGGTAAGTAAGTGTGCTTTTGGTGGACTCAGGAATTTTTTGAAGCAGAACAAAATTGCTTAGAAAAGTCATATTTACCTGAATCCAAGATTATGACAACCCCCCCAAAATTATATTCTATACAGGGAACATTATAATACATTTATAAGAATTTAAGATGACCCCCTCCCCCCAGTTACATTCTATATAGGAAACATTATAATACATTTATAATGTTCCCTGTATAAAATGTAATTATTGAGAGGGGGGAGGGGGGTCATCTTTAATTCTTACCCCACCCCAGCATTTTGAAGGAGAAAGAAGTGGCAGGGGGCAGATGGTGAGAAGGCAGGCAGCCCCTTCCCTCCCCTCTCCACCCCATTGTCCTCCCTGTTACTTTTTACCCTATGTGGTGTCTCTGGCTCTGACGTTGGCTCAGGGCACAAAGTACAGAGTGGCTAAGTACAGACACAGTCAAAAAGCTCATGGCTGAATTGATTCAGTCTTTGCAGGTTAGTCTAAGATGCACAGATTAAATTGAAACATAAGTGAACAGACCTTTGATTCAGGAAATGCAGCCACATGCCTGCAGTGGCTCAGGCCAGAAGCTGGGGGTGCTAGAGCACAGCTCTCTGGCACACAGCCAGCATGGGCTGTATGTATTTGCTTCCTCTTCCTCCTCCTCCTGAGGTTTCTGGGTTTTGCAGTCTAGGCTTACAGCAGCAGGACTCTGCAGGGTTGCTCAGCAATTCCTCTTTGTACTTCCAGGTGCCTCTGGGATTTGTAGTCCACAGTTGCAGCCAGCAATAAGTTTGAGCAGGGGAAGGAGTGTTTAACCCTGACCCTCAGGCATGCACCATTGCCCCAGACCTCCATGCATCACCCTCAGACCCAGCTGCTGCTGAGCCCATGGCTGCTCACTCTAGGCAGCAGTGGCAGCCTCAGCCCTGGCAACAGCTGCAGCAGTAGCTCCAACTCTGGTTCTGGACCTAGGTTGGGGCCAGAGTCACAGCAGCTGCCTGCCCTAAGCCAATACTGAAATCCAATCCACGTGTTGAATGGAGGAAAAAAACCCTTCATTTTAATTTGAATGAATATGGTCTTAAGTTCAGTTCTTTTGCTGATACTGTGCAGGCAGCAACCAAGTAAGTCTGTACCTTTTAGACTTGCCCCAATATAGTAGGTATTCCTATACAATGCTATGCTTTTCCCAGAGAAAAGGAAACAAAGCAAAAATACATTTGCATCAGTAATGAACCACTTTCAGACCCAGCACAATGCAAAAGTGACCTGACCACCCCGTCTCTGGTTCAATGCTAAATGCAGCTTTGCTACACCTAAGACTGAGCCAAAATGACCAAAAACGATTATTGCTCATCACTAAGATGATCAGGATATAGTATGCTGGTATCCTGCAGAGGCTTGCTATTTCTTTTTCTGCTAAGTCTATATTCTTTTGTCAGAAGCTTGTGCTGAGTTTCTTTTCTATGCATTGAGAAAAATGCTAAGTAGAAAAATAAGATGAGACCTCAAATATGCAGCTTCTGGAATTGAGGAGGGGGAAAAATAAAGATTTTTAGTTGATCAACAAATTGCTTGTTCAAGACAGCATGGTCAGAATGCTCACATTTTTAGCATTTATGCCCAGTTTGTCATCCTATTTCTGTGCAGTATAAATGCAGAGCTGCCCACATAGCTACTGAGCATATGCAGTAGGCTGCACCATGGCTGGCAGTCAGAGCCGACCTGAGCAGGGTGTGGGGCCCGGGGCAAATCAGCTTGTGCAGGGCCCTGCCCCCGCCCCGATCCCACGCACCCTGGATGCAAAGAAGCTGCCGCCACCACCAGCGGTGGCACCGGTGGTGAGTGGGGGTAGCAAATGGCCGGACGCAAAGCCGGCAGCGCAGAGTCACCATGGCCACTCCACCTGGCTCTGTGGGCCCCCCCCAAAGTGTGGGACCCAGGGCGGTTCCCCCCCCCCACCGGGACAGCTCTGCTGGCAGTTGCATGGTTCCACATGGATGTACTCAAGCATAAGTCCTGGGGGAAAAAAAGAAGAGGAGGGCTGGAAAAGGGCCTAGATAATGCTTAACTGGTAGCCTGTTGTGTAGAACTGTGCTAGGAAGTCTGACAGATGCAGGGTCAAATCTCCTCTAGAAGTGGAGGGTGTGGGTGTAGTACCTGGTTCTCACTTCCTAAGCCAGTGCTGTTATCACTCAGCAATTAGGGCTAAAATTAGTCAAGGGGTTTCAGCAGGTTTAGTTTTGTTTTGTTACTTGTGCTCGCCCAGCACATGCATGAAAGGAGCCGCATACCAGTGTGGTATGCCTACAATATAGCCTACTCCACATGCTCAGGAACAGGATCACAAACAATGCATATCGTAAGTGCCAAAAGTAGCAGTTATAAAGCTGAAAAACTGCCATTTGAGGTCAATAAAGTGAATCCTAGCATGCTACCCAGCATTCCTCCTCAAGGACAAAAGGACTACCAGACACACTGCTTAAATGAAGGGTTTTCAAACATCTTCAGTGTTAATATCTTAATATAGTTTTTGTAAAACACCCTATTTTTGATTGACTGTATCATCTTCCCCTTTATTCACAAATCAAGTATGTACTTCTGGGTCTAAATACTATGGAATTGGTTATTAATAGTACAAGCAAGAAAGTCCAATACCGATTCTCATTCCTTAGCTTTCTTCAAAATACTTTTCTATAAAACTTTCATACAACTCTATGTATTACTGATGTACAAGTTAAGCACAAGCATGTTTTTCACAATTGTAAGATTATGCAGCAACCGAGACCAAGAACTAATGGAACTTGTAATATGATATAATTCTGTATTATACATGTGCATATATTTCATAAAGTATTTTCTAAGCACCTTAAAACAGCTAAAATGTACTTTTATAAAACTGTTTATTGCTTTGTGAACTCTATAAAACCTTAGTTACAAGGCCCTATTCTACAGTCCTATTAAGTCCCTTAGGGCTTTTTAACAGTAGCTCTTTGAAGCCATTCAGGTTTGTCAAATTAAACAAGTACCAAGGATATGTACGAGTTACCAAATGACAGATGAAGAAGGCAAAGGTGTGTGATAAACTAATTTATCTGTAATTTGTCATATAGTTCACCAGTTGCTGATTGGATTGAGCATCTACCTTACCAGTACTGTTCACATTGCTTCAGTAGCTAAAAACAAGAGCACTTTTCATGATCTGATTGAGGTTACTCAGGTATTTCAGATAAGGCACAAAATAGATGTTTGATTTTAGAAACTTTCATTCACTCCATTTTTAGAACACATTCAGGTTTGTTACTTGAAGTTATGATTTTGGATCTCAATACTTCTTTATAATCATTTCTGGTTATTGATTATTGTCTAAGTATTTACATGCTAAACTAGTTTGGTGTCCAAGCAAATAGAACGAGTTTAAAGTAAAAAAAAAATTCTTGTACCTTGAGCTATGAATTTTCTCATTGCAGTAGTTTAAATGGGGCCCTTCCTATTTACCTGACTGCATTTTGTTGGAAGTTTCATATCAGGGCAAAATTATTTTAGTTAGTAACTTTCAACAATAACCATACATTTAAAATTGCCTGTACTAATCTAAGTGGATTACCTAAGTAAGATCTGTCTGGGAGTTATTTTAAAGCAGCAACAAGAAAAGCCTTGAACTTCTCTAAATCACACTTATTCATGACAAAAGCTTTGCTCTTTTTCTTAAGGTGATCTTTCATGTCCAGTACCATCATTCCTCTAGTTAGTGATCCATTCAGCTCCACGCTTACAGCAGTTTCTATGGCTTCTGTGACAAAGCTCTCATCGATTGCAGCAGCCATAGCATAGGAATCACAAGACACAAATCCTGGAGATAAGAAGTCTGGATTTTTTGATTGCACCAATTTTAGAGTGTAAGCATGTATTTTCTTCATGAAGTTAGCCTTCCTGGTGTCCAGACTAATCCATTCATGATAGAATTCCTGCAAAACAAAGAATGATGCTTGTCATTAAAATAAAAAAAAATGAAAAGAAATATTGGGCCATATCTTCATCCCTCTTTTTATGATTAAGCCAGGATTGTTCAACAATACAGCACAGCTTTAGATTCATAGGCTCAAAAACAGGAAGCTCTGGTTAAGGGCCAAGTCTTGTAATGTAACTGGATCATAATAATGTGTCATGCAGATAGAGTTCCCAATGACTGTACAGAAGCCAACTGCTGCCAATTAATTCTAAGTGAGTAAAAGAGTCCATCAGTGTGGTCCAGGCCCTGGGATGATACTCATCAAAGCAAACCTGAATTATGAAGATATAATTCACCTCAAGAATAAAGCTTTTCTATTTAGATTTCTAATTAATCTTATCAGATGTGGTTCCATGTTATGTCTCAATCAGCACTGGATTACTAAAAATACTGACCTATTTGAACACACTGCAGAGACCTTAACACTCAACAAATTCTTCCCAATCCCAGACTGGAATCTTGTCCTTGTCTCAATTTTGAGATTTTTGCTCCTAATTGTAAAGATGACTGCTCTCTCAAGTTGTTCCCACAAGGTGGCAGTAATTAGCTGTAGTGATGCTCCGTTATCTTTTCCTCTACCTGATACGCTGCAGCAGACTCAAGAATGCCAAGGATATCAGCTTGCAGGCTTAGGTCAACCTCTCATTAGGGGTGTGCAAAGCGGGCAGTATTCAATTTGGATTTGGCCCGATTTAAGTGATTTGATTTACTGATTTGGATCGCTGCCCTGATTCGATTCGGCTGAATCTGAAGATTCGATTCCGATTTGGAGAATCAGTGATTCAGCCATAGACACAGCTTTGTCTTTTCTGTGTACCATGAGCTACCAGGTGCGGCTTGTGAACGCTGAGATGGTGGGGCAGATGGAGCGTGTGTGGGGGGGGTCCGCCCCCAAGTGCACAGGGGAACCCCCCCTGCACCTCCTGGCTCAGTGATTGGCCATGGGTGCCCCCCCAGACCCAGGAGGCACCAGTCACTGAGCCAAGGTGGGTAGTAGGGATCCCCTGCGTGCTCTGCAGTGGACCCGGAAGTGGACTGGAAGCACTCCTGGTCTACTTTTGGGTCTGTTGCTGAGCAAGCGGAGGGCCCCTCCCACCCCCTCCATGCTCCCATGGTATGCTCCATCTGCCCCACTATCTCAGTGTTCATAAGCCATGCCTGGTACCTCAAGGTTTGTAGAAAAAACATATAAAGCTGTGTCTATGGCAGAATCATCAAATCTCTCTGAATCTATTCAGAGGCTTTCAATTCGATTCAGAGAGATTAATGAGTCTTCTGATTCTAATTGGATTTGGACATCTGGCCACCAAATCGGGCCGAATCTCCTCCAAATCGAATCAATGACTACAGCTTCGCACAGCCCTACCTCTCACCCCTCCTAGCACACTCCTCTCAGAACTCGGGCCTCGAACAGTTACTTTGCTCAGGGAGAGATCCACATCTCTGCTTCCAGACCAGAGCTCTTCCTATCCTAGGACCCCTGGCTTAGACATGTGGTTTCACATCCCTAAATCTCCCACTTTCTGGACAAGTGCTCTAACAGTCAAACTACTGGGCAAAAGGTGAGCAGAAGGCCCGCTCTAACTTTATACTGATTTTGATGCTGCTTATATAAGCTAGGCGTTGTCAGAGCACACCTAAGGATCAGACCCCTCCAGGAACTCAGGCATCCCACCCACCAGAACTAACCTGAATTGTAATGGAGCTTATATGGGAAGTTAGGTGTCTAATGCAGGGCTGTACAACTGGTAGCCTGTGGGCCTCATGCAGCCCACAAGGGGTTAAATTGCAGACTTTCCCCTCCCCCCCATCAGGACTCCCACCCAGCCACTGCTCCCCCTGTTTCTCTGGCTGCAATATTCCCCTTCCTCTGGCCTCCCCTTCCTGCCCCTGCTCCTACTCCAGCGGATGTGGGGATGCAGTATGCTGCAGCCTTCAGTGCTGATGAAGCCCACAGCCCAGGGTACCCAAGTGACACAGTGCAGAGTGGGAGTTAATGTCCAGAAAGCTAAAGGTGATTCATGATGCTTGGGTGCACAGTGTAGCAGGGAGACACAAGGAATGCAGACAGAAGTGACAATTTGTGCCTGATCTGGCCGCAGAAAGTGGTTTATAGCTGTGACCAAACAAGTGCACGGTTGCAGACTGCTTCAAAATGGCTGATTGGGTGAAAATCCAATCCTTTGAGATGAATACATTTCAAAACAGTGTCTTCTGTCATTTCTGTCTGTGCAGCCTCTCAGCCTCTCCCTGCAGAATGGAAGTGGGAAAAGGGAGCAGAGGGAGTTCAGTCTGGGGGGTTTTCAGACCCCACAGAGAGCTCCTGAGGTGGGGGGGCTCCAATTCACCCACCTCACCCTCCAGCAGTGACTGGGGAACCCCTAGAACGAGCTCCCTCTGTTCCCTTTCCCTTCTCCCGTTCTGAAAACAGGGACAGGCCGGGAGAGCGCAGGGGCTGCTGCTAGGGGAAATTGGCTGCAGGCTCCAGTCAGCAGCTAAATTCCACCTGCCTCCAGGAACCAACAGTGAACATCTCTTTGGTCCGGGGAATCGTTGCAACTCAGAAGTCTTCCTGCAAAGTTACAGCAGGGAGCTGTACTTCTGTGTGAGCCCAAGGAGCAGCAGTGGGATGGATGGGTGCACAGTGCAGCAGAGAAAAACAGAGAATAGCAGGGGGGCATCTGGTCCAGCAGGGGAACACCCTGGCGCAAATGCACGGGGGAAGCACCCTGCATGTGTTACAACGGTGAGGGCACCTGAGCACAGGGTGCAGCAGCAGGGGTCATCCAGGCACTCGGTCAAGCAGTGATGGGGTAGGGGTAAAGCTCACTGTGGGCCTTCTGCTCACCTTTTGCCCAGTAGTTACTACAAGCCCCCAGGCTCAGTGGTGCGTGAGGTGCCCCCATGGCTGAAAGCCCCTCAACTGAGGGGGCTCCCAGCCGTTGAAGCTTAGTTCTTGCTGGTGCAAGGGGAACACAGGATCAGGCTCCCCCTGCACCAGCAATAAGGTGCAGTGGGATCTAATGCACAATCCCACATGTGGCATGGCAGGATGCATGACTATGCATTAAATCCCATTGCAACTTTACCTGCACATGTAGAGGGGACCTAAGGGATCAAACCAGGTGTCTGGGCTTCTGGACAAGTTTAGAAGCCCCATGCATAGGCATCGATAGAACTTGGCAGACCAAAATGGACCCTACATTTGATGCTGCTTATATGAGCTAGGCATTGTCAGAGCACAGCTAAGGACCTGGTTCCTCCAGGAACTCAAGCATCTCACCTGCCAGAACTAACCTGGAATGCAAAGGAGCTTATATAGGCTTCACAGTGCATGAATTTAGGCTCTTTCTTATTGTTGGACTTATAGAGTAGGGCCAGCTAGATTACCCTCTGAAATTGTGGTGCATAAATTACACCTAAGTCCTATTTAGGTTCTTCTAAGACCAAACTGGACATGGTTCCTTATTCTTTGGTGAAATGCAGAAGACTAACCATGACCAAATCTACCTTTAATATGAACCCATAATAAAATTAGGTGTCTTACCCAAGGCAATGAACTGCGAAATGCAAATTCCCATGCTGCAATATACATAGGACAAGTGTACTCATTTAAGACGACGTAGGCAGCTTCTGGATCAGTTACAAAATTGAACTCTCCACACACCGTAATGTTTCCTCTGGCTAAGAAAAAAAAAGCAGAAAACAAAAGTAAACAAGAAGTCCCCCCACTTCTGTATAATTGAACATATTACTTATAACCACCCACTTCTGTATAATTGAACATATTACTTATTGCTTGTTATCCCCCCCCCCTTTTGTTTTTAACACCCCCCCCTCCAAATCAAAACACTTTTGGTAGAAAAGCATGCATTACAATACCCTCATAGAGCTAAAACTACATGGAAAGGCAAGTTTAAAAGTTAATTTTTAAAATTTATCTCAGAAATGATTTAACTTTGGTTCAGTTAAGGGTTATTCTCCTGACTGCAAAAAGACAGTAAATCACCTATTAAGACAACAACAACTTGCATTTCAGCTTCATTTCACGTCCCTAATATAACATACAATCACCTGTATAACCTGGCAATCATATACAAAAGATAAATTTGTTTCTGAAATAATCATTTTAGCCTTATTAGTTAAAAATGTTGCCTACTAGCTGTTCCATAAATTACTTACACTCTGTATTTCCTCCCATTAGAAAGAGACTTTTAAGCTTCTTAGGAAATGCTGGATCCAACTTCACTGCCAAAGCTAAATTAGTCAAAGGACCAAGGGCAACTAGGGAAACCTACAAAACATAACGAGCCTCTGCTAAGTTTCTTTTGATACTATTTTAAATAAATAGCCATAATAATATAAAATCCAAAATAAAGTGTAAAGGTGCTGAAGGGTTTCTTCCAAGCTTGCAGACTCAACCAGGGTGTTTGCACTCTTGG
This sequence comes from Alligator sinensis, assembly GCF_000455745.1. Taxonomy (NCBI): domain Eukaryota; kingdom Metazoa; phylum Chordata; order Crocodylia; family Alligatoridae; genus Alligator; species Alligator sinensis. Next base: position 404,668 of record NW_005842190.1, read on the forward strand.
GACAAGGATCAGCTGTGCACGCAGAATGCATGCATGACTGGACAGCTGTACCTCCAGGGGAAGCCCAGGGAAAACAGGGGAGACCAGCTGGGGAGAGGGGAGCTGAAGCTGTGTGGCAAAGAGCTGCTTCAGAGGGGGCTGCTACCAGGACAAGGGCAGAGGAGCCACCAGCTACTGAGTACCAAGGATCGCCTGGTATCCTTTACTAAAGGAGCAGGGGTTGTGCAAATGGGTTCCTCTCCCCACTCTTAAGCTCCCTGGGTGCAGGGAGTCACTGGGAGGGAGTTGGGGACAGGGGTTGCTAAAGGAGTTTCTCTGGGAGAGCTAGGGAAAGTAGCAGGGAATCGTGGTTTTGTGGGAGCTCCAGCAGAGAGCTCAAGAAAGTACAGCTGAGAAGGGGCACTCCAGGTGCCAAACACAGGGGAGCTGCCTTGGGGAGTGGTGTGATTGATTGCAGGCATCCAGGAAAGACTGGAAAAAGGAAGAAACCCTGGTCTCCAGAGCAGCCGCACCCAAGGTCCTGACAGGCACCCCCATCTTCTGTCCAGATGACGGTATCGCCACCCCTCTTCTGAGGCAGAGCGAGCACTGCTCCCCGGGGCTCCACTGCAGCCACTGCACAGTGTGCGACTGCTGCAGGCAGAGTGATTTTGTGGAGAGCTGGCTGATTAAGTGTCTATACCGGTTATAAGCAGACAAGGTTCTTTGGGTGAATCTGATACCTTTTATTAGACCAACTTAAATAGTTGGGGGAAAAAACATTTTGGAAAAAAATTATACCTGTTATAAGTTGCCTGAGTATTAAAGTTGATAACATAATTGCTTTTGTTACATGATAAGTATTTGCTTTTTTCTCCTGGTATAGATTATTATTGAGCTCATTGAAAATATTTTGTTTGTTATTTATGGGATGTTGAAATTGTCACTCTCTCAGTTATTTTTGTAAATAATAAATTATTGTAAATAGTAATTTAGTGTGGTCTGGTGTGGGGAGGACCACAGGAGAGCACTCCAATGAGTAGTGCTCCCAGCCTGTAGACAGAGTGGGAGTAGACCAAGACCTATTGGCATCCCAGGATCCCCAAAATTTGGACATGGCTGCAGGTAGCGCCGCCACCAGGGTTACAAAAACAAAGGAAAAAAGTTTTCACACCTTCACACCAGAATATTGGAACAAACTCTTAACAGTGGCTATCCATGAAAATCTAAGCCAGTACCCCAAATGGATGCTTTTCATTTGCAAGGTAGTGTGAATTGTCAAAAGCACATTGTACCTGTGCTCTACCTATTATATGGGCTTCAAACATGTATAATTCAAGGTTTTTATTTAAACAATACATGAACAGGTAAGTTAGTGTTTTTTCTTAAGTAGTCAGTTCCTATCTCCTTACTCATCTTTACTATGTCACAAATTGGATACAGATACTTTTACTGACAGTCCTGGTACATACACTTTTAGGGACTGGAAACATAATATTCTCATTGGACAGTCATATGATTGTGGAGCTCCTCCTTGCTTTTGTGTTACTAAATAAAATTTTTAAATGAGATTAAAAGCTGTACATACAAATTTTATTTACATTTAAAATTTTTTTTAACCTGTCTTGATAATACTTAAGAGTTCATTGTAAAGTCACATAATCAAGTGTATTTCTCTAATAATACCTTTTCAGGGATACTGTGTATAAAAAGAAAAAGATATGTCCAAAATATCAAATTCCAATTAGGAATTTATCAGTAATAAGGATACAGACAGACTTGTACAGTGGCAAGAAATTATACCCAAAAATAACCAGCAAGATGTATTAGAGCTGGACCTTGATAAGCACTGCATGACAATTAGAGCTACATGTCATATTGCAGTACCAGGAAATATAAGCAGGAAAATTTGATTGCACCGCTCTGTACACAGATACTATTGATAGAGTAAGTCTGTACATTACAAAGGCCCCTATTGGAGAAGAAACATCAAATGACTTTCCATACTGGCCAAATGTGTGAGAAATCAAAGAAGGAATTTAAAATTAAGAAGTTTAAATTTAAAATTAGGAACAACAGATTGACCACTTTAATCAAAGAGAGGACTATTAGAATTTGTAAGCTGGCAGGCCAACAGTTGTCAGAGAAGAGTGACAGAAATTTAATTTGGCTCAAAAATGGCTACCTAGATACAGCAGTTTTTCAGGTGTTTTTCTATTTTATTTCTACTTTGATGCAAGGAGTTTAGTGGGGCAAAACAAAAGGAAAATATAGGGGCTTGGGAAGGAAAACTAAACATATCCTTTATCATTGCCAACTATGAAAATTATGGTCCATCTATGAGAAAATAGAAGTCCTTAAAAAACATAAACAAGAAAAGGGAAGAATATGAGAAAATTTAGTCTATCTAGGGCCTCTGAGAAAATCATCCATTTTGGTGCAAAAATGGAAGACTGTGGTTAATGTGATGTAATACTTTTATACATCCTAAAATAAGAGGTAGGCAAAATATGGCCTATGTGTTGTATCTGGCCTGCCAATTGTTTCCATCCAACGCTAGCTCCAGCCCTTCCTGGTGCTGCAGGGGATGCTGGGCAGAAGTAGCTCTGCCTGCCTACCTACCTGCCCAGCTCCACGTGGAAGGCCCTGGGCGAGCCATGCTTGGATCCTGGTGCCCCCACTCAGGCTGGGACAGCAGTGCCCCTCCTGCCTGCGGCTCAGAGCTGGCGGGAGCTGCCCCAGGTGCTAGGGCTGTGCGGTGGGTGCTCTGCGGTGTGTGCTCTGCACCTGTGCCCAGAGGCGACAGAGCTTCCCCGGTACCTCCCAGCAGGTGAAGCCCTGGTCCCAGCCCCAGGCTCAGCCCCACCTTAACTCATGCAGTGCCGCAAGCCAGCCCAGCCACCTGCCATCTCCCAGCTGCAGTCAGCGTGGCTCCCATCCCATCTGCCCAGATGAAGCTGCCTCCAGCACCCTGGGGCTGGGGCTCCTCCTGGGAGAAGAGGGGCCCCCGGGCTACAGGTGGGCACAGCCTGAATGGCCCTGGCAGGGAACTAGGGCAGGCTGGAAGGGCTGCTGGGCTTCCCCAGGCTTTGTGGGGCAAGTGTGGATGGGAAGGGGTGGGAGGCAGGTGGGTTTGGGGTGTAGGCAGCTCTTGAGGGGTGTGTTGGGGTACAGACTGAGGGAGGAACTCCTTTGTGATTCGGAGGGGGGTGGCTGGGCAGTGGCAGGGCTCTGCTGGGGGTGGGGGCATCCTTCTTTGGCTGAGTGTCCTGCTGGCTGGCTTTGGTTCCCCCTTGGAAGAGAGACTTTATTTTGAGCTATTATGCAATCGCATCTATGTATACTACCCTAAAAACCATAAAACAGGACAAAATTAGTTTTTGAAATACAATTAAAATGTGTTATAGTAGATGCTTGATTTTTAGCATATGATTCTTTTTAATCTATAATTTGTTAAAATATCTTCATTAATTTTACGTGTGCAGCCCTCAACAGCTCACCAAAACTCATTAAGTGGCCCTTCAATGAAAATAACTGCCCATCCTTTTGCTAAAGGGAAGCATGAGAAAAACTACTGTTGGTTATCCCAAAGAAATGAGGAAGATTGAGGAGCGAAGTGTAGTTGTACCAAAGATTCTTATTAGACAAAGAAAGCACCCTCTTAAAAAGTATGCTATACATGACATATACTATCCTTAATAAGTATGCTATACAAGTAGGCTATGATATGACAAATATCATAAGCCACATGCATAGTCCTTTCAGTTTTGCAAGAAAATGCAATCCGGACTCTCCTCATGTCATTTCAAGAAGCTTGCTGTACTGTTGCTACATAAAAAAAATAAAAAAAAATAAAGAACATACTCTCACCTGACCAGGTTGCTCACTGGCCATTCTTAGCATTGCCATCACACCATGTTCTTTCTGTACACAGTCTAATTGTGGAGCATCTGGATCAGGAACATCACCCAAGCCATCTATGCCATAAAAGTAATCATTTTTCGCGGAAGCACCAAGTAAGGGGGTAGAAGCACCTTGATAAACTGGAATCTAAAAAAAAATATATAAATGACTAACATGGACTGAATGCATAATGGATGTGTACCACTTAATGGCTTCTTGCCTTTGTTGAATTTAACTTTATCACAATAAGTACCAGTATTGTTTTACTTACCGTATTAACCTCATAAATATGTCACATACTGCAAGACAGTGGTTCTCAAATTTTCTGGACTTGAGGCAACCCTCACTGGACTCCAGGCACCCCTCTATAACTTTTGTGAATTGAGTGGCACCCAATTTCAAAAACTAATTTATAGATTATAGTGCTTGCTTTCTTGCAGAGGGACCAGGCTGTGGCAATGTGGGATGATGGTTCAGTCAGGGATGAGCTGGAGCCTGCACGTACTTGTTTAGTTTAGCTGCTTATCTCCTAACATTGTGGGTGCATCTACACAAGACAATGGCAAATTAGCATAGTTTACTGTGAAGTAAGACTGTGCATCTACACATGCACAGGCTTACTTCACAGTAAATCTCCCTTATCCCAAGTAAATTTTCTACCTAAAAATGCAAGTAGCAAATTTACTTGGCATTAGTAAAGGTGCTGTAGCACTTGTGTAGATGCGTGACCGGGAGCCAAATCTGCTCCCAGTCAGCAGTCCACCAGGGTGCAGGAGATAGCCCCCTGCCCCCGGGAGCTGCATGTTGCTGGGCTGGGCTCCGCCACAGGAGCCAGGGCAGGGACTATGCCCCCCTTGTCCCAGCAGCAGATCGCAATTGGGGAGTGGGGGCTGGGAGATTGTCTATACCATTGTGATGGGGGAGCAGGGAGCTGGGAAACCCTTATCTCTCAGCATGAGCTCTGCAACCATGGGGCTCGGCCTGGGAAATCACTACCTCCCTGCATGGCAACAGTTCCCTGTCCAGCCTGGAGCTTGCTGGGACCTGCCCCTGACTGGGACAGTTCCCAACCAGGCTCAGGCTGGGCAGGGAAGTACGTGCAGCCTGGAAGTGGCTAGGGACGGTCCCGATCCGGGGACTGCACATGCAGACTTCTCCACATAGCCCAGGGCTGACCAGGAACTGTCGCGGTCAGGGGCAAGTCCCAGCCCTGTGCCCTGAGTGGGTTATCAAGGCATGGGGCTTGGAAAGCTGCTCCACCAGAGGATCGGGGCAGGGGGCTGGGACCTGCCCCTCCACTGCAGCTCTTTCCAAGTCCTGTGCCCCTGATCAGGGAGCCAGGGCCAGGAGCTCCCTGCTGCCAGAGCAAGGGGACATATGTAGTGTGTGTTTGAATAATGTTTTTCTCATGATTAATTTTAGCAACATATAACATGTAACACAAGGCCAGAACATGATAGCTTAAACAGCTTGGCATTTGAATAGGTTATGTTTAGATCAAGTAATAACAGCATTATATTGATAGTAATATGGTTAGTGTATATATATGACAGACAGTCACCAGTTGCTATCATGGGGGAAGCTAGCATACTGTATTCTGTTTCCTGTTAAATGCAGTCTCTTCAGTAAACTGGACCTAGACCAAGAGATGAGCAGACATAACCTTCCTCATATGGTAATGAATAGATAAGCAGATAAATGGGATCTCTAAATGGATGTAACCCAGACCAGCACAGAGGAGGGAGGGAAGGGAACTTTGGATCAAGGTACTTGCTACTGGTTCTCCCCACCCCCCATATTGCAGATTGGATCTAGTCATTTTGGGGAGCCAGATCTAGCCCATGGGCTGTAGATTGAGCACCACACTTCTCTAGCATAACTGAAATCTGTCTAATAGATATACACACACACACATACTTCCTCTTACCAAATAAGAAACTACATTCTATCCAAAGTTAAGTAGATCGATCTAGCATTCAGAGTAAGCCGACACTAAAGGAAGTTCATCTCACTGCCACAAGTGGTAAGAAAGAACTTGGGGATAGTCAGTCTGCTGTGTCCTTTATGTGAGCTGGCATGGGATAAGCTATTACCTAAGGCTCAGTCTCAATAGACAGTTAGCCAAAAGAACCTGATCTCATACAGCAGGCATTATGTATACCGAGTGTAAAATTTACGTGGATAGACACTCAAAGAGGAGTTAGCTGTATTGTAAATGACAGGTGTGTCCATACACAAACAGAGTTTCAAGAGTCTCCGATTCCTCCGTTCCAGGTATCAACATGGTAAGACAGGGCACAATGCAGAAATGGCCATGCATCAGTAAGAAAATTCTCTATAGAGGAGAAACTGCCTGGGGTCCCTCCAGTTGGTGGTTATTAAGGCTGGTATGCCATTTGCGTATATTTAATGGGCTGATTACCTCAAGCCTATTACAAACTTGTAACACACGAAGTACGTTTTGGCAGACATTTTCCAACTGAGTGTTTCCATAACAGCAAGTTATCCCCAGAACTTCAACGCTGGGAGATGCCAGGGCTATCATTATAGCTTGAGCATCATCAGTCCCACAGTCTGTGTCAATCAACAGCTTCTTTGCCATTTTTTAAGTCCCTACAAAAAAAGTTATGAATAGATTAGACAAGCAGACTTATAACTAAGATAAAGAGAACGTAGATCATGGGAAAAGATACAATTTTAAAGATATGGCTAAAGTTTAAATAAGTCTCTATTCATATATTAAAATATATTTGACAAAACCTTTTTCTACAGACTTCTTCTGCTTTATTCCATTTTACAAATGTTTTGTAACATGAAATGTACCTAAAGATCATTCACCTTTATTTCGGTAGAAAATATCAAGAAGCACAGATGCCATATATCAACCAGTTAACTTAAACTTCATTTAAGTACGACCTTTATGCAGTAATTTAAAAAAGATCAAATCCTACACTGCACATTCCTCCATCCATGATCAAAATAATTGAAGCTATTATACACTACTGCCTCATTTTAATTATTCTATTCCCACAAAAACAAAAAGGTGTCAGTAGGAATTGTTGTGGGCGATATCTTTTATTGGACTAACTGCATGGTTGGGATAGACTTACACAAGCTTTTGAAAGCAGTGCATTCTTCTTCTGGTGACCTACATTTGAGAGCTTCTCCAAATCTATCCAACCACACAGTTGGCCCAATAAAAGATGTTCACCAGAAATCCTTGCCTCTCGTATTTCCTGGAGCATGAGGAACATCACCCCAATGCTACCGCAACATGGAAGAAATCAGCAGTTATGCAGATTCCCTGCAACTGGGAACCAGGTGGCTTATGAACCAGAAGGTGGAGGGGGAACACCTGCAGGCATCTATCTGCACTCCTGACTGGGGAACCAGCACACAACTTCTTCAAAGCAGTTCTGCCAAATGGAAAACAGTTGGAGAACTTTTTTGCTGCGATGATCTTAGGAAGGTAAGCAACTGTAACTGCCAATCCAGACAGCACCAACCATTTCTTTTTGCAGATGTAGTTGGCCACGTTAGCCTGAAGTCAGGCAAGAAGGCAGGGCAATTGCACCTTACAAACTAACTCAGTAATGCTCAAAACTTCTAGCCCAGTGAGCCAGAGGCATGACACAGGGGCAGTCCACGAGCCAGACCCTGCAGGTGGGGTTGAAGGACCGCCCATGGGGATGCCCATTAACTAATTAATCCAGAGGGTCGTTAATCCTTTATGACCCACAGGTAGTCATGTTCAGGGGCATTAAAGTAAATTAATTTCCCTGAGCATTGATCTACTGCCCGACCCCACTCAGAGTTAGAAAGAGTAGCCACACACTACAACACAGGTAGGTTGAGCAATATAAGCTGTATTACACAACAAAACCCACACAACAACTACCCAACACAATATTCCTGTAACACCTGAGCCGCAACACAATAAAATACACCCAACAAGACAATAACCCAACGTCCCTGGTCACACAACCAATCAACTACACGCTACAATGAGCTTCGGTCACTACACAGTTAACTGCTATGTAACTTCACAGACAACCCAAAAACCACAGACGGCAGCAACACCATGGGAGAAACCCTGTGACCCTCCCTGAAGATTTCTAGCTTTTCCCTGCTTAGGTACTCAGTGCCTCAAATACAGAAAGGGTGATACTTTACCCAGCTGCAGCTTTCACAGCTGAAGCCCAAAGGAGTGCAAGATGGGTCAGCCTCAGAGAGTTCAGTCCCAACAACCAGGTCACAGCAAGGATCCTGCGCTTAATGAACTCCCGCACCCTGAGAGCCCGGAGTCAGGACTGTCCAGCCAGAGGGAGAGCGAGGCCGAGCCCCGAGCTGGCTGCTCTGGACAGGATTTCTAGCCTTCTGATCACACCACCTGTCACTCACCCAATGGTCCAATCATCGCCTTTTGCACAATACCCAATCAAATTCAAACCTGGGCAATTCTTAAAAGGACCAATCAGTGCAAAGGTTTAGGTTGTAGCCGTGTTGGTCTAAGGATATAGGCAGACAAGGTTCCTTGGGTGAATTTGATATCTTTTATTAGACCAACCCAAATGGTTGGAGAATAGTTATTAAGCAGTGCAAACTATTCCAACTCAAAACAAGCAACATTATCATAATTAACATATCAACATTGATAAACAGTTGCCTTACCATTATACACTGTGCATACTAAGACCTTAAAAGTAGGTCATGACTTCATCAAGGTTGAGAGTTCAAACCCTTTAGAAACTTCTCGCCTCTAGTCATAGGGTGCATGCGTGGGCCTGATCCAGCGCACCAGCCCAGCTACATGGGTCACATCAGCCACACACACCAGCCTGGTCTTGTGTATGGCCTGACACAGAGCCAGATCTGGCTATGGAGTGACCCTGTGTGCTGACCCCACCACATGCTGGCCCACAGCATCCTGCCTGAGCAGTGTTGCCAGGTCTTAAATATGAAATTATCGTATTGGAAGCTCAAAATTATTGTATTTACTGAAAAACTATCCTACACTGAAAAAATATGCAAATAAGTCTTTTTATTTACTTTGTATTGTTCAGTACGAGCCTCCAGTGAGTGAGTGATAACTGGGTCCTCAAAGTTGAAGCATTTCTTTATTTTGAGGCAAGCTGTCAGAAGAAAGCGCCGTCTCTGAGAGTGACTTGGGTTTTGCATATGCTGCATCAATTAGCTGCCTCCAAAATTATTGTACATTTTGAACACTTGTACTATTATTGATTGCACATGGGTTGAAATTATTTTAGAAATATAATAATTATAATATAATAAATATAATAATTATTATACCCCTAGCAACACTGCGCCTGAGGGGAGTGCCCCACCAGTTCCAGCCAGTTGGCAGCGGGGAAGGCGGCTCTCAGGCTGCTGCCTCCCCTCCAGCCC
>NW_005842190.1:414142-418283 GCF_000455745.1 Alligator sinensis
CTCTTTCCTTCATAGACATACACCCCCCCCAGCCCTCACACTGGCTCCCAGGCCCTCTCCCCACCCCCTGTGCAAGGACCCTTCTACCCCCAATGGGCACCAATGGCCCGTCAGCGTGCGAGTCAACCGCTGGGTGCATCTCTGCCGCGGCCCTGGCACGAAAGGGAGGGGCTCCATGTTGCTTCGGGAAGGGCGGGGAGGGGGCTTGGGGCTGGCTGTGCAGCATCCGCTGGTAACCTCAGCAGTCAGGGGATGGGGCAGGACCCAGGCTCAGGCACTCCTTTCTGAGACCTGAGGGGCAGGGGACTTGTCCAGCTTCCTTCCCAGCTCTATCATAAAGCCAATACAAGAAGAGAGACCCTCCCCCTGGGGCTGGATTAACGTATAGACAAAGTAGGCACATGCCTAGGGCCCTGAGCTGCAGGGGCCCTGGTCCTTCCCTTGGTGGCAGGGGTGCGAATGGTCCCATCCACTTCTCTTCCCTTCCACTCCCCTCCGCTGGCCTCACCACCGTGGTGGCTGCTTCCTAGTGTTAGACTCCGACTCCGTGTGGCGCCCAACGACTAGGAAGATGACGATCTAATGGCTCATGGGTCCTGTTACTCATTAGCCAGAGCAAGCAGGGAGCAAACACCAGCACGCATTGCTCGCAACAGCTTTATTTAGAATGGAGACAGCTTCGGACAAGGTCCCTCACAGACACACAGCCCGTGAACCAGGGGACCTGCAGTGAACCATAGTTCTTTTTCCATTTTATACGCCTTGATTCATGCTCATTAACATTCACTCCACCCTCACTCCTTTGTTCCACCCAGCTCTCCCTCCTATCTCAAGCTCCGCCTCTGTTTACTGTTCACCTCATTAGCATGGAACTGCCTATTCATTTCATTCATTTACATGCCTTTTTGTTATAAGCGCATGTCTAAGACCTTGATGCCTCTTCTTTGGTCAATGGGCAGACTTTGATCAAAACCTGAAAGCTTCTTCACCAATCACCATTCACCTTTTCGCATATATTTATTTCATAGATTTCATAGACATTAGGGTTGGAAGGGACCCTGAAGGATCACTGAGTCCATCCCCCTGCCCCAGGGGCAGGAAGTCAGCAGGGATCATAGGATTCTAGCAAGATAAGCATCCAAATGTGTCTTGAAGGCGTTCAAAGTGAGTACTTGAACCACCTCTGGCGGCAGTCTATTCCAAACCTTGGGGGCTCGAGCAGTGAAGAAGTTAATTCCCATGTCCAGCCTGAATCGGTCTCAGTGGAGTTTGTGACCGTTCAATCTTGTCATCCCTTGGGGCGCTCTGGTGAACAGCCGTTCCCCCAGATCCTGATGAGCACCCCGATAAACTTATAGGTGGCCACTAGATCACCCTGAGCCTGCGCTTTTCCAGGCTGAAGAGCCCCATGGCTCTCAGCCTCTCATCATAAGGTTTGTTTTCCTGACCTCTGATCATGCATGTGGCTCTCCTCTGGACTCTCTCAAGCTTCTCCACATCCTTTTTGAATTGTGGAGCCCAAAACTGGATGCAGTACTCCAGCTGCGGCCTCACCAAGAGAATGACATCCCAGAATTTGCTTGAGAAGCTTCTATGGATGCAAGCCAGCATTTTGCTCGCTTTACAAGCCGCAGCATCACATTGGTTTGACACACACTTTCATTTCTTATTTTACTTTTTCATGAATCCACTCACTATTCCTCTTTTAAGTGTAAATGGAGCTGAAGTCAACATGACTTTATTCTTGCTCTGTACTCTAGCAATTCTAGCATGAAGAATTCTAATTTATTAGAAACTTCTAATTTATTTTCCATCACTATTTGTTTTACAGGATGCATGCAGAACAATTTTATCTGTAATGTAATCTTGGTGTCACTGGCAAACTTGGCCAGTCCACTTCTGACACCAATGTCCTCATCATTGATGAAGATGTTAAACAGTATAGGCCCTAGGACAGAGCCTTGAGGGACCCCACTGGTCCCAGTGCACCAAGACAATTGGCTCCCGTCAACCATCACCCTCTGGGTCCTACAGCGGAGCCAATTCCCCAGCCAGCAGATCGTGGTGAGGTCAAGGCCGCAGTTAGCCAGTTTAGCCAAGAGGTGATCGTGGGATACCAGATCAAAGGATTTTTTTTAAAGTCAAGTTATACAACGTCGATCTCTTCCCCCTTGTCCAGGTGATAAGTCACCTGGTCATAAAAGGAAATGAGACTGGTCAAGCAAGACCTACCCGCAACAAACCCATGCTGGGTATCCCTCAGGATATTGCCTTCAGCTAGTCTGTTAAGGATGGCCTCTTTGATAATCTTTTCCAAGACCTTCCCTTTCAGATTCTGTCACCAATTATGTGTTGTTTTTTCACAGTCCAATCTGTTTTTTCTGTTCCATTTGTACCATCTTCCACATTCCTAAAGCTTCATCTCATTCACAGCACACAGACTCACTCAGAATCGCTGCTTTTTTTCAGAAAAATGGTTAACACAGTTAAGATGGTTACTTAGCATAAGCAGATAGCTGGCTTAGATATCATTCTGCCTTGTGGTTAGCAGCTTTTGCTAGGCCACAGGTTAAAGCCTTGTTTCAGCTGCAAATCCAGTGCTCCCCAAGATCCAAATATTGTCATCCTAACAACTAGCAGCGGCTCCAAGCCCTGCTTCTCATGGGCATCAGCACCAGGGTGGGGATTGGGGTCTTGACTGGTCCACGAGTTTGTCTGCTTAGGGCTCACTAAAAGGTTAATCCAGCCCAGCCTCCCCCATCCCCTCGCTGCACCTGGCTGGAGGGCTGGCCCGTGCATTGCTGGCCCCCAGCAGCAGTCCAGGGAAAGTGCAATTAGAAAAGGACAGCACCTGGATGGGAGCACAACTCTGCTGAGAGGAAGGCGTTAACAGTAGCATGACTCATCTCCACCAATTAAAGAAGCATCACTAAGTCTCCAGCACAGGGGCTGTACTGGTTTAACTCAACCTGCATAAAATCCTAGCTCCACAACCAAAACAGTTAAACTGGTACAAAGCCTGGTACAAGAAATAAAAAGAAGAGACAGGCCAGGTTAGGTTCAAGAGCATGGTTTGGGGTAGCTGAGTCTTGGGCTGCTTCCTCTAGACACGTGCTTCTTAACCAGGGGGCTATGGGATGCCTTGAGAGCCTTTCAAGACTGCCATGCAATGTTAGCACTGTTTACAAACAGGATTCACAAGATAAACCCAGAGATTTAAAATATAAATCCACAGTTTTTCTGCTCTCCGCAGCAGAAAATCAGCTCTGGTAGTCAGAAAGAGTGAAAGAAAGCTAAGAGCTATGCAGCAGTCTATGAAAGCAAGTCTATGCAGCAGTGCCTCAAGTCTGAAAAAGTTGTTACCCACTGCTGTAGACAAGAGTCTATATTTAGCTAACATTTGATTAATAATCTTGGAAGAGAAACAAGACACCAGCCTTCTCCAAGAACAGATCTTCCCCTCCGAGGACAAAACTAATACCCAACAAGATACCCAAGTGTCAAGCTTCTGAGTTAGAGGCTCTAGTTTAAAAGTTTTTATCCTAAGTAGTTATATTTTCCCCCAACTCTATATTACACCAGTAGTGCCATGTGGATAGGCACAGAGGTGGAGTGAGTGTTGTGGAAACTTACAGAAGGCAGTTTTAAAATGCAAGTTATATCTTAAGAATTTGCAAGTAAATGAGTCCAGCACAGCCATTATGCTTTCAAAAGGATCTTAGACAAATTCCCAATAATATCCCATAACTGAGGTTTAATTGTCAACTTACCTGGTATGTTCTGTACTCCTTTTTACTCAACGTGGTCGTGCCTTTACTGCTTTCTAAGTTTAGAATTTGACCTGAAGGTGAGGACTTAAATAACATGCCAGTTAATTCATAACTAATTCATTGTGAGCATTTCTGGAGGGAAAGCTCACCAGCACCAGTGAGTATTGTAGCTGAACTTGGGACTCTCCCCCTTGCTCAAAGTATTTATAAAGTTAACTCTAAATGTATCAGTATATGTCTGCAATTGTAAAATTAATCCTGCAACACTCAACCTTCCAGGACTATAAAAATAGATATAAAAAAATAATCAAGCCTATAATTTTCAAGGTTTCACAGGTTCAGAATCTGACCTTGCACCCTTTCATTATTAT